>NC_136068.1:1112889152-1113321652 GCF_964261635.1 Lissotriton helveticus
TCATGCTTTTAATTTTGTGTTAAAAAAACGGATAGGGTAAGTGAAGTGGATTAGTAATGGGAAGAGGTTTTTGGGAGTGGTGGGCATGCATGATTGCTAGTTGGATGGACTGAGGAATGTGGTGACCTTTTGACAAAGCCAATGATCTGCTTTATGTATAGTGATGTGGTGGCTCCTCCCGCCCTCGACAATGCCAACAGGCCTGCTTTTATAGACTGATGTTTGGACATTTGACAAAGCCAGGATGTGTGCCGCATTTAAAAGCATGGATCCCAGTTGCCTGTTTGCTACGAACAAGTTATGATTTCTCACGAGTGAACAGTGACTCAGACTGTTGCCAATTAAATGAGAGGCACCAGCGACTTTTCTTAAATGCATGGACTATTTCACATGCAACAGGAGAGACTAGTTACGATTTGATTTGTCACGAGAGTAAGAGAACAAGTGTCCAAGGCCCAGAGAACACCACAGACCTCAGAGAGAAAGAAAGAGCAAGGGAGAATGAAAAGGGAAGAAAGAAAAAGAGAAAGAAAGCAAAGTAGTAGAAGAAACACCGGCCTCCACTAATCATCTAGCACAGTAAGCAAGTAAGGACACCGTGGGCTTCTATAGACAGGCAATGAAGAACAAACAAGACAAACACCACAGTGTAAATGCTACATGCAATCAAATGGGCACCTAGTACCATACAGAATGTGTTAAATTACAAAATGAAGAGAAACTCTACTATTAAACTTTAATTCTCAGAGTTGTAGATGCCAATTCCACATTTCAAATCCAATGAAGATTCACAGCTAAGATCACAACGATGTCCTGTAATCATAAACCTTTAGACCTAAAAGCATTTTCCACCAAAATCTCCTAAAAATCATCCAACATTATATAATCTCCAGAAAGTTCTAGTCACAACCTATCAAGACTTTTTTGCTCTGCGAGTATGGATCCTACAGAGTACGCCAAAGCATACAATGTACAAAACAAATAGAGACATTGATGCTCAACAGTCATCTGATATGGTCCATTCTGTGCACATGCCAGTACACAATCCCAAATTCCAACATGTGACCTCTTTAAATGGTAAACAACGCACACACTGCAGCAGTGTTGAAGGACTCTACACAAATTGACCTCCAGTTGCAACTGTGAAACACCACATTTTGGGCGCATTGCCAGCTAAACATTTGCAGCGGTGATTTAAGTGAAATAAAACAAATACTTTTCACATACGTGCACTTTCCGTAACAAATTAGAGCCCAACTTATGTTTCAACAAATATAAACAAATACTATGGAGAATTGTAGAACAGAGCCAAATTAGGTCAAAACAATTGCAGGACCACCACCAGAAGTGCCCATTGTATAGGGTAATTGAGGACCTTCACTGGAAGCAGCTAAAGTCAACCACTTCTTTCATCCCATTAGGTTGTGTACAATCCAAATGGTCCACACAGAACACTACAAAAGGTAAGAATAGGACTGACCCGCCATTCTCTGTTGCACACCGCGCTTCCAACATTACATTATGGAATTACACAGCACAAACGCCTCAGGTCTGTGGTACACAGTCCATAAAACAAGCATTAAAGAACTAAATAACCCACAATCCTTGGTCAGTGCAACATCCCCAAGTCTCACTGGGAAAGACAAAGAACTGATAGATGCAATGTTTGAATTAATCTCAGCCACTAGTAATTGCTCTTTACAATGCAATGGTTTTGCCTTTGTTAAAGTTAGAGCTATTGGCATTGCTCTTGACATTATTTTTATTTTATTTATGTTTTGTTTTAACATAAATACATGGCATTGTCATTTACAATGCCACTAGCTTTATCTCTCGCAAATGACAGACAAAAACACCCACACAATGCCCTTCCACACACACAGCCACACAGAGCCCCCCACACACACAGCCACACACAGCCCCCCACACACACAGCCACACACAGCCCCCCACACACACAGCCACACAAAGCCCCCCCACACACAGCCACACAAAGCCCCCCACACACACAGCCACACACAGCCCCCCACACACACAGCCACACACAGCCCCCCACACACACAGCCACACAAAGCCCCCCCACACACAGCCACACAAAGCCCCCCACACACACAGCCACACAAAGCCCCCCACACACACAGCCACACAAAGCCCCCCACACACACAGCCACACAAAGCCCCCCACACACACCCACACAGAGCACTCTACACACACTTACACAGCACAAGCAGGCAACAGGGGCACACGGAGGCACAAGCAGGCAACAGGGTCACGAAAACGGAGGCACAAGCAGGCAACAGGGTCACGAAAACGGAGGCACAAGCAGGCGACAGGGGCACGAAAACGGAGGCACAAGCAGGCAACAGGGGCACGAAAAAGGAGGCACAAGCAGGCGACAAGGGCACGAAAACGGAGGCACAAGCAGGCAACAGGGGCACACGGAGGCACAAGCAGGCAACAGGGGCACGAAAACGGAGGCACAAGCAGGCACACGGAGGCACAAGCAGGCAACAGGGGCACACAGAGGCACAAGCAGGCAACAGGGGCACACAGAGGCACAAGCAGGCAACAGGGGCACACAGAGGCACAAGCAAGCAACAGGGGCACACGGAGGCAACTGCAGGCAGGACACTACCGGGCTGTGCCTTGGGACTGAGGACGCCGTGAAAATGGGGCATGTTATAGCGCCATAATTCTGTGAGTACTGACCCCCCTCCTTAAGGTGTGGAGCTCTCGGCACTGACCACTCGGCCGCCCGTAGCACAGGACACTGGTGGGCGTCATCACTGTACCAGCCCTCTCTTGGAAACTGGGAGCCCCGGCTCGTGCTGCTCTGCGGGGACAGGGTAGGTGGACAAATTCTGTCCGGGCAGCGGACGAGGGTGCGGCGGGCCTGCTGTTGCCCGGATCCTCCTGCTGAATACTGTGAGGAGTGAGGGAGCTCCGAGTGTGTGTGTGCGGCTGGTTGTGTGTGTGTGCGGCTGGCTGTGTGTGTGTGTGTGTGTGGCTGGCTGTGTGTGTGTGCGCGGCTGGCTGTGTGTGTGTGCGTGGTCGGCTGTGTGTGTGCGCGCGGCTGGCTGTGTGTGTGCGCACGGCTGGCTGTGTGTGTGTGCGCGGCTGGCTGTGTGTGTGTGCGGCTGGCTCTGTGTGTGTGCGCGGCTGGCTCTGTGTGTGTGCGCGGCTGGCTCTGTGTGTGTGGGTGGCTGGCTCTGTGTGTGTGTGTGTGTGGCTGGCTCTGTGAGTGTGTGTGTGTGTGTGTGTGCGCGGCTGGCTCTGTGTGTGTGTGTGTGACTGTGTGTATGTGTGGGTGCAAATGCAATAGGTCTCACATTTGCGAGAGATTAAGCTATTGCCATTGTATATGACAATGACATTTATTTATCTGTTTCCAAAACCAACACATAAATACAAATGTTGTCATTTACAATGCCAATAGCTCTAACTTTTCCAAAGGCGAAACCATTGCATTGTAAATGCTTGTTCTCATTCTTACTTATGTACAACGCAGCCTGGAAACCCAACCACTTTAAAGCCATGGAGAGGATTTAAAATGGCTACCTGGTGCGTGCAGTTGAAAGATGCCCTGTTGAGGGTGACCTGACGCTCTCAGATATAACAGGCGATGCTTACGATGCTCTTCATTCCGTAAACAACTCTTGCCTCTAAATATGTCTTCCCCATGTCTCAGCACCTGATGTCTCACTGTCCCTTGGTGCTGATCTTGACTTACAGAACATATTCAGCACAGTGTCCTGTCCACCCTCCGCCTAACCACCAGTACTTCCCTTCACGCAGAATGTGAGTGATCAAAAACGTTCATTTCATACATTAATGTCCACACTTATAGAACGAGGCATATCATTTTGTGGAGTGGGTGCGTCGACACTAATTTGCAGGACTGTCTTTGTGGCTTTTAAAATGATTCCTGAGAAATTAAACAAGCTTACCTTACAGGTGATTATATTTGTAGGCCCAGGAGAAGACGAGGGAAGGCGTCGCGGCAGGTAAGTTCCACCGCGATAATATGCAATTGTCGAAAGGAGTATTTGCTGCCTGCCAGCCCCACAAGAAAGCTTTTAAAATTGGGGTGGAACAGAATGTCAAGGCATATTTCTTTGAAGTCCTGTTTTATCGAATTCAGCAAGTTTCCATATCAGGCAGTATATTAGCTGTCTCATGCTGTTCAGCTGCTCTTCGTTCATCTGCTTGGAGGAACAGCTAACGCGGAGGTTATTACTGCGGCTCAGTTACAAGTGTGCAGTTTTTCTTTGAGTTTCTCCCAGAGTTACTTGTGACAATTGTTGTTGTCAAGCGCGTGAGATCTACAGGTTCCAGCTCCAGGTGTCTGCAGCAGAACAGCAAGTCCAGCTTAAGCACAGCATTGCCTGCACAGTACAATGGCAGACACGAGGCTGGTGGGAGTCGACCTTGACACTCTATGCAGGGCGGTAAAGCTGAGAGCAAAGATCAAGAGCTCAACAAGCAATCTAATCAGACAGCAGACTTAAGTACTGCACCATTGAATGAGATTAGCAAATGCATCCCTGGTTGCAATCTCAGTAAAGGCTACACAACCCCCGGTCAGGTATTCACTCCCTTTCTCCATTGAACTTATTCAGTTGGGGAAGCAAAAGCAACTCTGGTGAAACGGCTCAAATCACTTTGCCTCCTTGGTCTCCCACCACAATCTCTCTCTTTTCATCCATCCACCCATTCATCTCTCTCTCCCCCTCTCTCTCCCACTCTCTCTCCCCCTCTCTCCCATTTTCTCCTCTCTCTCTTCTCCCTCTCTCTCTCTCCCCTTTTCTCCTCTCTCTCTTCTCCCTCTCTCTCTCTCCCCTTTTCTCCTCTCTCTCTTCTCCATCTCTCTCTCTCCCCTTTTCTCCTCTCTCTCTTCTCCCTCTCTTTCGCGCTTTCTCTTGAAGCCTCCTATGCCTGCGGCAATTAACCTTAGGGAGCTGGGGAAAGAGAGCAGCCCTGGGGTTTTCAAACTGTGCTCCGAGGCCTCCAGCCCAGCAGGGAAATGCGTAGTGGAATGAAAAACCTGCCTAACTCTCACCCTGGTAGCTACCGTGGGCTGTATTCTGTGACAGAGGCATGATTTAGGCACCGGGTCGCATATGTCACTTTTACGCCCACAGGTTTAGATGTGTATCTCAGTTCAATAGCTCTTTTTTCCTAGGTCAGGATAGCAAAAATGTAAAGTCCACACGCCAGTGGTTAATTTGTAAAATTATAAGTGCCAGGGCCCTGACCAGGAGGCCACTGCAGCTTGCACCACCCATTGCCCCATCTTTGCTGCCAATGACGGTACCAAAACATCTATTAACCATTTCTCTCGCCTGCAGGTTGGACAGTTCAGATTATTCCAGGTCCTCAAAGCTAAAGGAATGGCTGGGGAGGTAGTTATTAGTTATTTTTAATGTACATTGTATTAATAAACAACTGTTGTTCTGTTCATCTCTAACTAAGATGAGTAGCACCACCATATGGCAGAGTGTCATAAGGGTGATGATGACAATTAAGTGCCGGTGCCTAGCACCGGAAACCACCGGCTCAAACTAAGCACTGCCACATGCTCAATTTCCTCGGAGCATATTTCTGTCCTTTGCTGTGGTGGCAGGTGAAGCTTTGCAGTGCCTGCGTAATGGTGTCGCAGAGAGGACGATGTGACCTGCAAGGACTGTGCCTTGTGGCCTCACAGCAGCTTCTCCTCAGCAGCACGACAGGTCTGGCCATCACATCACAACTTCCTCAGCAGTTGTGGCCTTCTAGTTTGACTGGCCTCCACTCAGCGGTGACATGTAGTTATGTTCTGTTTTGTGAATGTCTACAAGCACAACTCACCCATGAGGGTATCATTGCACTGAAAGCATGAGTTAAATAGGTTAAGAACTGTGGTTGCGGTTCGGATGTGTATGTGTTGGTCATTCCAGGCTTTGGGAGCTAAGTAGGACCAGGCGCAGCCATCAGATAGGACAAGACACAGCCAACAGATCTGGTTCTGCGTATGTTGTGGATGTGTGCAAAGAGGAGTCCGGCTGTGCAGAGTTGTGTGGTTCGTTAATGGGAATTAATGTGATTGTTGAGGTGGATAGGGCTGATGTTGTCCAAGACTTTGGGAGGAGTTTAACGGGTGGTATTTTGTGCACTGGGAGCAAGTGTAGGTCTCTGTGGTGCTGGGTGTTGTGGTACGGGTGGGGAAGTCTGAATGTGAGTCTGGCTGTTGAGTCCTGTATGCTCTGCAGTCTTCTGGTCAATTGTGTCTTGATTCCTATATAGAGTGGGTTACCCTTGTACAGCTTGCTTGTAATGATGGCCTGGGTGACTGTTCTGTGAGTGTTAGTTGGAAGCCACCTGAAAATCTTATTCAGTATCTTTAGTGTGAGGATACAGGTGTCGGAGACTCCATTTACTTGGCTGGTCATGGTGCGCTTGCTGTCGTCTAATACTCTGTAGCAGTTGCAGACTCCCAGGCCAACAAGCTCTACTTAGCAGTGATGTGTCCTCTTTTCTTATGGCATTAACAGCAGAAACATCAGCTTGCATCTAGACCAAGGTGCAATTTTAAATATACAAGCGTAATTCATGTAATTTGGATTTTTTTTTGTTTAGCTTGATATACAAAATTCTAAATTATGCCACATCACTTAATGATGGGTCTTTCGCTGCAAGATTTTACTGCGCGTGCACACCAGAAACGCGAAAGACCAGAATGCAAGTTGCTCTTGCTTTCACCACTGGTGTATTTAATGTTATATTTTACCATAAAATATGTCCTTTCACCAAAAATTATGTAAGGAGGCATTTCACACTAAAATATAGCTGTAAATGATGGAATTGCATATTGAGTAATTTTCTCAAAATTTCATAAAATTATGCAAAAAGTGAATTGCGCAAATTTCACACATCTCTACTCACATCACATAGCAGCTCTCAGTGGACATGGACACTTGATTTAGTAAAGCATTTTAGGTAGTTTTTGGCAGGAGCCGCGCAGAGACCGTGAGACAGACAATTATGATCAGCTCCTTACTTCACTCTGTAATGCAATCACCAGGAACATGCTAGGCTTCTCCTTCTCCTTTGGAGAGTTTCTCCTCCTTCAAGGCCAGGTACACACTTCTCCTCTCTCAGCAGGCACCCAGGCTTTTAGGCACTAGACAGACGCTCAGCTCCTCCAGCAGAAAGTGCAGACTTCAGATAATGTCCCTCACTTCTGGGCGACTGATTATGAGGCAAACACGAGTCTGGTTAGGCAGCACTTGGAAGGACTGGAACAAAGTGGGGAGTTGTGGACCCCACCCTGTGCTAATTTTCTATAAAGGACATGTGGATTCACTGTCTCACATTTCAGAACCAGTTTGAGGTTTTTCTCTTACAAGTGTCTTTATCAGGCTGCTCTCCAGATAACCTTTGTGTAAAGTGATGTTTCTCACAGCAGGCAGCACTGGCACTGTACCCAAGCAGGAGCATTCAAACCATGAGCATCATAAAGTGTGAGATCTCTGAACCTGACATCTGTCAGTCATCAGTCTAGCCTTCAAGTATTAATCTAGTACAGATGAAAGGGCAAGCCAGGCCTAGACATTTCCTCACTTTGAACAACAGAAGCTGCAGTCCCAACCTGACCCTTTCCGCCACCGAACGGCAGTGCGTATAGAGAACTAATCAGCAGTTTCTTTCTAACAAAGTCTACATGGAATTTGAAAGGGTAGCCCTGTCCCATCTACCTCACTTCAGTTTCTGGATCTCCAGTCTTCAGTCACAGGAATGCAGGCAATAAACTTCCTCTGTCTGGGGAAGCTACCCTCATCATGTGCCATGCTAAACCAGGGGCATCAAAATGGATCTCACAGGTTTCAGTATTCAGACTCCTGCTAATACACAGACCTGTTAACATACAAGTATCAGACACTGACTGAACATGCACATTCACTCAACATCCATACAGGATCTCAGCAAAGGACTAGGAGCCAGATGTATGACCTTTTCAACTCTCAAATTGGAATTTTTAGTGACTCGCAATTAGCAAGTCGCAAAATGAAATGTACTAATGTGTCTCACACGCTTTTAGCGATTCTCAATGGGGTCGCAAATGACCTGCCTCGTTAATATTTATGAGGTAAGTCGCAATTTGCAACCCATTAGGAATGGCCTGTAACCACAGGGTTGGTGGCCTGCTGGGGTCAGCAGACCACCATGTCAGTGACAGCTTTTTAAATAAAGCTATTTTTTCTGAACTGTAGTCCATCTTCCTTAAAGGAAAACAGGATGCATTTAAAAAAGAAACATTTTAAGTTTCTTTTTCATTTTTTAAGAGTAGGCAGTGGTTCGTGGGACCACTGTTTTGGCACCCATTTTTACAAACTGGAAAGGGTTCCTGTGGAACCCTTTCCTGTTTGCAGGGCCGTTTCTAGGTGTTTTGACACCCTAGGCAAGAATTGAAAAATGCGCTCCCTCCTGTGTCCAGATTTTTCTGCTTTTAAAGTTATAGAAAAAGCACCGAACAGTATTGCGACAAGCCTGGGAAAAGTCACAGAATGTGCCTCCCTGGGCACATCCTATTTCCGCTGTTCGTGTGCTCTGCTGGGGTCAGGAATTTGTGTACAAAACAGCTGCATTTTCAACCCAAGACACGTGTTTACCAAGTGGAGCCCCAGGGTTGAGGAACACTACATGGCTTGGTGGGTGCAGAGAGAGAAGGGGGTGAAGTTGACCTAAATCTGTACCAAATGCTCAGAAACACTTGTTAAGCACAAATGAAGGACCATCAAATATAAACTTTATGTAACTGACATTAACTCCAAATTGTTTCATCCAGAAGACCTAGCTGGGAGCGCTATCATATTAGGCGTGCATGCTTCCTCTGGATCGGGCAGGTGCATTTTGTAGATCTGTCCACTTCAGCTGGCTCCCACTCCAAAATAGTGCCCATGAGTATTACAGTTTTGAGCTGCCAGTGCCAGGGTGGAAGTGGGCCCCACTGTAATTTTCTGAACACCTTCAGAGTCACGTGGAAGGGCCTAAAGCGAGGCCAGATTTGTACCCAATGCACGTTTACTTTTTGCAGTTTTATTTAGGCAAACTCGAACCCAAATGTATTGGGGCGCTTTACATGAGCCCCACTTATGTTACACAAGGACACTTTCATTTTTGGTAGGCACGGGAAGGTTAAGTGATTTGCCCAGAATCTCAGGATGTTCAGCCGACGCAAAGGATCGAACCTGGTTCCTCAGCTGCTATGTTGGCATCTCTGGCCTTTATTCTACATCCTGTCCCCTTGGCACCAGGAGCAGGGCTAAAAAGGGGGAGATGTTGATCCAAAAATAACACAACTGATCAGAAGAACATTTTCAAGACAACACCATTAAAAATACAAATTTTGGTTGAAATAAACTTCATATTGTGTACCACAGAAGCCCTAGGCGGCGCTAAGAAATGAAGCCTGTCTCTAGTGCTTTCTCAGGACCGGGCAGTGCGGGCACATCTGTCTTATGCAGCGTTGCACCATTACTACTTACTAGATGGGGCCTGTGGGGCTGACAGTGTGGAGCTGGTGGTGGCTGTGGTGTCTAGTTCTGGCTTGGACAGATATCCCTTCTTGCCAAGCCAATATTTTCAAGCCTCTGCGGGAAGAGGCCCGTGAGGATGCCTTTGCTGAGTGCCGGCTGGCTGCAATCAAAGGCAAAAAGATCCTTTCATTGGAACCGACAGATGAAATGCGGAGGTATTGAAAGGCTCTGTGGACCTGGCCAGGACTTCCTGGGACTACCTGCCTCACGTCTGCATCCATGTGCAGGGTGGGAGCGGCAGGTGTTACTGAAGGAAGAATCGAGCTCCTAGTAACACTCTCACTCCCTCTCTAAAATAACCGCTATCTGCCCTGATAACGATTGGCATGAAAGGGCTGGCTTAATTCTCCACATAGTGTGTGTTATAAACAAAGGCAGTGCAAACCTCCATTACCTGTTTGGAAAATGGGAAAGTATTTTATGTTTAAAATGGAACCAACATGAAACAAATTGGATTAGGCACTTTAAAGTTCCGAGTAACGTCTTCAACTGCAGCTCGGCAGTGACATGAATAGAAATATTTGTGCATTGCCCAATATTGCGACCTGAGGCTGTCAAAGTTCTTAGAGGTGGACATTGGGAGGGAGGCCCTGCTAAAGGCCGGGGCCATGGGCGGACAGGTCTCGGTACCTTTTAACTAACGTCCTTCTGAGCAGCGGACCCTGCTCGATGATGCCCCCACCTGCTCGTCTAGCTTCTTTTCTGCTCCTCGGGGACTCAAGGCACCCTCCCCTCTGTTCGAGATGGGGCCGGGGCACAGTGCTGTGCATGCGGCGTCCTCGGACAGGACTCTATCAAAGCACGCCGGGGCCTTCCAAGGGACCCCAACCTTCACTCACACATGTGTTTTGCCGCCCTCCCCCTTTTGACGCCCTAGGCGGCAGCCTAGTCCTGCCTAATGGTAGAAACGGCCCTGCCTGTTTGCAAATGGGTTACCACCTCCATCATGGAGATGGTAAAATAAGAATGTTTTGCTGCTGAATTCTGGTTGCAAAACATTCATACATGCCACTGTGACTCGCTCTTAGGAAGCGACGCCCTTGAGACGCGCTTCCTAAGAGTGACTCGCAAACTCTATTTGGTGAGTGGGTAATATGTGACTGACTCGTAAAATAGGGTTAGTGCATTGCAAAAGCTGTTTTACCGGTTGCAAACGCCCCGATTCTCCATTTGCAACAGCTAAAATCGGTTCTACTTCTGCCCCTGGGTCTTTACATAACAGTTGAACTTTACATAATAGATGTCAGTAGTCTATGCTCTCAGTTACACTCGATTAGCCCATTCATCATACAGGGGATATTCCCATACCAAAATTGATAACATCTCCCCTCTTGTCAAGGGTGGGGGGGGGAGAAAAAAAAATGCTAATCAATCATGTAAAAAGTTATCACCTGAGATCCTCTCTGGAAGAAAATTAGACATCTGCTGGTAAAGTATCTAATATTGATGATCTAAGCATAACACATAACAATAAGTAGGCGTACTTAGGTGTGGAAAGGCTGTTATGAGACCGGTAATACTATCCTAGAATGTGAAGAATGAAAAGGACAATTCCCCACAATGCAAAAGAGTAAATACTTAAATTTTCATGTATGTTCCTCCAGGCTTTACCTACTTCTTCTCAGCTCAAGGATGAGGAGAGAAACTATTTTCTTTTCTGAAGTACCCCAGAGACTTTTCTTTTCCAGAAACTTTGAAGATTTTTTCCAAGCTGATTGCGAGAAGGGCATATTGAATATTGTAATAATTTTGTGTTTTTTCAGAATGAATATATGAGCTCAAGAAACAGTTGTTTTTGTCATTTATGAGCAACCAACTAACTTGAATGTTACTTACGTGCTACTTGCACTATATCATCAAGTACACGCAAGCACATGAATGCACATACACAAACATATTGTGCATATTTAGTCTAAGGATGGATAGATAAGACGATGATCATTTGGAAGGAACATACACTTATTTTAATGTATTGTATTGGTGCAATATGGATAAAATATAAGTCACTCATTTATGAAATAATAATTCTCTCTAATGAATTCTCATAATCAAACCTATGAGGTGATCTTTCCATTTGACCTGTATTAGTAAATTAATATGTCAACCCAGAAGTTATCTGTGCATCAGACTGGAAAGCTTATTAAGTTAATTTGCTTATGAATTCCCAAAAAAGGGGCCTATGTCATAACCAAACCATAAACTTAAAAAGTCCTTAATCATTTGCTTGAAAAGCACTATTGCACCCCACCCACTCAGTAGCCAGTTTGGTATATCGGACACGCTAACCTTAATGGTCAAGATGGCATATTGCAACCACAGAAGCACACTATTAAGATGCTGAGGATTTTCTTTCACCAAGCACTGAATGTAAGATACGCCACATCATATTTCTCTTTGCCAGCTTTAACTTCTTTCGATCATCCTCTAAAAAGTTCCAGGGAAACTCTTGGACCCAATCGTCATAGGTCTGGACTGGGAGTGGTGTTCTGAATCATGGAATTCAGGGGAAAAGAAGTTAATTAGTGAATATGGATGGTCAAATTGATCAATAACTGTTTTATTCATTTTCAGGAAAATTATTTCAGAGATCAGTGAAATTCCTTGTGTAACCCCTCTACAGAAAGACTCAATTGAAAACATCAGAGTCCCTACACCTGTTTGCTTCAGGTGTGCCACATAAAATGCATGGTCACCTGTGGCGAAATTGGCAGACAAATCTAGCAAAATCAAGTCCCTGACATCATTAACATTGGTTGCATTGTCACCATGTGTGCATCATTGCCAACTGCACTTTCTTTACATCTGCCTAGATCCAATCCAACCAGTCAGAAATTAAATCAAATGTTGCTGGTCCGTAAATTACTGCACCTAAGTCGTCTCACTGCCCTTTTCATCAGTTTGTGTCAGGTAAGGAAGATAGGACATCAGGACCCTTCTCGCAAGGGCTAAGATTAGACTTTGTAAGCAATGAAACGAAATTTAGGAAAGACCTGAAAACAATACTCTTCCCCAACAACTAAATTCGAAGAAGCATCAGCAACGAACATCTCCTATTAGCATTTACAGCGCGGGGACACACTTGCTAGTGTAACCAGGCGCTCTACAAAATTCTAATAAATAAATGATGTCATCACAGCGCTCTGGAGATAGCTTTGAAGAATGAGAGTAGCTTATCTGAAGTGGTTGCATTTTAAACTGTCTATTTAGAAACAGGTCATCTGAGACCTCAGTCCTCAACTAGTGGAAATAATATTAACCTCCACAAGGGAAGGGAAAGTGATCAAGACTAAGTGATTTCCTTTTGCCCAATATCTTACTTCCCTCAACGCACCAGTGGAATAATGCCTTGAAGAAACTCGTTGTTTAGACCCCCAAGTTCCCAAGTTATTGTTTGACATCATCTTTTCTCTAATATTTTATAAATTTAAATATTTTATCTTGGAAGAGTAGAAGTTCAGCATTTTTTTCACAAAGGAATACTGAAGGAATGATAGGGTTAGAAATAGGAAGACAACACTTCTCTTTGAACACCTTGAATATCTCCTTATATGGATTGTTGGCCTTAATGCTGAGCAGCAGTGAGGAAAGGAGGTGTGACATGACATCAGGTTAACCACCCTCAGCGGAGTACAACTGGTTCAAAAGGGTAGGGGTGACTGGAGTCAAGTAATGGAAACGAGCAGGGAGGTTGGAAAGTGACTTTTATTTTTTTATGAAGGACCTCACACTAGTGTTTATTTATTTAATGGGTATATAACGTGCAGGCTTCTGAGAGATTACCAGCTTATTATTTCGCCTTAAAGTGTTTCAAAGGAACGGACTATAGCAGATGCATTGTAGGAGCTAAGGTCCTCACCTAGAGTGGGTCAGTAATGAAAAATCCTCCAAAACTCAATGGTTTCCTGTTCACCCCAAGATCTGCCAAAGTTTGTAACAGTGGCCTCTCAGCTGGCTACTCATGTGGGATCCTTGTGGATGGTCCATTAGCCATACGAGTAATGGCAGAATTGCATTAGATGGGCCACACTGTTTACGAAAGGCATTCAGATGCTGATTTTCTCCTTGCCCTCGACTACACCAGTCATGACTAAAATGATAATGCCCCTTAAGCACTGGGAGAAATCTCCCCGTGCACAACGGACATAGATATTGTAGTTTGGAAAAACAAACCCCAGTTTGAGGTAAGAGGGTTATGTTTGTAAAACACAACAAATATACTGACCTGTCCTTCATTTTGCCATGAATTGATGTGGCAGTCAGCATTCACATTTCCCCCAAAATTGCTCCTTGGCAAAAATTTCCAGCAGATGTGCGGGGGTCTCTAATTTTGGTGAGTGAGCCACTACTGGGCTTGTGGTGACAAGGCCTCCACCTATCTCATGACTGAGTGCTTCTATGTCAGATTCTAAGAATGGGCATTCTTCTGGTAAAGAATGTAATGTTTGACATGTACCAGATATGATGGCCTACCTATTTCACCAAACTGGAATAGATAGTCTTTGGTGCATTCCTGGTGAACCAATGCACCATTTTCCTATTCACCAATGAGGGTCTTTGACACCACTGTAATCCCTCTCAAAGAAAGAATGTCACGACTAGCCAAAAAGAGAAAAAAGGTAATCCTGTTGGTCACTAACAAGAGATCAATGCTGCTGCAGCTGATTGCAACAACTGTAGGAGAAAAGACCAAAACTTTATGTCCCTTGTTTTTCAAAAGATGTATACGAGTAAGGAAACTGGAAAACACGTGGAGACAATCCATTTCTTCTGGGTCTCTTGCACAACATACGGCCGACACAAACAACTACAAAAATCACATTTTCGGGTCTAAATCCCCCCCATAGCAAATCTCTCCTGAAAAATGCAACTTTTTGCCCAAGACATCTATTTAACATAGGTAAACAGGTCAACATTCCAACCACGATCAGCTCAAATTATGTTTCTGTAAGGGATAGTGAAGTCTGTGTAATATTCTTTACTGTAAAAGTCAAATACATTGGACTCTCTCTGCTGAAGGGGGTGGAAATCTGGAAAGCAAGATGGCGGCTGCATGCGGCTGCATAGGAGAGGCGAGGGAAAACATAGAGCGTGCCACCATTATGGCGGTCGCACTAGTCCCCGATAGGAGAAAGGGTGGGGGAGGTCACGTCAGCAACGACGCAGCGCTCCCCCCTGACCCACCACAACCAATGAAAATGACAGCCCTCCCTTTGAACCGGAAGCACTTTGGTGCTTCCGGCTCAAACGTACAGCTTGCACCAAGACAGTCTGGTCTGGTCTGCCTGGGGGCACCCCATTTATAAGGAAATGGTGGGGAGCAGAACAGTCTCTTGTTCTTGCTCCCCACCAGGAACACTCCGCCGGGCCTCTGCGGGCCCGTAACCTTTTTTATTTATCATTCCAGGTATCAAGTAGCAGCGAGGAGAAACGCGAACCATCGCTGGAATTTTTCCTCTCTTTTGCTTTCCCCTCTGCAGGTCGAAGCCGGGGGGCTGTTTGCGGAGAAGAGCACGGAGCCACCAAACAACATCATCTGGATCAGCTGTGAGACTCGTCGGCGGATCAGCGGTTGCAGCGAGATCCATCCTTGGTTTTTTCCAGCTAGTGAGGAGGGGTCCGGAGCCGCTGCCCGACGCCGTGCCTTCCGACGTGAGGAGGGGAGCTGCTAGTGCGTTTCACGGGGAGGTCGTGGCTAGAGCAGGAAGCGGGCTTTGGGGTGAATGCGGGCAGTGCGGCTCTCCAGGGGATTAAGCAGGCAAGTTCCCAGTGAAAGTGGGGAGGCGCATTTAGCTCATTTACTGCCTCATAGCAGCATAATTGTTTGAAGGGAGTTTCTGCCGCGAGACGCGAACAGCCGAGCGGGCATAAAAAAGCAGCCTATTCGCTCATGTTTGTTTAATCGAGTTGTTAGCTCAGGGGTGGCGCCGGCCGGTACACCACAGGCGCCACCCCCAGCAGCTCCAAGTTCAAGTGACCCGGTCAGCAGTGGGACAAGCTATCCCCACCGTGCTCCCACAATGGGGGTATGCAGGTGAATCAGCACCGGTGCAGCCTGAACCCACACCAATTGTGCCTGACATGGCAGCGAGTTTGGCGGCAGTACTCCCATGGTTGGAGACAGTAGGGAACTGGTCCCCTGCAGCGGGGGCGTCCTCCAGGGGGGGAGATGCGATTGAGGGAGCTAAGAAATTGATGGGCGAATTGAGCAAAGGGAGGCCAAAAGAGGTGCCGGTAGTACCGGCCGTGGGTGTAACACCCGTGGCCACTTTACCAGTCCCCAGTGACGTAGCTGTACCAGTGGGTGCAACACAGTTGGCACAGTACCTGTTCCCAGTGGCGAAGTCATCCCGGTAGCGAGCAGCGACGCGAAGAATCCAGAAGCGCTCAAGACGGCTGATGCAGCAGCACCAGCAGGTACGAGTGCGACATTGGAGCCGCTAGCTTTGGGAGAGATGCGCTCTGGGAGGGAACGTTTAGGGCGACATCTGACCAAAGAGACTATAATCTGGAAGGGGGAATACGTCAACATGTTTTCCCTCCTGATAGATGAGGCAGAGAGGGAAGAGGCCAGAAAGAACAAGGAAGGGACCCATCACAAGGAATGGTCCGACATCCTTCTGAAATACAGTGTAGAGGAGAGTCTGGCAAATTGGACACAAGGCTTCACTACTTACATTGCTGTCATGTTAGAAGGTGTTCCAGAAGTAGGGTCCGAAATGGCATGTTAACCAAAATAGGATCACCGTCGCACACGCGACTAAGGGTGGCGATGGGTGGAAGGACTATGACAAAGAGTTTTGGAGGGCAAAAGCGTCGGACCCGACTTTAAGATGGAATCAGACCGATATGTTTATCCATTTGAGTGCAGGGCCCAGCAGATAATGTGCGGGGACAGGTACCCGACAACTAGTGTTTTCAGCCCTTTAAAGCAGGCCCCACCGGTAATACGGGGGGTTATGGGCAAAACAGGGAGCAACGGAAAGAAAGGAGTATGTTTTGATTTTAACAAAAGATCCTGCAGTAGGGTACCAGGCACATGTGGGTTCAAGCATGCCTGTGGTTACTGTGGTAATGCATCCCACCCCAAGTCCAAGTGCAACAAGAAATCCAGGGCCAATGGGGGCAAGAAACATGAATAGCCAGCAACACTTATAAAAGGCTAGATCCCGGTTAACGTTAGCGCCATGATACCTTGGTTAGAGCTTTACAATTGCCCTGACACAGCCAGGACAATAAGGGAGGGATTTGTTGAGTGGTTCAGGATACCAACCCAGGGATACAACGGGGTGGCCCATTGCAGAAATCAGTTGTCAGTTAGGTCCAACCTGCACATAGCAGCGGCAAAAATCCAGAAGGAATTAGGTGTGGGTAGGGTGGCAGGACTTTTTGAGGATGTCCCTATGGTGAATTTTGTATGTTCACCTTTTGGGGTAGTACCTAAGAAAACACCAGGCAAATTCAGGTTAAGTCACAACCTGTCAGCACCTAGAGGCAGTTCGGTGAATGATGCAATTGCAGACACACTGTGTAGCGTCAACTATGAATCTTTTGACCAGGCAGTTGACATGCTCAGAGCACTAGGTCAGGGGGTGTCATATAGCTACTGTATATCTTTATAATGTGTTAAGTTAGCATAGGCTCATTGAATGTTTAAACGCCATTTTTCCTTTTGCTGCTTCTGCACACGACACTTAATTGTTGATTTAGCTTTCAACCTAGTAGTTCATTTTGGTTTACATGAGAATAATATGTTATTACTCTGATATCAGCTTTGCTTAATAAACTATGTCTGTACAGAGAGTGCTGAAGCTTCAGGAACAACACGATACAGAATTGTTATGAGGTCTGATCTTCGCGCCTTCATAGACATAACATAAGTGCAGCTTCTGCCAACTTTGAGTTTGAGGCAGGTTTTATATATTGCTTTGCTTGAGGCACAAAAACACACTTGATGCTGTTCGCATGCAGAGAGAGATGGTGTATGCTGATGTGATCTCTTCAATCTAAGATCCTGAGGTATGGGCCCGCCCTAATTCAACCCAAAGAGACCTTCTTAGCTATTAATATAATATGCGAGTTAGGGAGGGTGAGAAATAAGTGTTGTTAACCCTTATTAATTTACAGCATGGTAACATGCTGTCACCGTTCGCTTTCTATGGACTAGTAACTATGCTTGTAACTTTGTTTCTGATAATATGTTTACTTGTATTATCTAAGATACTGCGCCTGAGAAGACGGCATTCGTAAATAAACATTTCAAATGCTCACGTGTTCTTCTTTACTCCATGTTCTGGTTTGAAATGATTGTATAACGAAAGAGTGCTCATGTGTTCCACGTAACACCAGGTTTGTAAGTTCATGTTCTGGTTTGTCTAAACATTCGGAGTTGGTTATGACCAATGAGACACTGTAGCTAGCTCGGTAAGGGGTTTGTTGGGTACTAAGGTGAGTTTTGGGTCACCCTAATTCGCTGAGGTTCCAATCCTCTGTGCACAGTTCTGTGGGAGAACAGAAACCCTGCTACATGGCGCCCAACCGTTGGTGGTCTTATATCATGGCACTCGAGTAGTATATCATTCAAACCTTAACCCCTTCACTGTCGTTTCTGGAAAACGGTACCTGTTTTTTGTAATAGGTCTTTTTCAAGCTTGAATCTTTCTAAACGGTTTCCTTGAATTACTACCCAGTTGTGCTACGAAGTTAACATTGTTTTTCAGTAGTTCTGGTGAAATCATGGCTGTGGCTGTGGCCATTGCGCAGCATAGTCGCATTGCGGTGCGCACCCATCTACAGACATACCAGGTCCCGTTGGAGGGCATGGCTGTGATTTTAGTGGTGTGTGCAGATCCGGCGTACCCATTCGAACTGTTTTACTCATGGGTAACGTTTCCGGCAGTGGACGCAACTTCTGGTTTGTTCCACGCCTACACACCCTCCCCTGTACCGGCTGAATATACACCGTACAGGGTACTGGAGATACCTATTGATCATTGGCAGCATCGCATTTGGTTTGATGACGCCCTCCCCCACTCTTTGTCAGCTGCGAGGTTAGGTCCACTTTCCATTCCAGGTACAAATTGGCCTGCTTTGGGTGGATTCACCCCGCACCCGAATCACGGCGCTTGTCCCCTTGTGGATTTTCGTAGACTACACGTTGTCTCGATTGCTGTGATTCGTGCATTAGTGCAAAACATAGGTCGACATCTCCCGGGAGGTCCCCAGGGGGGTGCGGCCGTTCAAACGGACCGTGGCGGTTTACGCCTGAATCCGGTTATGGTAAATTCGGTTTTTGGTCAGCATCCCGTTGATAAGGATGACTTCCCTTTTTGGCTTGCAGAGAAGTTTGACCAACTGGAGGCTGTGTTTCCGAATTCTACTCCTGCTGATAAACATAGAATGTTGACGATCACTTTACCAAAGGATTTAACTCCTGAGCTCGTTGACTGTGAAAGCTGGGGAAAAACTTTTGCGGCCGTTTATACGAGGTGTTTCGGCACCCCGTCCATGTCCGCACTGCCTTTGATCGTTAAGCGTGTTCAGGATGATCACGGACCAGAGGCAGCGGTTGAATTGGGTATGCGCCTGTGTGGTTCTTTTGAGATTGTTAGCGATCTCATACTCTCCAATATTAAAGGAGATGCGGTGAACTTTCAGGTGTCGAATGCTTTGGCTGCTCTGCCCGATGCCGATAAACCCCGACAGTTAGCGAAGATAGTTGTGGCTGCATATAAAACTATTGGCCGCACAAGTAGAGGTCTGAAATATTTTCCAGTCAAGGAGAAAAAACAACCACAAGGACAGTCTGCTGTGGCGGATGTCCAACCCAAGTCCAAAAAACAAAATTGGCCTAAAAAACAGACACAGGGGAAGCAACAAAAGCAGACTCAGGATTCTTATCCTGCACCACAAGTTCCTGCGCCGACAGAAAAAGTTTATGATTTGCGCGATCGCGCGATGATTAAATCACCTGATCGATTTCAGGTTTCTGATCAACGCTCTCCTCGTTCCTTTCAGGACTCATCGGCCCCGAAGACCGATGGAGGAGGAGGCGGTAGGGGACGTGGTGGCCAACAGGGACGTGGCCAGCCCCGCCAGACTGACGGCGCAGCAAAGCAGGAGGATTCTACCCCGAAGAGACCGCAGTTTGCGAAAAAGAAAGTTGCAGCCTTAACAGCGCATCGATATGCCACAGATAGTGAGAACGTGGCTTCGGAATCTGACGTGGGCTCTGACCTTGCTGGACAGCGCGGCGGAGATTACCATAGTCAGAGAGGCGCTGCGTCCACTACTGAGGGTGACAGCGACTGATGTCTACGTTGTAATTGAAACAGCAGACACGAGACTTGCTCCCCCTGAGCGACTTTATGAAATTGTCCTGTTAATTGAAGGTGACATACAGCGTACTGTAAAAGGGGTGTTTTGGGAACATCTTTCGTCTACATATGATATTTTGCTTTCGGAGGCTGACTGGCCC
Organism: Lissotriton helveticus; assembly: GCF_964261635.1. Lineage (NCBI taxonomy): Eukaryota > Metazoa > Chordata > Amphibia > Caudata > Salamandridae > Lissotriton > Lissotriton helveticus. The sequence goes on from NC_136068.1 coordinate 1,112,909,203, forward strand.
CCACAGTTTGTGCTCGCGGCGCCGCGAGGGGAGGAGGTAATCCTCCCCAGTTTCGCGAACACTGTCTCGAAAGAGCATGCGCAGCATTTTGCAGAAGAGTGGGCTCGGGCTCTCGCACCGGCTCTGTACCGTAACCAATGTGGTTGGGATAAATTGTCTCCTTGCCACGAAATCCCGTTGCGGTCTCAGCCGCAGCCTCAACCTCAATATCCCCTTCGGCGTGAAGCAAAATCTTCCGTCGCGGAAATCCTTGAACAATTGGAATATCAGGGAGTTATTGAAACATGTGTGTCACCGATGAATAACCCTCTTTTTACTGTGACCAAGCCTGACGGATCATATCGTTTGGTATTGGATTACCGGCATTTAAACTCGCATTGCCGTAACTGTGCAGTACAGAATACACACGGCTCTGCCCTAGTGGATAGTCTAGTGCGTAAGCGTTTTAAAACAACGCTTGACATTTCCAACGGTTTCTATGCCCATAGATTGGATAGCTTCAGCTCCCAATGGACCAGTTTTACGTGCGCTGGGGTCCAAAAACAATTCCGGCGTCTCCCAATGGGCTATAAGAATAGTCCAGGTATTTTTACCGCACGTATAGTCTCCCTTTTGGAGAGTATCGACACAGATGCTTGCTCGTATGTGGATGACATCTATCTCACAGACGACGAAATTTGGATGCATCTGTGTCGAGTAAATTCAATTATTTGTAACTTTGCAGACATGGGTTACAAATTTAACTTTGCAAAATCGCACATTGCTGAGTACACAGTGTTGTTCCTGGGCTATGAGCTCAACAATGAAGGTAGAGGTTTAGCTCCTCACTTCTTGGAGAAATGCGCTCTGTTGCGCGCTCCAACAACACTGAAAAAGTTACAGTCTTTGCTGGGTTTTTTAAATTTCGGGAGGGCATACATTCCGGAATATGCCCAGCGTATCAAGCCTTTGTATGCTCTGATACAACCTACTTTTTCAAAATCATGCTGGCTGCCAGAGCATTCAGCCATCTTGCAGTCCTTGCAGGCTGATCTGCTCGCTTCTAAATTCTTACTGACTCGTGATAACCACACAAACCTGGTGATAAGAATTGTTCCTGGGACAGTGGGCTTCACGTACCTCACTTTTAATGAAGGAGACACAGTACCAATTGCTTACAAGTCACACTTGTACACTTCGGCTGAAATGCGGTTTCCCACTGTGGAAAAGGTTTTAACAGCTGTGCAGATGGCGATTCTTAAGGAACGCGCTCTGTCACAGGGGAAACGCATGTTGGTTGTAACACCCTGTCCTCATTTGGAGGCAGTCACGAAAGCAGGTGTACCAAATTCAAAAGCTTTACACCCTCGGTGGATTCAATGGGCTGCGTCCTTGACGTCCACAGATGTCACGTTCATTTTTGACGCCTCATTACGGTCGCAAGAGTACTTGCAGTATGAGTTTGTTCATCCTGCTCCTCTAGCTATGCGACCTTTGGAGGACTTCCATTGCATCATTTACACTGATGGCTCGGCGCAGGTTGCGCATGGCTCTAAACACGCCTACGTTTCCGCTTGCGCCATTGTGGTTGGTGCTATGTTGAACGATGAGTTCATTTCCAGGGAAGTGCACACGTTGCCACTGGGAGATTGTACCGCACAATTGGCAAAGCTTCGTGCTCTCTTACTAGCGTTGGAGTACGCAGATCCTAGTGGTCCTACTCTTATTGTAAGTGATTCTTTCTACTGTGTCCAGTCTTACAATGAAAACTTGTTCTTTTGGATTCAGAATGACTTTCGTGATTCCAAGGGTAGCACAATAAAACATAGAATGATCTGGGTTCGAGTGGCAGAGCTTAAGGCTTCGTTGCCGCTCGTTTTTGTAATTCATACTCTTGGCCACCAGCGTGTGGGAGTCCACGCTGTCGGTAACTCGCTTGCGGATGAAGCAGCGAAATCAGCAGTGTCTACATACTTAGTTGCAGCAGTTACATGGTCCAAAAGTAAGATTGATAGTGACATCTTGGCAGCTGTTGCTGCCACTGAGAAGGGAGGTAAACATCCTTTGGGGTTCCCTTCGAAGTACACGTACCACTTAAGTCCCGAAAAGGTTCCTTTTGTGAAAATTCCTGATGTTGGTGAACGTTTGATTCCCAACGCGGATCGCAGGGCAGACTTGAATACTGCGGCTCATGAAGGTGTGGCGTCTGCGCATGCGGGCGTCTCAGCCACTGTAACTCAATTACAACAACGTTTCTGGTGGCGGGGACTGTACAAACAGACGCGTGATTATGTCCTTCTTTGTGACATATGTCAGCAGATTAAACCTTCGACTGCTGCGCGTCCGCCTCAGACTCAGTTGTACATTTCTAATAAACCACTAGGTTGTGTTTATTTAGATCACTGCGGTCCTTTTTCATCTGACACTGCGTATAAGTACATCTTAGTTGCAGTTGATTCATGCACACGCTTTGTGTGGGTCTGGCCCCATCGCAGCGCTGATTCACGGACTGTCATTAGAGATTTGCGCATCTTTGTAGGGATTTTTGCCTGTGGTACCTTCCATTCGGATCAGGGTCCGGCTTTCGCCTCTAAGGCGTATAAGGATGCCATGCATTCGATGGGGGTCCAAGTCAAGTTTTCGTCTCCCTACAGACCTGAGGGTAACAGTGTAGTGGAGCGAATGAACCGTGATTTAAAGCAATCTTTGACAGCCCGAGTTATAGGCACTGGCAGAAACTGGCTAGCCCACCTCTATGGCATGCAGCGTGCTCTTAATAATCTCCCTAGAAGGTCTCTGGGTGGGCGGACCCCATACGAAATGCTCTTTGGCATCAAGATGTACGTCCCTGACCTTGACGGTCTAGACTGTGTGGTTCGCGCGACTTCCTTTGACGCAGATGAACATTGCAATGTTTTACAGAATCTACAAAAGACCAGAGACAGTCTTGCAAAGGAACATTTGCCCTCCACGTCGGATGTTGCGTTGCAGATCCCGGTAGTCGGCTGGCTACCCCAAGTTGGAGAACTGGTTCGTGAGAAGATTGATAACAAGAAAGAATTTGGTCCTTCCTATCGGGCTCCGGTTCCAGTGCTTGGAGTGAAGGGCACAAGAACAGTCGTATTACCACCGCTTCCTGGTCGTAAGGAAAACAGGTTTATTTCAATTGACAATGTCAAGATACACAGAGTGGCCGAATCTTCTTAGCATGACACCGGCTGTTTCCTGTCCTTCCATTGTGAGAAATTCCGTTTTGCCCACTGCTTCTAATCATGAAACTGAAGTAGCCATTGAATTACCTGCGATTTCCAGTCCTTTATTAAGTACTTTGCCCGGTACAGTCCATGATGATATTGACTATACTTACCCCACTGACTTGTCCATGCCTGACCTGCAAGCACGTTTGGCCACAGAATCCAGATTTTCCTTTGACTCTGTTTCCAATGCCTCGAAGACTCCTTCACGTTTTGCAGTTTATGCTACCTTATTTAAAAAACATTTTTTAATTCCCCCTTGGACATATATTTTGCTGGTGCTTTTTTCGATATATCTTTTTATGTCAATTGGTTTTGTATTTTATTTTTTCCGATTGGTAAATGGACACTATGTCGAGGAAAGAACATGCATTCGCCATCTCAATGGAACTTTGGCCCCCCTTTCCTCATCGCATTCTGCACATAGACTGAGAAGAGACTTGACATTTGTTAACATCACTGCTTGGCCTGTCCTTGATGGGATCGTGTGGGATGCCGTTCGATTTCAAATTCATGGCCCTACGGAGGTTGTTAATGTCCCTAACGTCCTTAGAGTTAATATGGGGGATGTGGTGAAACAAAACATACGTTCTGATGATTGGGATGTTCAGGCCGTAGAGTCTTTGTTTTCTGATTTGAAATACTATGCTGCCTTTGATGCTGAAGATTTATATTTAGAATCTGCTAATTATGGTGATTTGTTTTGCTTTCAACATTTTGGCAATCACTTCTTGCATAAAACAACATCCAGAAGAAATACTGTAAATTATACACAATGGGAGCATAGCCCAGCTCCTAAACAAGGCAGTTCGAGTACATTTTTGAAAAAGTTCACTTATTTTACTGACTTCAATCAGTCTAATCCCGAGTCCTATTATTTTAAAATGACACAGAAGCCTATGTCCAAGGTTAGACTTACCGATACCAAATTAATGTATTCGAAGTCCTTTCTTGATCAGCTGGCTGTTGGCGGTTATGAATTATGGAAGGAAACAATTGACCTAAAATCAGTTTGGGGTTCTAAATACTGGCAGGTACAAGGCGCTGAGGCTTTGCACCGTGCATGTCTCATCCCGAATCAAATTTTGTTTTTGAATTCTACTATTTTGCAAACGACATGCTTTGGATTGGCTACTGCTAAAAAACTAAATTTTCCTTCTATCCCCGAGTTAGAGGAATATTCAGGCTGGAGTAATTATACTCAATTTTCAATTAGGGACTTACAGACCCTATTGCTGAATTCTTCCTTTAACATATCCAGTATAGACCCTAAAGGTTGGCTAGTGTGGCACAAGAGTGCTGATTCTTGCCAGCGCCGTTTTCTGGGTTTGTCTGACGGCTTTGCTCAGGTTAAACCGGATTCACGTTTTGAGACTGAGCATTCTGTCACAACTTACTCTGTGGGTAAATTGTGTCAAACGTGGCTGAAACATTCTAAATTATCTGCAGTTAAATTACATCTTGCAAAACTAAATGATGATGTGGATTTAAATGATTTCATAAAAGGCCTGGCTAGTGGTAGGTCGAAAAGATGGATATATGCTGTCTACAATGAAATCTGGAAAACATCACAGATTGAGGCAGCAACACGACTTAGGGCTATTGATCAAGCAAATCTGGAGAAAGTGCTTGCAGTGGTAGACAATAGTATTAACATGCTTTCTTCCCGCATTTACACTTTAGATAACATTGTGTCTTCTGTAGTGGATATTGTGCATGATGAAGTATCTGTGTTGTACCATGGTCAGAATCAATTACGTTCTATCATGCAATTTGCATGGACCCTGCAAACGCTTAAATCTGGCAAGGTGCCATGGAGCTACATGAATGTTTCCTCTCTCTTTGCCCCCTTTAATTTGACTGACAAGCAGCGCTTGCTTTCCATGCGAGATGCTTCATTTTCTATGTTACATATTGAGAAATTGGAGTCCTTGCCTTTCTCTGTGGCAGAGGCCAACGATGCAACGTGGCTTATCCACGGTTTAATAACTTTGCCTTTTGCTCTGTATAAATTTACAAACTGTATGCGATATGTTGCCGTAGGTTGCTATGAGCCCTTAGGTAGTGCATTTCTCCATAAAGTCTGGTCCCTTCCTTTCACTTATAGATGTTTGAAAGACGGCCAGGAAGTTTATCTGAATGGGGAGGAGTGTACAGAAACACCGGATCATTCGCTGATGTGTAGGCATATACAATTGCACGGTTTCTGTAACCAAGACCGGCCGAACTTGGCCTGTGTTTTAAAAGGGACTCCAGTTCCTGCAATCTCCCCGACTTTTACCTTGCTAGGGAACGGAAGTTATTTACTTTTAAATAATGAAGATTGTTGCGGGTTAATTAAAGGTGTAGCTTATGTGGTAACAGTAAGTGAACGTGTCGTTTGCTGCAGAAATGTCCTGTACCCACCCACACATGAAAATAGGGAGGTTTCCATTTGGCCACGCATACTAACCTTGAAGGCAGAGTTCAACGGCATGACTAGACTGAGGGCTCTATTGTCCCAGAAAGAAGTGGCCTTGAGTTCGGCTCGGGAAACTTTCGTGCTTCACATAGCTAACACCCGGACTGAGGTGCAGGCCCTTTTAAATACTGATTTACCGTTGCATTTTGGCGAAATGATACATTCTATCTTTAACGCGTCCTCGACATCTGGGCTAGCACATTTTTTTAAAACAGTTAGCAGCGGCCTTGTGACTTCATTTGAAAAGATATTTGGAGTAATCCCTAGTTTCTTTCATTCCATTTTTTCGAATCTGTTTGGTGGATTCCCGGTTTTACTGGCACTAGCGGCAGGCGTCCTAATTGTACTTTGCTTCCTTAAATATGGATGCCCCACATGTGGAAGAAGCCGCCCAGCCCCTGCTGCCGCTGTTTCGCAACCGGATGCTTGAATATTTTGGCACACTGCCGCTTGCGATTTTGAGCACGGCATATGGATTATCGTTTCGATTTTCCTACTTCACCTGTGTCCAGCCTGTGTTTCACTGCCTGAGTTGTGATTTTGATTGGGCCATTGATTTGTGTCTCTGCGGACCGGTTTCTCCTGACGTCGATTTTAATCAGCTGATGAGTCCTATCACTGCTCACGAGTTGGTTTGTTCTGACGAAAGGATTATGGCCTTAGCAGCGGTGCATGGACTAATGGGTCCCTGGGACTTATTCGCAGCAGCGCAGGATTTCTTGGAACTGAGCTTTCTTGAGAACCCACCGAGTTGTCCTCTGATGGTAATAGAGGCTCCAATACTTGAGGAACACGTATGTTCTTTTCCACTTTTGAATTGGATGGCTGAACTGTTTTCGGATGAAGACGGTGATTTCATGCTGGAGGCTGTTGCTGCATATTTTGCTTATACGGTCTTGTCCTAATAACTTTTCATGGTTTAATTCCGGCCATTTGACTATCAGCTTACATATTTTTGTGATTTTTAGTACATTGATTAATTTCCCAGACCTATTGACTTGAGCAAAATTTTAACATTTTTTAAAGTATTTTCATGGCTCGCAGTTCTTGAACTCTGCTTTCATGAAGTTGCCCTTATCTTATCTTATCCGTCCTCGGATCATGGGGGGGGTGTCATATAGCTACTGTATATCTTTATAATGTTTTAAGTTAGCATAGGCTCATTGAATGTTTAAACGCCATTTTTCCTTTTGCTGCTTCTGCACACAACACTTAATTGTTGATTTAGCTTTCAACCTAGTAGTTCGTTGTGGTGTACATGAGAATAATATGTTATTACTCTGATATCAGCTTTGCTTAATAAACTATGTCTGTACAGAGAGTGCTGAAGCTTCAGGAACAACACGATACAGAATTGTTATGAGGTCTGATCTTCGCGCCTTCATAGACATAACATAAGTGCAGCTTCTGCCAACTTTGAGTTTGAGGCAGGTTTTATATATTGCTTTGCTTGAGGCACAAAAACACACTTGATGCTGTTCGCATGCAGAGAGAGCTGGTGTATGCTGATGTGATCTCTTCAATCTAAGATCCTGAGGTATGGGCCCGCCCTAATTCAACCCAAAGAGACCTTCTTAGCTATTAATATAATATGCGAGTTAGGGAGGGTGAGAAATAAGTGTTGTTAACCCTTATTAATTTACAGCATGGTAACATGCTGTCACCGTTTGCTTTCTATGGACTAGTAACTATGCTTGTAACTTTGTTTCTGATAATATGTTTACTTGTATTATCTAAGATACTGCGCCTGAGAAGACGGCATTCGTAAATAAACATTTCAAATGCTCACGTGTTCTTCTTTACTCCATGTTCTGGTTTGAAATGATTGTATAACGAAAGAGTGCTCATGTGTTCCACGTAACCTGAGGTTTGTAAGTTCATGTTCTGGTTTGTCTAAACATTGGGAGTTGGTTATGACCAATGAGACACTGTAGCTAGCTCGGTAAGGGGTTTGTTGGGTACTAAGGTGAGTTTTGGGTCACCCTAATTCGCTGAGGTTCCAATCCTCTGTGCACAGTACTGTGGGAGAACAGAAACCCTGCTACAGGGGTGCTGCTAGCAAAATCCGACATTAAGTCCGCTTTCAGGCTACTGCCGGTCCATCCCTCAGACTTTCACTTACTAGGCTTCCAATTTCAAGGGAAATACTATGTGGACAAGTGTATGCCAATGGGTTGCTCAGTGTCTTGCGCTTATTTTGCAAAATTCAGCTCCTTTTTAGAGTGGGCTTTCAGGAAAGACTCAGGGCATCATTACTTGGATGACTTTCTCTTTCTGGGGGCACCAGGCTCAGTGGAATGCGGGGCAGCTTTGAAAAAAATCTTGTACCCTCATGCAAGATTTCGGGGTGCCTTTGGCTCCCGGTACGACAGTGGGTCCAAGCACCACAATTGAATTCCTGGGGATGTATGACGTTACAACGCATGCTTTTACCACGCATGCTGATACAACGCGGTTTTTACAACGCAAACCTTTACAACGCATAGCGCTTGGGGGTGCTGGATAGTGAATAGTTTAATTTACTATTCCAACTCCAGTCCCCGTGGACACTAGGGAAGGTGTTGGATAGTAAATTAAATCTATTCCCTATCATAGTGCGCCCCCCAGCGCAATGCGTTGTAATGGTTTTCGGTTTAAAACCTGTTTGTGAAAGCACTGTGTTGTAAAAGTTTCATTGTAAAGGATGTTTCCCAATTCCTGGGGATTGAACTAGATTCTGTGCTAGGTGTGTCTAGATTACCAGCAGACAAGGTCAGAGACTTTGGGTTTGCGCTGTAACACTGCCTCCAAAGACAGAAGGTTACTCTCCACCAGTTACAGCAAGTAGTAGGGCAATTGAACTTTGGACTGCGCATTATACCCATGGCGTGCCCTTTTTTCTGCACCATCGCACATGCCATGTCAGGCCTCAGGGAAAAGCATCATCACACCAGGCTGTCCGGCGAAGTCAGGCAGGACATGCTGATGTGGAAAGCATTCCTGCGTGATTTTAATGGCAGAGTCGTGTGGCCCAACCCACCCTTGTCCAGCCCGGAATTGGGCCTGATGACCAACGCTGCCGGCAGCGAAGGTTTTGGGGCCATTGTGGGGTGCGACTGGGTGGCGCAGCGTTGGCCAGACTGGTGGAGGAGTTCTGGGCTCACAAGTAACATAAGCTTCCTTGAGCTTTTCCAATTCTCGTGGCACTGTCTGTTTGGGCGGAGGGACTGAGGAATCAATCAGTAATATTCTGGTCTGACAACATGGCGGTTGTAGAATGCATAAACATCCAAACCGCTAAATGTACCATGAAACTGCGTTTGCTAAAAGAGATTGTGTTACAATGCATGAAATTAAATGTCCTGTTTAAAGCTAAACACGTGCCGGGGCTTATGAACCATGCGGCTGATGCATTGTCTCGTTTTAAAATGCAGGCATTAAGGTCACATATCCCAGAGGCAGCAGTGCACCCGACACCTTTCCCGGAACACCTTTGGCAACTTGGTGCCCCCAAGTATCGAACCTCGTGGCAGCGAGCCTAGCACCCAGAACCAGAAGTGCTTACGAAGGGGCATTTGGCTCTTTTTGTGTTCACTTGGGTGAAAAGTGGGAACATGAGTAGTACAAACATGAGTCAGTGGTGGCATATCTTGCTTCCATGAGGGAACCAGGGCGCACAGTATCAGGGGCAAGGAGGCACATCTCAGCCATATCATTTTTTGCAAAGATGAGAGGGAGAGGGGATCCCATGAGAAACTTTGTGGTTCGTCAGGCGCTGAAGGGATGGCAACGTCTGCAGAGAGGGCAGCCAGTTGTAGGGAGAACCATTGGTTTGGAGACGCTAGGGAGGATAGTGGGGGCACTGCGGCAGGTTTGTGTTTCCCCGGGCGAAGTTGTTTTGTTTCTAGCAGCATTCTGCCTAGCATTTTACGGCGCTTTCAGGGTAGGCGAGCTAGCCCTTTAGAACAACATCTGTCTAACACTGTATCTGTACTTTCTGCGTAATTCATTAATCTAATGTTTTTAAAAATTGTTTTCTTAATTTTTTATAAATACGGCCGGGGGGGTTACACCCCCTAACCCCATAGCCCTGGGTTCTTATAGGCCAATTACTCTAAACAGCAATATAAAGCTATATTTAAAGATCTTTGCGAGTCGGCTAAGCAATGTACTACAGCGTCTTGTCTCACCTCGGAAGCATGTTTTCATCCAGGGGAGGGAGTCTGTGGATCATGTGCGGCGTGTAATCTCGTTATTTGATGCTGCTGAGTTCCTTGAGAAGCCCATGGGGGCCGCCCTGCTCGATGCTGAGAAGGCTTTCAACAGTTTTTCGTGGGACTATCTCTGGATGATTATGGAGGCTAATGGTCTGGGGACATCCTTCATTAATGGAATACGGGTGATGTACCTTAACCGTATTACTTGTCTGCAAGTCATGGGGGGGTGAGTCTGAGCCTTTCTTGATTGAAAGGGGAACAACACAGGGCTGTCCCTCTTCCCCTTTGTTATTTGCACTGTACATAGATGCCTTTCTTAGGCGGTTGGAAGCCTGCCTGGATATTCTCCCAGTTAGCCTTCAAGGCTGGGACACTAAGATGCTGGCCTATGCCTATGACGTGGCATTAATCACAACTTATCTAGACAGGGCTCTATGATCTGTGGAAATGATAGCTAAAAAATTTGGGAATCAATCAGGCTTCTCATTGAACAGGGCTAAAACTCAGGTCCTGATAAACAGATTTATATCAGCTACTGATAGCAGGACTGTCGACAAAGCAATATGTTTGTGAGTACAAATCACAGCAAGGGTAGATACTATAGTTAATTTAAATTTATCCCCAATTTAAAAAAAATTCAAGAAGGATTTTAGTCGCTGGAATAACCGTAAACTCTCAATAATGGGGAGGTGTAACCTAGTTAAGATGATGGTGTTGCCAAAGTTAATATATGTCTTTCGCACAATACCATTTAAGATACATAATGACTGGTTTAAATTAATGGATAGATTGGTTAGCTAGATTTATCTGGTCATATGGGAGGACTAGAAAGGGGTCTGCCTACCCAGAGAAAGGGGTGGATGGGAGCTTCCCAATATCAAATTATACTACCTAGCGGCAGCGTTTCAGTATTATGGTTCTTTATTTAACAACAACAAGGCTAGGGAGAGAGATGCTCCAGTGTATGTCCCTTCGATTTTTGAACTTCTGATTGGGGCAACCACTGGCGGCTGCTTGATGAAATTTTGTGAGCTGAGTTACTTAAAAAGAACTCAGTTCAGGTCCCTGATTACTGCCTTTCGAAACTGGTCATGTGTTCACAAAAATCTGGGGGTGGTTAGATACAGCAGGTACACTCCTTTGCCCAGGAATGATCAGCTATCTAGGATCTTTCAGGATGACTGTTTAGCTAAATGAGGTGGAGATCTGCTGTTTTAGATAACAGGAATCCTGTGTGGATCTGGTCCACATGTTTTCCACCTGCCCTAACCTAGAATCAGTGGGCAAGGAAATAACAGGTTTTTTGGGCGATGTACTTAAAGTTAACATATAACCGGTCGCCTCAGCTTATGTTATTGGGGACAAGTGAATCAGACAACAGGGTTGGGGAAGGCCTAATTTGTTTTTGCTATGTCGGTTTTTAGGCTATGTGCAGCTTCACCATGGCTGGACCACCTACCCCCATTCTTTCAACAATGGAAGGGGCGTTTTTTGCAAATCTATAATCTATTGACAGCACTCTATGAACGAAAAGGCAAAAGGGGTAGGGCTAAAAGGAAAAAGATCTGGGGTCTGTTTGTGACCTGAGTATCCTGGTTCAAATAATCTGCTAGGTCTGGGGGTGAATTAATTTGTGTATGTCTATTTTCCACTTGATCTCGATCTTTTGAAAATCTGTATTTATGCATAACTAATGAAATTTGCACTTTGTAATGTATTTATGCAAACTGTTGCTCCAATTTTACTCCATCAATTAAAAAAATAACTTAAAAAAAGAAACTCTCTCTGCCTCCTATTCCTGATCACCTAACTAAGGTTAATCTAAGCATGAAATCCCAGACTTCTTAGTCCCATCTCACAGTTATTTGGGGAGATTGAGTTTCTCAAAACCATTACCAAAATGAAACCTCCAAACCATTTCTTGGATGCAGTGATGGATAACATTGGCAAAGTCCTGGTAAAACACTTGTTAGGATACTGAATAAACTTAGTCAACTTATTGATTAAGGAAGGAATATTTGCCTGCAGCTTGAAAACTGTTCCAGTCTTACCTCTTCTGCAGAAACCTCGAAGATTTCAGGGAGAGTTGTAGCACCGAGACTGCACTTTGGCAAGTTGTTGATGACGCTCAGGCCACTCATGCTTACTTGTGCTACTTGACTTTTCGACTACCTTTGATGCTGTTATCTATATCACCCTGATTAACATCCTTAATAATTGAATGGGCATGGATGTACTGGATATCAAAGTGGTTTTCCTAATACCTGTTAAGACAAACCCAAGCAGTGATAATCAGCAACACTTATTCCAGCAAGTTCCGTTTACAGCACAGAGTCCCATAAGGCTCCATCATGTCACCAACTGGTTTTAATTTCTACCTTAAACCTTCTGTGGCCATCCTTAGAAATTTCAGGATATTGTACCATCGGTATGCCAAGGACACTCAGATCTGTGTAAAAATCACATTTCCCAATGACATTTTCCTTTTCTCCAAAACTTTTGAAAATGTCTTTAGATGGATGTCATGTCAACACCTAAAACTCAATCCGCAAAAACTGATGTAAATTAGCCTCACCTCATCTGCTTAACCTATCCATACAATCTTGGACTGAATCCTGTACTCTTATTGCATGTAGACTAACCACTGTGGACAATGCTGAATCCATGGTTATCTTCCAAGGCAACAAATGTAACTTATAAAACAAATCTCTGCAATAGCAATCAGTGCACCCTATCAACTTAAACTTCTCTTAGACATTAGATAATTCCTTCACGACCAGGATCTAAAGTAAGTACAACAGTCACTGTTACTTGAAAAATATTTGTTCTTAATTATTTAAAACCATTACAATCAATAATTGCTGTTACAATTTGATAAAATCTTCCAAAATCCAATCAACATCTGTATGAAACCTGTAAGTGTTTTGTGCCAGTGCTTCAATTTGGGTTTATAATATCCATAATAAAAGTCTTCGAACTGAGAAGGCTGGTTATAGGTGCAATTCTACCTTTTAGTTCATCTTGACTCTCAATGCTGTTCTATGTAATTATCAAAAATGTATGGTTTTAGATGCAGTGCTACAAAGCAAGCTTTAGTCTTGGGTGTAGATTGTCATCATTTATCACTGTTAATGATTAATATATTGCTGTTTTTGGCAACCGTACCCATAGTCCAATAGACAATAATCATTTCCTTGGTGGGACCTTCTGATTGTATGGTCTATTGTCTATGTTGACAGTGGAATGAGAATGCAATTGCCAGTTGTCCAACACATTTTGTACTAAATGCATTCATCATCTCAAGTTATTAATAAAAACAACATTGGTGTTAACACTGAGGTGGGCCGCTTCCTTACAAATTTGTACTCCTAGTTTCCTGAATATTGGAAGTAAGAAGTCTACATTGTTTGGAAAATAAAGGGCAGCAGCAAAAAAACATATGATAGAGTTTCTTTATGATAATCACAAAATCTGCAGGCTGGTGTGACTCTTTTTTTCCATGATTGGAATTACTTCTCCTAGAATGAAGAGGCTAAATTCTAATCCTATGTAATTAATCCTTAGTGTTCAAGATTTTGAATTTGTGTGGTATGTGTGAAATTGAATTTGTGTATTGTTCTCTTTAATTATGCTAGAATAGATATGATTTAAAAATGTAAAGGTCGTTGGTTTTACAGAGTGTGGCAATATGTTTTTTTTTCTGACAGCATTTAAAGTTAGAATACAAGACAAGGTGGTTCCATGGTTATGATATTCACATGGCTTTTTGTATCTTTGCTTTTGTGCGGTGGCAAGGTGTGATGCCTATAGATATGGACTTTTCCAATTCTTGACAAAGAGTACTCTTAAAAGATTTTTGGTCAGCTTTTCTCATTCTGAACTCAAATCTTAGCAATGCTCCATCTTTTTGTAATTGTTGGTCAATTGGACCAAACTCAAGTCTGATTTGGCTAGTTTTTTATGTTATGTTGGCTTGCTGAATGGGGAAAATTAAAAATAGTTCTGAATTGCTTCCTGTGTTCCAGGTTTAACCATTTCATTCATTTTATCTGGGAGGGCTTCACCATTGAAGTTGGTATGAATTTAGGCTTTAGGTATTTTGGTGATAGTGTCAAAGAGGGAACATCTGAGTTTTTGCCCAATTTTAGCAGCTCAGATCTTAAAGCAATTGCTTTTGCTTTTTGTCACATGCAGATGTGCTTTGTCGTCACCATTTTTTAGAAAGTTACTCCAAGATATGCTTAATTGCTTACAGAGTCAATATTTTGCCCCAGTGTATTCCAATTTGTGCTTTTTTACTTATTTGAGTATATTGATAATATTTTGGTATTTTCATAGTTGATTTCTAGTTGATTTTGTACACAGTATTGGTGAAGATCCTTCAGTGCATGTTGTAATCCTTTCAACGTTTAGTCTAGGAGAACTGTGTTATCTGCAAATTGTATTATGGGTGCTGGGTGTCCATTTAACGTGGGTGGACAAGCTTTTGGGTTATTCAATGCCAATTTAGTGTAAGAGATGTAAAGAGTTAAAAGACTGAAAGCAAGAAACCAACCCTTATTTGAGCCCTTTGTTTATAGGGACAGTTTTGGTCAGAGTGGTATTATCTCCTAATTTGACTTGAATCCAATTATTTGTGTAAAGGCTCCTGATGGTTTTCAGTAGTTTATTCAGAATTCCTCATTTAGTAAGTTTGACCCACAATAAGTCTGTTGATGAAGTTGAATGCTTTTAAAACCTACTAAGTAAGCATATAATTGGTTATGTGCTATTTTTGTATTGTGTACTAACTAATTGCTATAAAGTTGACCAATATATTACAGATTGTACGAACCCCGTTTGGAAGTATGGAAAGATATTGTATTCTTCTGCTTCTGTCCAATTTCTCAGGTCCGCTAGCAGTAGTGATGAATAATATTTTGAACTTATGTCCAGTAAGGCAAGTAGTCATTAGTTGGCTGGATCTTTTGTTTTACCCTTATTGTGGTGCGCATATAAAAGTGAGCTGTGGCAAGAATGTGGTTTATAGCATTTCTTGAAAATAATTTTCATAGATTTGAGACAGTATTTTGGGTTCAGCTTCAAAACTGACAAGGTAATGCCATTTGGCCCTGGCATGTGTTGTTTATGATCTCTTTATTATTTTCATCAATAGTTTGGTACTAACCCACTAAATTTCTGGTTAATTAGATTGCACTTTGTAAATGGGTATAGGTGTTCTTACAAGGTTGTTATTGAGTACAGATAGATCTACATTTTGCTTGCTTGCACATACAAGCTACTTACAAACCTGACCCACATAGAAGCTGTGATGTTAGTACTCTTTAGAGATGTGTTTGTTCCTAAAGTTCGGATTTTTGCTTTTACATGCCTTCTATAACTCTGCCTTTGAAGGTCTTTATGTGAGTGCTTGGCATCACAAGTATGTTTTTTGCACTGTTCTCTTTAGCATCTTAATTCTAGTGATAGAATAGCAACGTTTCTTGATGTTTTAATCTTTCTAGCTATTACTTGTAAATTCTCTCTTTTTATGACATAATTCCAAAGTAAACCATGCTATCTGCAAACGTTTTATGGCACAAAAAGTTGTATTTACTTTTGGTTCTTAATTGTATTTTATCATTAAACTAGTTCCATAATGAAGGTCCATGACAATCTTCTTTCTTCATTTCCAACCCTACTTCCAACACCAGACCCCCCTCCTTTTTGGAACAGAAGCAGAGGCAGAGGAAGGAGGAGAAATGACCAGAAACAGGTCCAATGGATGGTCACCGGAAACAAATGCCAAACCAGGAGCCAGACGATGAAGAAAAGCCAATTGTCAACATGTCTAGTAGACAACTGACCACAGACGAAATAGCGGTCCTCTGCAGAGGATTATGCTTCGTCCCAACCCCCAAAGAAGATCATTTCAAATTAAATGGAGAACTTCATATCTTCTTTAGAATACTGAAACTATGTTTGTTTTTTAACAACCATGAGAGTGTCACCTCGTCAGACTCTGGGCTGATAAACCCATCTAGATTCACACCCAACGCAGCTATGACTCTTAGCCAGATTCTTACTTTAGAGAAGTTCATCCTCAAAGATGTCAACCTCCTCACACCCAAGGCCCCCTTTGACAATCTACCAGCAAGAGAAAAAAGTGCCATCACAGAACTCAACAATGACTTCATTATAGTCATTAAACCAGCAGACAAGGGTGGCGCCACTGTCATCCTGAACTCAGACGACTATGACACCAAGGGCCAGAGACAATTGTCCAACAATCAATACCACAAGAAATTGGATACAGATCCCACAGGATCCCTGGCCAAGAAGATAAAAATTCTGGTCAATGAAACGATCTCCAATGGATAGATCATGAAGGATGGAGTAGATTTTTTGGTAAAAGCTACATCCACAATCTCATACTTCTACAGCCTTCCAAAAATCCATAAAAATGTGCAACCTCCTTTGGGACAACCTAATGTGTCTGGCATTGGCTCTCTTTTAGAAAACCTTTAAGCCAATTCTGTGACCTTTATCTACAACCCTTAGTTCAGGACACACCATCATTCCTAAACGACAGAAAGGAAACCCTTTGCCTTATTGACAACCTTTCCAATCAATATGAGATCACTGTCCTCGTTACCCTCAATGTGGAAAATGTTTACACCAATATTCCCAAGACGCTACAATCAGTGTCATCGACAATATCCTCAGAACAACATCGATCACCTAACCAATACCTGTAGAGTTCCTCATGGATTGTGCCAGTATAGCTCTCAAAAACAATTTTTTCCAATATAAGAACCAACTGTACCATCAGACAAACGGAACATCCATGGGCAGCATTTTTACACTGAGCCTGGCATGTCTCTACATGGCCGACTTCAAGTCTTCACATGTGTTCACTGACACAAACACCTACCAGAAGGACATCATCAAATGGAGACGCTACATCAATGACGTCTGATCCCCTGGGCAGGTACTGAAGAAAGGTGCAAAGAATTACATCTCTGGATCAGTACAAGAGAACCAGATCTAAAATGTACCCTCTCCAAATCTAATAAGGAGATCCCCTTCCTGGATCTTCTCATCTGCCTGACACAGGGCACACTACAAACGGAAACATACAAAGAAACCACTGACTTCAACAGTCTCCTCCCCTTCAATAGCCGCCACCCTAAAGCACTTCGCGACAATTTACCATACGGACAATGATCTACAAGTGGACGTTCTCAGCCATAATCTACACAACAAGAGCTACCCAAAGAAAGTAATCAGAACTGTAAAGAAGATGGCCCGCAACAACCACAGCGAATGCCTTTTAGAAACCACCCCGAGAACAAAAGATGATACCATCACTTGCGTCACGACATATACCACGACAACCAACAAAGTAAAAAACATCATTCTAAAACACTGGAACATTGTCAACAAAGGAGAACACCCGTTACAACGCCCCAGATTCACCTTCAAGAGAACTCAAAACCCTGAAAGACATGCTGGTCCACACTCAACCGCAGACAAAGAGGATGATACAACCAACCCCACTGTGGGACCTTCCTACAGTTAAGGGTCATTATCGTTGTGGTAACCGCAGTGCCTGTGTCTCCACACGCCAAACAAAGGATCTCCAGATAGGCGACGTCAGTTGGACCCATTGACAACACAGTAACTGTAACACAAACAACTGTGTCTACTTAATCACATGTCCTTGCAACTTGCATTACGTAGGAATGACCACCAGAATTAGTGAACATAAGAGCAATATCCGATGTGGCCATAGCACAACCAAAATGTGCAACCATTATATTGAGAAACGCCACACCACAGACCAACTAACATGGACTATTCTGGAGACCAATGCATCTTGGAATACAACCACCCTATTCCAAAAAGAACCACGTTGGGTGTTGCGGCTGCACTCAAACATCAATGGTCTAAATGATGAGATACCTTGGATAGAACTGCAGAGTTCAACAAACACTCTCAGTCCGCCCAGTAGGTACTCCTTGATTAACACTCATCAATGTCTCCTGTTTGGAAAATAAAACGACAAATATGAACATTGCCGGCGCCATCTTGCTTAGGAAAGGCCTTTACGTGCGTGTAAGCAGCAACCATTTTAGACATTGCGGCCATTTCATACTCTGCTGGTCACCTGTGAGTCACCCCGACCTCGCTATCATCCCCCTGCGCTCTGACTAAGCCTGAACACATGTACCAGGGTTGTAAAACCTTGTCAGCATGACAATTCCCCGGAATCACTTCCCGCACCAAACCCACTTGTCCTTTCATCCTCCGCGCACGGGCAGGCCCCTTTGATAACCTCCTCCACTGCACCTGGCCACTCAATCCGGTCCCAGGCACTAACCGACCCCTGTGGACATAGTTTATTACCCACATACGACAGAACTTGCTTCACCACCAAAAGGGCCGGAATTTAATCAGTGACACGACCCCTTAGATCTGACCGATTCCACATGTTTTAGATCCTGTCGGAATGTACAGCTGCGAGATAGCGATCATCTGTTAGATCTGGGTGGAGGGACGATTGCTGCGGGGTTTGTGTGGGAACTAGCTTGAGGCGGGGATTCAGAGGTTGTTTGACTATGCAATAAACTGATGCCAGGAATGTTTGACCATGTATTAAACTGATGAAAAGGCATATAAAAGGCCATGCCACAGAGATGCAGTTAGAGCACCTCCTGACGATAGACCCGGTGTCTGATGTGATGTGTTCTCTAGAGAAATAAACCTGTTCTTCCAATTGCCAGCACCTGCCTCGTTATTTTGATCACTAATATTAGGGTGAATTAGAGGTGGTTTGCACCAAGCGGCATCGAAAGTCTTGGGAGTCCCGCTGCTTTTCATCAATTGGCGCACCAACGTCGGGCCCATCAGCGACACGTGGGTCCGGTGAGAGAGGTCCTAACGATGGAGTGAACATCTAAACGATCGGGAAGTGCACCTGCCTGAAAGAGACCCTCGACTGGCGGCCGATCAACTGAACTTCACCGGTTCCGAACGGACCTCTTTCGAGTGACCTGCGGTCCTGACTGGGACCTTACAGGAACGCCGCATTTGTCGGAGTGAGAGGACAAACGGCGCTGGAAGGGGACGACGAAGAAACTGTCCATAACGGTCTGGGTAAGGTCGTGATATACGACAAAACTGATTGTCTGATTGTATTGAAATTGTTTGCTCGAATACTAGTATTCCATTCTTTGAAGTTATTGGTAGTAATTGAGACATTCCCTGCTTGCAAACAACGTAGAATAGGAATATTCCCTCTTTGCAGGCAGCAAACGGCAGGTAGTGCGGAACTTTGTCCACGACCTATTGAGATAATTATATTGAAGGCTTGTACGTCATGCCTGTCTTCTCAAAATTGTTTGATTGTTTTTGACCGGACCGTTTGTTAGAGGTCAGTCATCCAGCACCACCGGAGGGCACCCCTAACAAGGACATGTATGTTAAATATGGATTAGCCATCGTTGCTTATAGCAAACTATGGCACAAATACACTAGAAAGGACTGGGTAAATCAGTGGCCACTAACGGGATCTTTTGATCTCGCTAAAATAGAAATCTTAGAAATAGCGCTCCACAAAAAGAAAGCTACGCCAGCCATGCCTGACAACTTTGGTCTGTGGCAGAAAGAAGCAACCCAACGAAAGAGAAGAAACAAAGCTAGACTAGATAAAGAAATGCGAAAAGCAGCTCACCAAGCTTGTAAAAAGTTAGAGGAAGATATAAAAGAAAGAGAGACTGATAAAAATGAACAAGAATCGAAAATATCAGGCCAGTGCCCTGTTAGAACGCCTTCAACTCTTTACCCCGAGTTACCGGCTAAACAGAGAATAAATGATGACCTCTTGTTGGGTCCCCCGATCATCTACATGCCACCTCCTTATGCCCCTACTCATCCCGTAGTACAACACCAAGAACAGCAAGGTGCCAACGGAGACGCCACAACCGTTTCCGCTCCAGTCGAGCCACTTGTACCAAGTGCCTCATCAACAAACGCATTAGTAATAATAATCCACATTTGTAAAGCGCACAATCACCCGTAAGGGTCTCTAGGCGCTGGGGGCCGTCGGGAAGATTAAGCAAGCTATTGCCCAGAGTCACATGGTGCTGGGCTAACCTGTCGCCGGAGCCGGGGATCGAACCCTGATCCCCAGATTCCAGCGTCAGTCGCCCTGGCCGCGGCGCCACACCTCTCCCCATAGTAGAAATAGGATCAGTAGAAAAAGGGTTGCCCAGGGTTCCACGATTAAGTACACATGAGCGGGCAAATATTGACACGATAGTCTAAACCCTCGTAAAGAGAAGAGAAACGGAAGAGTATATGACTGACATATGCAATTCTTATGTCGAGAGCCACAAACAGTTCTTCATTGTGCGCTTCTGCTACTACACACTTACTGCCTATGAAGAGAAATATCAGGATGTAGGACCCGGGAGGCTAATGGCTCTTTATAGAAAAGTCAACATAGGAGACGAAAAGAACAACGATGTAGCAGAACTACCACGTTAGAAGTATTCCGCCACCTCGTAGAACAAGGGCGGATAGATACAGGCAGAGCATCGAAGCCAGTAATACCCCCAATAGAGAAGCTAGATAACGTGATGCCGATAAAGGAAGCCGCTCCGTATTGGGTTCCCCCTAGGGGACAAGGGACTAATGACGACATAAACCATCAGGACGCTAAAGGGAGGGTGGTCTACAACTGGGTGTATCAGCCATGGGACAGACAGGACATCCTGACGTTTCAAAAATCTCTTCCAGATTTGCAAAAGAATCCCACCGCCTTTTACACAGAACTAGGTACTGCTCTGGGGTCCACAATAATGACACTTGCCGACATTGACT
Organism: Lissotriton helveticus; assembly: GCF_964261635.1. Taxonomy (NCBI): domain Eukaryota; kingdom Metazoa; phylum Chordata; class Amphibia; order Caudata; family Salamandridae; genus Lissotriton; species Lissotriton helveticus. The sequence continues at coordinate 1,112,929,959 of NC_136068.1, forward strand.
TGTTCTTCGGGTTATGTTTGCAAGCCGATGTGTGGAAGCAGATTAGAAGGATAGACCACACAGAATTGCTCGGTCATACCTGGGAACAACTCAGCACATTAGATAAACAGCGGAATCCTGGCCAAAAACCAGTTGAAGCTATAATGGACCTCCCTGATAAAATAGTGCAGAAGGTAAAAACACTGATACCTGAGAAAAAGATAGACTGTTCCATAGAAACAGCGTGCCGCCAGAAACCACAAGAGGATGTCTTCTAGTATTTCTCGAGATTCGAAACAGTGTTCTCCGATTACCGTAGACAGGACATGTCCACCGCGACCGGACACCACTTATTTGCGCAAAATTACATCAAAGGACTGCTGTCGGAGGTATCACAGAAATTACAAACTAGCGAAAGTAGTTGGGCAGCCTCTAAGCCAGCGGCTATTCTCCAAATGGCCCAGTATTATGAACATCAGAAAAACGAGAATGACAGAGTCACAGAAAAGATAAAGAAGGACTTGAAGGAAAGAGTAATGATAGCCCAACTCCAAGGGGTGAATACAGGACGGGAACAATAAAAAAGAGGAAACAACAGAATGTCCCTAGAATACAGCCTCCTAGAAATGACTCATTGGCACCATACGTACAACGCCAGGACTTAGGACAGGATCAGTGCGCATTTTGCAAAGAATACGGACACTGGAAATCCCAATGCCCAGCCTTATCAGAAGTTGGTAGGGGCAGAGGGATAAGGGAATTAACCAATAAACAGATAGGAAGAGGACGTGGAAGAGGGTACGTAAGTGAAGCTAGCGAAGGAAGGCCAGGAAGAGTTAATGCATTTGACCGCCCTAGACAGAACCAGTGTCAACAGACAGATTACGACAACATGTATGACTTTGCATAGGACAGCCAGGGCAAGGGAGGGATCCAGTCGAGCTCTATGTTGATCAGCAAGGCCCTTATGTTACCACAAAGGTCCTGGGCACAGAGTCGCCATTTTTGGTAGACACAGGAGCAACACGTAGTGCGCTATCCAAACAACTGATTCCAAGGGCACCCTTGTCTGGCTCACATATAACCTCAATAGGATTTGACGGTACGCCCTCCACGATCCCCTTCAAACTTGAAAACAATGTTATCGACACAACGTTCTTTCTCTCCTCCAACACTCCAGACGCCATTATGGGTCTCGATCTACTGAAACATTTCCGAGCGTCTATCAGATGTTCGCCAGGCGGAGTACGAGTCATCTTATATGACACTCACCAACACCCGAGAGATAATCCATCCCAACACATGTACACCATTTCTGAGACAGGCACTTTCCTACTAGACACTTTACCCTCGCATCTGTGGGCTAGGGCTGATTCAGACGTAGGACGAAATTATGATTGACCCAGTACACGTGACATTACGACAATATGCAACCTTACCGAAAATACCCCAGTATAAGATATCGCCAGAGGGCGAGAAAGCCTTGACCGAAATCATACAGTCACTAATAGAGGCAGGAGTGGTAGAAGAGGTAGTGAGCAATGTTTGTAATAGTCCTATTTTACCGATCATAAAGAGACAGGGAGAGAGAGATGGAAAAGCCTCCTGCTTCATCATCGACCTGCGAGAGATAAACAAAATAGTAGTACCACAGTACCCAGTAGTTTCTGACATCACCACCATCCTGACCCTAATTCCGTCAACTGCTACCACTTTCACCGTTATCGATCTCAAGAATGCCTTCTTCTCCATACCCATTCACCAAGACAGTCGCTATCTTTTCGGATTCACTCTAAGATCCCGCTCATATAGATTTTGTCGAGCTCCCCAGGGGTACACCGAGAGCCCGAGCATCTATAGCCAGGGGCTCAAAAGACAGTTAGATGCCGGTCAATTACCAGACGGGGTGGTGTTGATACAGTATGTAGACGATATCCTTCTAGCAGCAGACACCACTCCACTAGCCGTCACAGCCACCATCCAACTCCTACACTTCTTTGCCGAAAATGGCCACAAAGTTTCTCGAAAGAAATTGCAGTTCTGCAAACCACAGGTAACATATTTAGGTCACCTCTTATCGAAAGAAGGGAGGAAACTCACACCCAACAGGATCCAGGCAATTCTAGACACTCCCATTCCCAAGAATCAGACGCAAGTCCGCTCTCTGATAGGCCTCACCTCCTTCTGCCGACAGTGGTTACCGAACTTTAGCCTCATTGTCAAACCCCTTCTCTCCCTCCTAGCCAAAGACACCGCCTCACCTTTCCCCTGGACACCCGAATGCCAGTATGCATTCAGAGAATTGCGAGATGCCCTTTGTTCGGCACCTGTTCTAGGAAACCCAGACTACTCCAAACCATTCTTCTACACATATGAAAGGGAGGGATGTGCATTGTCCGTCTTAGCGCAATCAATTGGTCACAAACATCGCCCTTGTGCATATTTCTCTGCCACCCTAGACCCAGTAGCTAGAGCATTGCCAGCATGTTTGTGCGCTGTGGCAGCTGCAGCAGTATCCATACGCCAGAGCAAAGGAATAGTGCTCTCTAATCCAATCACAGTGTTAGTACCCCATGCAGACGACACGCTACTGAACCAGACCAAAACCCAACACTTGACTAGCGCATGACTGACAGGTTACGAGTTGACCTTTCTAGCGCCACACATCCCTCTGAAGCGATGCACCACTCTCAATCAGCCACATTGTTACCTCTACCCGAAAATGACCCTGGTGTGACTCCACTGCACGATTGTGTGACCCTCACTGACGAACAAACAAAGAGTAGAGTGGATCTCAGAGACACTGCCTTTTCAGAACCAGATGGGGAACTATGGGTAGACGGCTCTTGCATCAAACTTCCCGATGGCACCACCTCAGCTGCATATGCCGTCACCACAGCCCGAACCATCCTAGAGACAGCCCGCATTGCCCAACAATCCGCCCAAGCAGCTGAGCTCATTGCCCTCACGCGAGCATGTATTTTAGCAGCTGGTACGACAGTAAACATATACACCGACAGCCAGTACGCCTTCGGGGTGGTTCACCATTTTGGGCTCCTGTAGAGAGAAAGAGGGTTCCTAACTTCACACGGCACACCCATCCTACTTGAGATCTAGTCTCCGCATTGGCAGAAGCAGTCCTCCTTCCCAAGCAGCTAGCAGTGATTAAATGCCAGGCACATAAGAAAGTGACCGACCTCATTGGACAGGGAAACACATTAGCCGACATTACTGCCCGAACCACAGCCCAAGACAGGACCACGGCACGAATGTATGTGACCAGGTCACAAGCAGAACAATGGACTGATGCTAAAATGACTGTAAGGGACATACAAACGACAGGCACACAGGACGAACTGACTGAATGGGCTCAGGTGGGACTGAAAGACGAGGAAGGCTGCTGGAGGACAAAAGACAGAAACAAATGGCTGCTACCTAATGCCTATCTGATCCACATATTGACCATGGCACATTTACCAGCACACATATGATCTGCCCCTATGACCGAATCGATCACCAGGGTATGGCATAACAGCAAGATAACAGAATCAGCAAAACGCCTAGTACAACAATGCATAGTATGCCTGCAACACAACCCAGGGAAAGGGACCGTAGTACCACGGGGAGGATTTGGAGTCCCTGATCACCCCTTCGAAGTCCTCCAAATGGACTACATATAGCTAGAGAGGTGCCATGGCCTAAAATACGTACTAGTAATCGTGTGCGCCTTTAGCAAATGGGTGGAGGCCTACCCCACCCGTGACAACACCGCCTTAGCTACTGCAAAGGTATTACTGAAAGAGTTCTTTCCCCGATATGGCCTTTGTAGAATTTTATGGAGCGACAATGGCCCCCACTTCGTAGCAGAAGTTATACAGAACATACTGAAATGGTTGGGGGTAAAGCAAAAGTTCCATGCCGTCTTCCACCCCGAGTTAGCGGGCCTGGTAAGAAGACACAACGCCACGTTTAAACTGAAGCTAGCAAAAATAGTCGACACGACTGGGTTGAAATGGCCCGACGCTCTCCCACTGGCATTGCTGTCAATGCGCTCCACCCCAACCAAACACCGAGTGACCCCTTACGAAGTAGTCTTCGGCAGGGCTATGAACATTTGGGCGGCACCAAAGCCAACATCCATTAATGATGTCCCGGACAGACTAATGTCTGACTATTTGTACAAATTAACGAACAAATTAACGCTTATCCACCAACAGGTTTAGCATGCCATACCAGACGTGTCCAGGGGCCCAGGACATGATGTCAACTCTGGAGACTTCGTGCTGACAAAGATTTTCCAAAGGACAAAGAGTCTGGAACCCAGGTGGACGGGCCCTAGGCAAGTCTTAATAACCACCCAAACTGCCCTGCGAGTGGAAGGAAAGTGAAATTGGCTGCACGCACATCACTGTAAGAAGATCTCCCCAACGCTGACAACCCGCGAGGAAGTGGACGTCCAAGAAGAGCTCCCGACGACGGATCGACCAGCCCTGAGTTGCTACCCACAAACAGAGACACTTGAATTGGCAGAGTTTCCCGACCCCACAGTACCATCCAAGAAAAGGTACAACTTGAGGTCGATGAAAGGAGGGTGCTTCGACAAGCAGGCCACTAACTGAGTCAAAAGTCTCAGATCGGTAGCTAACACTACAAATGCTACCAGGAGAAACGCTAGACGAAAGTATGTGGTCCTGCGAGTCATCGAGCTCGTTGAAGGTGATGGAAGAACCCGGAAGACCGAAGAACCGCCGAAAGGACTACAAAACTGCCAAATTGCACAGCACAAAGACAATAACACTTGTAGCAGCATCTCTCGCCAGTCTCTTGCTAATGGTCACTGTTTGGATCATTGAAGAGAGTGCTCCTGCATACAGAACAATGTCACCTACCATGCACCCACCACCAAGAAAGAACACTATCTGTTGTCCCTGTCACCACGCCTCCGAGAACGACGCAAAAAATTCTGGAATAATTTATTTGTGCAATTATTGCACCAGCACAATCTTGCCGCAAATGCCACGAACTGTTGGATCTGTGGGTTGCTACCTCATACCACTGAACATTCCATTCCTTTCATCCCTTCTCCCTTCTCTGTTCATGGATCTTGCCTCGCCTGGTTAATGCTCCTGCAAGAGAGCTACAAAGACAATGCCACATCCGATGGGACAATCAAACAATTTTACAATGAGTTCTGGCTGAACAATACGGGAAGAACATCCGCTCCCTTCTGCCCTCTGACTTCGAATGCAACCTTTCCAATGAACATTCCCGCCAAAAAACGAGTTGAAATACAAGTGTACAACAACCCCGACAGACCTACCTTTTCATATCTAAAGAAATGAACTGCTGCAACTGTGACAGTGGCCCTATCTGTGGTGATCGTCTCAGGCCTTGCCTGCATCGAAGGCCATGGGACTAAGATAGTGGGTCACAGCTCTTGCCAAATAACGAAGACTCTGAACACTGCCGACCCCCCTTCATTTGTTGCATCACCCAACATGTACTACAACTGTGGTACCAAAGCCTACACCTGGCTCCCAAAAGGCTGGGGGGGCATGTGCTACATCGCTTTTGTTCTGTCTCTCACCTACACAGCTCCTGCAGACCATCACAGAGAAAGGCGTTTCAAAGACACAGAACAAGCAGACTCCACCACATCACAGTTCCTCGATGCGGCAAAAGGACTCGTCCCACTAAGGGGCCCGATGGCAAACAGCCGAGCCATCCGGCACCTAACTCAAGCAGTTGAAACAGCCTTGAACGTCACTGCTGGCATCCTCACCAACAACACAGCTGAGCTTCAGGCGGTCCGCCTGGTGGCTTTACAGAACCGCATTGTTCTAGATGTGGTATTAGCGGACCGTGGAGGAGCATGCCGCATCATCGGAGCCAGTTGCTGTATTTACGTCCCTGACAACTCACCCTCTGTTTTCAAGGCAATTGAACACCTCCACAGGCAGGCGTCAAAAATCCATCAGGAGTCAGAGACTTGGACACTTGAAAGCTGGTTTTGGGGCATTTTGAAAGAATGGGGCTGTAAAATAATGATGATTCTCTTGGATCCAATATTAATAATATGTGCTTGTTGTTTGGGGATACATTGTATACCACTTTTGTGTTCTATTTGCCTGAACTCCTTGCACCCTAGGACTATGGACACTGAGCTCACGAAGATGAGAGTAATAAACGATAGAGAGATACAGGACATTATGGACATTGAGGTAGACTAGCAAGCAGGCTGGACTATGTTCAAAGGGAGGACTGTAGAAAATAAAACGACAAATATGAACATTGCCGGTGGCATCTTGCTTAGTGAAGGCCTTTACGTGCGCGTAAGCAGCAACCATTTTAGACATCGTGGCCATTTCATACTCTGCTGGTCACCTGTGAGTCACCCCAACCTCGCTATCAATCCCCCGCGCTCTAGCTAAGCCTGAACACATGTACCAGGGTTGTAAAACCTTGTCAGCATGACAATGCCCCGGAATCACTTCCCGCACCAAACCCACTTGTCCTTTCATCCTCCGCGCACGGGCAGGCCCCTTTGATAACCTCCTCCACTGCACCTGGCCACTCAATCCGGTCCCAGGCACTAACCGACCCCTGTGGACATAGTTTATTACCCACATACGACAGAACTTGCTTCACCACCAAAAGGGCCGGAATTTAATCAGTGACACGACCCCTTAGATCTGACCGATTCCACATGTTTTAGATCCTGTCGGAATGTCCAGCTGCGAGATAGGGATCATCTGTTAGATCTGGGTGGAGGGACGATTGCTGCGGGGTTTGTGTGGGAACTAGCTTGAGGCGGGGATTCAGAGGATGTTTGACTATGCAATAAACTGATGCCAGGAATGTTTGACCATGTATTAAACTGACGAAAAGGCATATAAAAGGCCATGCCACAGAGATGCAGTTAGAGCACCTCCTGATGATAGACCCGGTGTCTGATGTGATGTGTTCTCCTCTAGAGAAATAAACCTGTTCTTCCAATTGCCAGCACCTGCCTCGTTATTTTGATCACTAATATTAGGGTGAATTAGAGGTGGTTTGCACCAAGCGGCATCGAAAGTCTTGGGAGTCCCGCTGCTTTTCATCAATTGGCGCACCAACGTCGGGCCCATCAGCGACACGTGGGTCAGGTGAGAGAGGTCCTAACGATGGAGTGAACATCTAAACGATCGGGAAGTGCACCTGCCTGAAAGAGACTCTCGACTGGCGGCCGATCAACTGAACTTCACCGGTTCCGAACGGACCTCTTTCGAGTGACCTGCGGTCCTGACTGGGACCTTACAGGAACGCCGCATTTGTCGGAGTGAGAGGACAAACGGCGCTGGAAGGGGACGACGAAGAAACTGTCCATAACGGTCTGGGTAAGGTCGTGACATACGACAAAACTGATTGTCTGATTGTATTGAAATTGTTTGCTCGAATACTAGTATTCCATTCTTTGAAGTTATTGGTAGTAATTGAGACATTCCCTGCTTGCAAACAACGTAGAATAGGAATATTCTCTCTTTGCAGGCAGCAAAGGGCAGGTAGTGCGGAACTTTGTCCACGACCTATTGAGATAATTATATTGAAGGCTTGTACGTCATGCCTGTCTTCTCAAAATTGTTTGATTGTTTTCGACCGGACCGTTTGTTAGAGGTCAGTCATCCAGCACCACCGGAAGGCACCCCTAACAAGGACATGTATGTTAAATATGGATTAGCCATCATTGCTTATAGCAAACTACGGCACAAATACACTAGAAAGGACTGGGTAAATCAGTGGCCACTAACGGGATCTTTTGATCTCGCTAAAATAGAAATCTTAGAAATAGCGCTCCACAAAAAGAAAGCTACGCCAGCCATGCCTGACAAATTTGGTCTGTGGCAGAAAGAAGCAACCCAACGAAAGAGAAGAAACAAAGCTAGACTAGATAAAGAAATGCGAAAAGCAGCTCACCAAGCTTGTAAAAAGTTAGAGGAAGATATAAAAGAAAGAAAGACTGATAGAAATGAACAAGAATCGAAAATATCAGGCCAGTGCCCTGTTAGAACGCCTACAACTCTTTACCCCGAGTTACCGGCTAAACAGAGAATAAATGATGACCTCTTGTTGGGTCCCCCGATCATCTACATGCCACCTCCTTATGCCCCTACTCATCCCGTAGTACAACACCAAGAACAGCAAGGTGCCAACGGAGACGCCACAACCGTTTCCGCTCCAGTCGAGCCACTTGTACCAAGTGCCTCATCAACAAACACATTAGTAATAATAATCCACATTTGTAAAGCGCACAATCACCCGTAAGGGTTTCTAGGCGCTGGGGGCCGTCGGGAAGATTAAGCAAGCTATTGCCCAGAGTCACATGGTGCTGGGCTAACCTGCCGCCGGAGCCGGGGATCGAACCCTGATCCCCAGATTCCAGCGTCAGTCGCCCTGGCCGCGGCGCCACAACTCTCCCCATAGTAGAAATAGGATCCGTAGAAAAAGGGTTGCCCAGGGTTCCACGATTAAGTACACATGAGCGGGCAACCATTGACACGATAGTCAAAACCCTCGTAAAGAAAAGAGAAACTGAAGAGTATGTGACTGACATATGCAATTCTTATGTCGAGAGCCACAAACAGTTCTTCATTGTGCGCTTCTGCTACTACACACTTACTGCCTATGAAGAGAAATATCAGGATGTAGGACCCGGGAGGCTAATGGCTCTTTATAGAAAAGTCAACATAGGAGACGAAAACAACAACGATGTAGCAGAACTACCACGTTAGAAGTATTCCGCCACCTCGTAGAACAAGGGCGGATAGATACAGGCAGAGCATCGAAGCCAGTAATACCCCCAATAGAGAAGCCAGATAACATGATGCCGATAAAGGAAGCCGCTCCGTATTGGGTTCCCCCTAGAGGACAAGGGACTAATGACGACATAAACCATCAGGACGCTAAAGGGAGGGTGGTCTACAACTGGGTGTATCAGCCATGGGACAGACAGGACATCCTGACGTTTCGTAAATCTCTTCCAGATTTGCGAAAGAATCCCACCGCCTTTTACACAGAACTAGGTACTGCTCTGGGGTCCACAATAATGACACTTGCCAACATTGACTTGTTCTTCAGGTTATGTTTGCCAGCCGATGTGTGGAAGCAGATTAGAAGGATAGACCACACAGAATTGCTCGGTCATACCTGGGAACAACTCAGCACATTAGATAAACAGCGGAATCCTGGCCAAAAACCAGTTAAAGCTATAATGGACCTCCCTGATAAAATAGTGCAGAAGGTAAAAACACTGATACCTGAGAAAAAGATAGACTGTTACATATTAACAGCGTGCCGCCAGAAACCACAAGAGGATGTCTTCGAGTATTTCTCGAGATTCGAAACAGTGTTCTCCGATTACAGTAGACAGGACATGTCCACCGCGACCGGACACCACTTATTTGCGCAAAATTACATCAAAGGACTGCTGCCGGAGGTATCACAGAAATTACAAACTAGCGAAAGTAGTTGGGCAGCCTCTAAGCCAGCGGCTATTCTCCAAATGGCCCAGTATTATGAACATCAGAAAAACGAGAATGACAGAGCCACAGAAAAGATAAAGAAGGACTTGAAGGAAAGAGTAATGATAGCCCAACTCCAAGGGGTGGATACAGGACGGGAATAATAAAAAAGAGGAAACAACAGAATGTCCCTAGAATACAGCCTCCTAGAAATGACTCATTGGCACCATATGTACAACGCCAGGACTTAGGACAGGATCAATGCGCATTTTGCAAAGAATACGGACACTGGAAATCCCAATGCCCAGCCTTATCAGGAGTTGGTAGGGGCAGAGGGATAAGGGAATTAACAAATGAACAGAGAGGAAGAGGACGTGGGAGAGGGTACGTAAGTGAAGCTAGCGAAGGAAGGCCAGGAAGAGTTAACGCATTTGACCGCCCTAGACAGAACCAGTGTCAACAGACAGATTACGACAACATGTATGACTTTGCATAGGACAGCCAGGGCAAGGGAGGGATCCAGTCGAGCTCTATGTTGATCAGCAAGGCCCTTATGTTACCACAAAGGTCCTGGGCACAGAGTCGCCATTTTTGGTAGACACAGGAGCAACACGTAGTGCGCTATCCAAACGACTGATTCCAAGGGCACCCTTGTCTGGCTAACATATAACCTCAATAGGATTTGACGGTACGCCCTTCACGATCCCCTTCAAACTTGAAAACAATGTTATCGACACAACGTTCCTTCTCTCCTCCAACACTCCAGACGCCATTATGGGTCTCGATCTACTGAAACATTTCCGAGCGACTATCAGATGTTCGCCAGACGGAGTACGAGTCATCTTATATGACACTCACCAACACCCGAGAGATAATCCATCCCAACACATGTACACCATTTCTGAGACAGGCACTTTCCTACTAGACACTTTACCCTCGCATCTGTGGGCTAGGGCTGATTCAGACGTAGGACGAAATTATGATTGACCCAGTACACGTGACAATACGACAATATGCAACCTTACCGAAAATACCCCAGTATAAGATATCGCCAGAGGGCGAGAAAGCCTTGACCGAAATCATACAGTCACTAATAGCGGCAGGAGTGGTAGAAGAGGTAGTGAGCAATGTTTGTAATAGTCCTATTTTACCGATCATAAAGAGACAGGGAGAGAGATGGAAAAGCCTACCGCTTCATCATCGACCTGCGAGAGATAAACAAAATAGTAGTACCACAGTACCCAGTAGTTTCTGACATCACCACCATCCTGACCCTAATTCCGTCAACTGCTACCACTTTCACCATTATCGATCTCAAGAATGCCTTCTTCTCCATACCCATTCACCAAGACAGTCGCTATCTTTTCGGATTCACTCTAAGATCCCGCTCATATAGATTTTGTCGAGCTCCCCAGGGGTACGCCGAGAGCCCGAGCATCTATAGCCAGAGGCTTAAAAGACAGTTAGATGCCGTTCAATTACCAGACGGGGTGGTGTTGATACAGTATGTAGACGATATCCTTCTAGCAGCAGACACCACTCCACTAGCCGTCACAGCCATCATCCAACTTCTACACTTCTTTGCAGAAAATGGCCACAAAGTTTCTCGAAAGAAATTGCAGTTCTGCAAACCACAGGTAACATATTTAGGTCACCTCTTATCGAAAGAAGGGAGGAAACTCACACCCAACAGGATCCAGGCAATTCTAGACACTCCCATTCCCAAGAATCAGACGCAAGTCCGCTCTCTGATAGGCCTCACCTCCTTCTGCCGACAGTGGTTACCGAACTTTAGCCTCATTGTCAAACCCCTTCTCTCCCTCCTAGCCAAAGACACCGCCTCACCTTTCCCCTGGACAGCCGAATGCCAGTCTGCATTCAGAGAATTGCGAGATGCCCTTTGTTCGGCACCTGTTCTAGGAAACCCAGACTACTCCAAACCATTCTTCTACACATATGAAAGGGAGGGATGTGCATTGTCCGTCTTAGCGCAATCAATTGGTCACAAACATCGCCCTTGTGCATATTTCTCTGCCACCCTCGACCCAGTAGCTAGAGCGTTGCCAGCGTGTTTGTGCGCTGTGGCAGCTGCAGCAGTATCCATACGCCAGAGCAAAGGAATAGTGCTCTCTAATCCAATCACAGTGTTAGTACCCCATGCAGATGACACGCTACTGAACCAGACCAAAACCCAACACTTGACTAGCGCATGACTGACAGGTTACTAGTTGACCTTTCTAGCGCCACACATCCCTCTGAAGCGATGCACCACTCTCAATCAGCCACATTGTTACCTCTACCCGAAAATGACCCTGGTGTGACTCCACTGCACGATTGTGTGACCCTCACTGACGAACAAACAAAGAGTAGAGTGGATCTCAGAAACACTGCCTTTTCAGAACCAGATGGGGAACTATGGGTAGACGGCTCTTGCATCAAACTTCCCGATGGCACCACCTCAGCTGCATATGCCGTCACCACAGCCCGAACCATCCTAGAGACAGCCCGCATTGCCCAACAATCCGCCCAAGCAGCTGAGCTCATTGCCCTCACGCGAGCATTTATTTTAGCAGCTGGTACGACAGTAAACATATACACCGACAGCCAGTACGCCTTCGGGGTGGTTCACCATTTTGGGCTCCTGTAGAGAGAAAGAGGGTTCCTAACTTCACACGGCACACCCATCCTACTTGAGATCTAGTCTCCGCATTGGCAGAAGCAGTCCTCCTTCCCAAGCAGCTAGCAGTGATTAAATGCCAGGCACATAAGAAAGTGACCGACCTCATTGGACAGGGAAACACATTAGCCGACATTACTGCCCGAACCACAGCCCAAGACAGGACCACGGCACGAATGTATGTGACCAGGTCACAAGCAGAACGATGGACTGACGCTAAAATGACTGTAAGGGACATACAAACGACAGGCACACAGGACGAACTGACTGAATGGGCTCAGGTGGGACTGAAAGACGAGGAAGGCTGCTGGAGGACAAAAGACAGAAACAAATGGCTGCTACCTAATGCCTATCTGATCCCCATATTGACCATGGCACATTTACAAGCACACATAGGATCTGCCCCTATGACCGAATCGATCACCAGGGTATGGCATAACAGCAAGATAACAGAATCAGCAAAACGCCTAGTACAACAATGCATAGTATGCCTGCAACACAACCCAGGGAAAGGGACCGTAGTACCACGGGGAGGATTTGGAGTCCCTGATCACCCCTTCGAAGTCCTCCAAATAGACTACATATAGCTAGAGAGGTGCCATGGCCTAAAATACGTACTAGTAATCGTGTGCGCCTTTAGCAAATGGGTGGAGGCCTACCCCACCCGTGACAACACCGCCTTAGCTACTGCAAAGGTATTACTGAAAGAGTTCTTCCCCCGATATGGCCTTTGTAGAATTTTATGGAGCGAAGATGGCCCCCACTTCGTAGCAGAAGTTATACAGAACATACTGAAATGGTTGGGGGTAAAGCAAAAGTTCCATGCCGTCTTCCACCCCGAGTTAGCGGGCCTGGTAAGAAGACACAACGCCACGTTTAAACTGAAGCTAGCAAAAATAGTCGCCACGACTGGGTTGAAATGGCCCGACGCTCTCCCACTGGCATTGCTGTCAATGCGCTCCACCCCAACCAAACACCGACTGACCCCTTACGAAGTAGTTTTCGGCAGGGCTATGAACATTTGGGCGGCACCAAAGCCAACATCCATTAATGATGTCCCGGACATACTAATGTCCGACTATTTGTACAAATTAACGAACAAATTAACGCTTATCCACCAACAGGTTCAGCATGCCATACTAGACGTGTCCAGGGGCCCAGGACATGATGTCAACTCTGGAGACTTCGTGCTGACAAAGATTTTCCAAAGGACGAAGAGTCTGGAACCCAGGTGGACGGGCCCTAGGCAAGTCTTAATAACCACCCAAACTGCCCTGCGGGTGGAAGGAAAGTGAAATTGGCTGCACGCACATCACTGTAAGAAGATCTGTCCAACGCTGACAACCCACGAGGAAGTGGACGTCCAAGAAGAGCTCCCGACGACGGATCGACCAGCCCTGAGTTGCTACCCACAAACAGAGACACTTGAATTGGCAGAGTTTCCCGACCCCACAGTACCATCCAAGAAAAGGTACAACTTGAGGTCGATGAAAGGAGGGTGCTTCGACAAGCAGGCCACTAACTGAGTCAAAAGTCTCAGATCGGTAGCTAACACTACAAATGCTACCAGGAGAAATGCTAGACGAAAGTATGTGGTCCTGCGAGTCATCGAGCTCCTTGAAGGTGATGGAAGAACCCGGAAGACCGAAGAACCGCCGAAAGGACTACAAAACAGCCAAATTGCACAGCACAAAGACAATAGCACTTGCAGCAGCATCTCTCGCCAGTCTCTTGCTAATGGTCACTGTTTGGATCATTAAAGAGAGTGCTCCTGCATACAGAACAATGTCACCTACCATGCAACCCACCACCAAGAAAGAACACTATCTGATGTCACTGTCACCACGCCTCCGAGAATGACGCAAAGAATTCTGGAATAATTCATTTGTGCAATTATTGCACCAGCACAATCTTGCCGCAAATGCCACGAACTGTTGGATCTGTGGGTTGCTACCTCATACCACTGAACATTCCATTCCTTTCATCCCTTCTCCCTTCTCTGTTCATGGATCTTGCCTCGCCTGGTTAATGCTCCTGCAAGCGAGCTACAAAGAGAATGCCACATCCGATGGGACAATCAAACAATTTTACAATGAGTTCTGGCTGAACAATACGGGAAGAACATCCGCTCCCTTCTGCCCTCTGACTTCGAATGCAACCTTTCCAATGAACATTCCCGCCAAAAAACGAGTTGAAATACAAGTGTACAACAACCCTGCCAGACCTACCTTTTCATATCTAAAGAAATGAACTGCTGCAACTGTGACAGTGGCCCTATCTGTGGTGAACGTCTCAGGCCTTGCCTGCATCGAAGGCCATGGGACTAAGATAGTGGGTCACAGCTCTTGCCAAATAACGAAGACTCTGAACACTGCCGACCCCCCTTCATTTGTTGCATCACCCAACATGTACTACAACTGTGGTACCAAAGCCTACACCTGGCTCCCAAAAGGCTGGGGGGGCATGTGCTACATCACTTTTGTTCTGTCTCTCACCTACACAGCTCCTGCAGACCATCACAGAGAAAGGCGTTTCAAAGACACAGAACAAGCAGACTCCACCACATCACAGTTCCTCGATGCGGCAAAAGGACTCGTCCCGCTAAGGGGCCCGATGGCAAACAGCCGAGCCATCCGGCACCTAACTCAAGCAGTTGAAACAGCCTTGAACATCACTGCTGGCATCCTCACCAACAACACAGCTGAGCTTCAGGCAGTCCGCCTGGTGGCTTTATAGAACCGCATTGTTCTAGATGTGGTATTAGCGGACCGTGGAGGAGCATGCCGCATCATCGGAGCCAGTTGCTGTATTTACGTCCCTGACAACTCACCCTCTGTTTTCAAGGCAATTGAACACCTCCACAGGCAGGCGTCAAAAATCCATCAGGAGTCGGAGACTTGGACACTTGAAAGCTGGTTTTGGGGAATTTTGAAAGAATGGGGCTGTAAAATAATGATGATTCTCTTGGATCCAATATTAATAATATGTGGTTGTTGTTTGGGGATACATTGTATACCACTTTTGTGTTCTATTTGCCTGAACTCCTTGCACCCTAAGACTATGGACACTGAGCTCACGAAGATGAGAGTAATAAACGATAGAGAGATACAGGACATTATGGACATTGAGGTAGACTAGCAAGCTGGCTGGACTATGTTCAAAGGGAGGACTGTAGAAAATAAAACGACAAATATGAACATTGCCGGTGGCATCTTGCTTAGTGAAGGCCTTTACGTGCGCGTAAGCAGCAACCATTTTAGACATCGTGGCCATTTCATACTCTGCTGGTCACCTGTGAGTCACCCCAACCTCGCTATCAATCCCCCGCGCTCTAACTAAGCCTGAACACATGTACCAGGGTCGTAAAACCTTGTCAGCATGACAATGCCCCGGAGTCACTTCCCGCACCAAACCCACTTGTCCTTTCATCCTCCGGGCATGGGCAGGCTCCTTTGATAACCTCCTCCACTGCACCTGGCCACTCAATCCGGTCCCAGGCACTAACCGACCCCTGTGGACATAATTTATTACCTACATACGACAGAACTTGCTTCACCACCAAAGGGGCCGGAATTTAATCAGTGACACGACCCCTTAGATCTGACCGATTCCACGTGTTTTAGATCCTGTCGGAATGTCTAGCTGCGAGATAGCGATCATCTGTTAGATCTGGGTGGAGGGACGATTGCTGCGGGGTTTGTGTGGGAACTAGCTTGAGGCGGGGATTCAGAGGATGTTTGACTATGCAATAAACTGATGCCAGGAATGTTTGACCATGTATTAAACTGATGAAAAGGCATATAAAAGGCCATGCCACAGAGATGCAGTTAGAGCACCTCCTGACGATAGCCCCGGTGTCTGATGTGATGTGTTCTCCTCTAGAGAAATAAACCTGTTCTTCGCCTTCCAATATCCAGCGCCTGCTTTGTTATTTTGATCACTAATCTTAGGGTGAATTAGAGGTGGTTTGCACCAAGCGGCATCGAAAGTCTTGGGAGTCTCGCTGCTTTTCATCACTGTCACTCCATCATTTGGTGTAACTCTCTATGCTGTATATACACATTAGGGACGTACAACGACACTCAAAACCACCAGTCCCCAGTTTATTGATATCACTCCTATATACACTCAATCATTTTATTTTATTTATTAATAAAGTTTTATATAGCACGAACAAGATCTCGAAGGATATCAGAGCGCGTTACTAAAAAGGATAGAATGAGGGTAACACATACAATATTGACATTAAGTAGGAATAAAAGCAAGAATAATCATAATAATCACATAGTTACAAGACGCATGGGTCCAAGGAGAGTAATGCAATAAGCAAATACATAGCGGACTAAACACGGGGCACACTATGAGGTAAAGAAGAGCAGCATCCAGTGATGGTCCAGTGGTTGTAGTGTCAATGTTCATGAGCAGGAGAACCTAGCCCAATTAAAGTAGGAATTTGTTCATTAAGAATCTTTTCGCTTCCAGTTTGAAAGCAGTCGTTGAGGAGATTCTGCGTATTTCCGGTGGAAGAGAGTTCCATATCTTTGGGGCGGCGCCAGAGAAGGCTCGCTGGCAAGTTCTCTTTTTCCTAAATATTTGTGGTTTCAGGAGGAAAGTGTTAGCGCTACTTGAGGCTCTATCTCCGCAGGATAGTTCCAGTTTTTGCACTAGGTACCAGTGAGTTTTCAAGTGGAGGGCTTTGTGCGCCAGAACAGCAATCTTTAACTTGGTTCGAGCTTCATAGGGCAACCATTCAAGAGATTAAGTACTGGGAATATGTGCACATTTCGTTTGGTACCTGTAACCAGTTGTAGTATGGGTCCAAGAAGAGTAAATAACAAAAAGTCCAAACCTAATTAGTGAATAAGTGGATTTATTCAAGAGATAAGTAACCCACAACAGCTCCAGTGGAAGACAGGTAAAATATGACATAGGCAAGTACAAGAATGTAGATCTCTGGAAGCAGAGTCCCTACATCATAATGCAAAGTAAGACAACGTTATTAATAAAAGAAAGGAAACATTCACAACTTACTACACCAGTCTAGCCGCAGCATTCAGAGATGCCCTTAGTGGAGCCAGGGCGTTTTTTGGGAGACCACAGAGCATGGCACTGCCATAGTCTAATCTCGGTAAGATGAGGGCTTGAACCACTTGCTTGAACTCAGTTTGTGAAAGGAATGGTTTGATATTTCTAAGTGTTCTCATCAAGTGATTTGTTCCTCTACACACATTGCTGATATGATTATTCATGTTCAGTTGCTTGTCCAGGGTAATTCTAAGAGATTTGGCTGAGTCTATAATGAGGGGGCTGCAGTTGAAAGCCGTGAGGTGATTCAGTCATAGGTCTAGCTTTGGGATGCGGTTCGAGGAGAGATGAGAAGAAATTCCATTTTGGAGGTGTTGAGCAGGAGATGGTTCTCAGTTAGCCAATTTTGGGTAGAGTTGAGTGAGATGATGTTATCCAGGGAGGAGATTTTTAAATAGAGTTGCGTATTGTACGCATACATATGGAAGAGAATGTTCATGGAGTATAATGAGTTAGCTAATGGTTCCAGGAAAAATGTTGAAGAGTATTGGAAATAGGGAGGACCCTTGGGATACACCCATGAGAACTGTGGAGGGTTGGGAGAAAGAGTGGTTTTCCTTAACTCTTTGTGATCTGTGGTGGAGGAAGGACAAGAACCGTTGTAATACCTGACCAGAGAAACCCATCCTGTTCTTCAGAACTGATAGGAGGATGTCGTGATTGACCGTGTCGAACACGGAAGAAAGCTCAAGGAGGGTTAGGTGGCAGGATTCATTTTGGTCAAGCATTTTTAAAATGTCATCCATAACGTTAGTTAGAGCTGATTCAGTACTGTGCCCCTTCCGAAAGCCAGATTGATGCTGGTCCAGGAGTTGGAAATTCTTAATGTGAGCACAAAGTTGGGATTGTACACATTTTTCTAGGAGTTTGGCTAGTGTGGGGATGTCGGAGATAGGGCGGAAATTATTGAGGTCAGCTCTATCTGCGTTAGTTTTTATTAGTATCGATGATACCTGAGCAGCTCTTAGACAATCTGGGATCGTGCCTTGAGACAGTGAAGCAATTACAATTCTTGTCCAGGTGGTGATGAGGACTTTCTTGATTTCTTTGAAGATGGCCTGGGGCAGGGGGTCGCTGAAATGATTAGAAGGGTTGATAGTTTGAAGAATCTTGTTGATGTCTCTGTCACTGAAAGGGCTAAAGGTGACCCACGATGCATTGTTCTTGGTGTTCAGGCTGATAGGTTTGCAGTTATCTAAGATGTTAAGGGGTGATGCGGGCCCCGGGGGATGGCAGAAGCGCCTTCTTAGAGGCGAGTTAAATGGGAGGAAAGGGCAGATTTACAGTGGGCTGCTAGTTCATCTGCATTTATTGATCCAAGATCCCTTTTCAAGATCTTTGATTTCTTTGGTTGATCCTTCCTCCCAGACACCTCCCTGTTAATATAGAAGAGAATGCGGTGACGGTCGGACCAATCGCAAGGGGTAATGGTTAACCGTGGGCGGCCAGCTACGCTCCGTGCACGGAGTACGCGTAGTGCCGTCTCCTACGCATTTTGCGTAGCGGGCGTAGCCAGGCGGCACTACGCGCGCTCCGCAGACGGTGCGTAGCCGGCCGCCACCCGCCTCCCTCCCGCCCTCCCTAAATATGTAAATAAAAGGATAGAAAGGTTTTAAAGACACTTACCTTGTCCGCCGCGTCCCCGGGGCTCCCTCTCGCCGTCCTAATGCGCATGCGCGGGCGGCCACGCATGCGCATTTCTCATGGGAAATGCACATGCGCGGGCACCCGCGCATGCGCATTAGTATCCGAAATGGCGGCGGCGCGAATCCAGGGACGGTGAGAGGGAGCCCCGGGGACGCGGCGGACAAGGTAAGTGTCTTTAAAACCTTTCTATCCTTTTATTTACATATTTAGGGAGGGCGGGAGGGAGGCGGGCGGTGCGTAGTGGGGCTACGCGGAGTGCGCGGGTGGGCGTAGTTTTGCGCCCACTTCGCGTAGCTCCGCGGAGCCCCACTCCGCACACTACGCCCAGGGTTAGTAATGGTTTCCAATGTGATGTTCTGTCCTTTCGAGATGATGAGGTCTAGAATTTCTCCTTTATTAAGAGTTGGTTGGTCACAATGCTGGATCAGTTCTTGGTCAATTAATAATGATTTGAGGCAAGTTACAGCATGGTCATTGGGGTTAGACCAGTGAAGGTTGAAGTCACCCAGGAAGATTTGGGACACCGATGAGTCAACATGAGCCAATCATTATTGAATTTTAGAGAGACACACTGATCGGTGCATATAACAAACACAATTCCACCCTACAGAGGTGCTTATTCCTCCAAAAATGAATGTTGCACCAATTGTGGGGTAATTATCATTCTGGCCACCTTCAGGCCTTCTCGTCACAACATCATGACGAGTCTTTCTCTATATGACACACCACAACATTTGCTAACTTCATAGATGAACCATCAGACTCCTCTCTCATACATGAGGGCTATACCTCACTATAATTCACTATGGCCTCTAGTAGCAATAGCCAAAAGCACAGCTACATTTCCGCTGATCAACAAGTACTTTCTCTTTTACCCATGATAATCCAAATCACTCTAAGATGACGCCTTCAGTTACCACTGGAGTTACCTTACCGATGACTACACCACACATGACTACTCTGTCACACCCCATTCGTAGGTAGCCACATACTCAGACCCCCCATCTCCGCTTTGCGCCGGAACACGAAATACCAGAGCATCCTCGACAAACAACCCCCAAGCAGGCAAGAGGTCGGGTAAGTGCAAGAATCTGTGCGGTCTGATGAAAGCGTGAGTACTATCACTCCTCCTTGTTGCACATGCATGTGCTAAACGTCCACTAGAATATGTGACAGTAATACTTACTTTTTCATATAGATTGTGACGGCCAGCACTCTCTCGCTATGGCTTATGGAGTAATCTACATATATTAAATAGGTAAGCGATCCTCATCTATCTCTCCTCTACCCCACCCCTGTTACCCCTAATATCACAGTGTGAATCAAAAGGTTTTGCCATCAATGGTAACTGTATTTCTGACTACTATTACCAAAATAGGCTTTATGGCTGCGACATGATCATTTTGTACCATATACTCCCTACCATAGATTTCTCCTCACCTATATTAAGATCTATGGGGCAGCCTACATCAACATGTCCACCATGAGCACTCGTTATGATTTAATACTTTATCTCTCATGTTGCTTCTTTGTTCTTTCTAGATATTCTTTTATTTATTCATGTTACTAAGTGCCTCACCAATCCACATGTGGAAAATAGTGACTAGTGGGCTTTGCTCATATTAAGTTACCGTGGTCCACCAATGAGGACCTCCACACAGTATTAATAAAGTACTGCTTCACTGAATTTTTTAACTCTTATCTTCTTCCTTCTTTTTTTCTTTTTATATAGGACCACTATGTGGGTCCTCCGAGTGGCACTACTTGACTCAATAAGGCCACCGCATTACCCTTTTTTCCCATGACCTCAATCACTCCCATATGGTCCTGAAGAAGCACAAAAAATGTTCTCCTGAGACCACACAATAGTGCGAAAAACATGTCGACCCGTTCTCTTTTTAAACAAACACTGAACTTGTCTACCTATTGAGGGTCATAGTTACCCTCGAGTAGCACACAACCTTTTGTTTTTTTTAAACTATGACAGAGGGATCCCCCTAATTAAAATCAGTCTACCATAGATACCCTCTAGTCATTTTTAATTGTCACCTCTCACATAGAACTGCACACTGACCTGCACACACCATACGGCTAGATCACAAAAATGACATCCGACAAAGTGACCCTTCGGGGGACCCATAGGCCATTGCAGCGCCGGCCCGACGAGGAGCACTGCCCCATGTTGAAGCATGACACCCTTTGGGTGTGTGAGGACATCAAGTAAAAGTCTCTTCGACTCTTTTCCCAATTCTTATCTCAGGAATAGTGACTCTCCTTAGTGACTTATCTACCACTGGACCTATATCCAGCTCCTTGTCCCCCCTCCCCCTTTTCAATCTTCTTTCCGTGCCATTAACTCTAGGAATGCTTGAAGATTGGGCTCTGTAGCTGTTGCCATGTTTCCATTTTTCCAATGCCAACGACTATTTTGTACTTGTTATTTTATGTGTTCCTGCAAAACTTCCTGTCAGCTTCTTGAAAGGAATTACTTGATCACTTACAGAAACAGCGTAGTCTAGTACAGCTAAGCTTTTGCAATGTGAGTGATTGATATTGGATTATCCTTGACTGTATGCCCATTGATTACTCTCAGATTAATTTCCGACAGTGTTCTTAGTATCATGTCATCCATATGGTCTTTTCGCTGTGGAAGAATTGATTGATTTTGAATGTTACAAAGTTGATTTTGTTTGTTGGAAATGGCACTCTCTGGTACTTGGGGCATAATATTGAGGTTGAAGTCTACGGTTCATATTATGGCCCCAAAACTTATATTCCTGTATTATTGAGAACTGTTTGTTGGTTAAGCTGGAGATTGTTGTTGTTTTTTCTCTTGTCCTGATTGCAGGTATATATCTGTTATTAATAGGATTGTGTGGCTGCAAAGTTCTTTTTGGATATTCAGCTTAATTGCTAAAAGCCAAGATAGACTTGTCTCAATGACGTCCGCCTTTGCTTGGAGTCTAATTGATACCACAGTCTCTAAACTCCATGATGGCCTTCTTTTAGAGATTTTTTTGTTGCCAGCTTCTCACAGGTTTCAAAAACTGCCAGGTTTGCTGTGTCCATTTTGGAAACATGATATGTTAAAGCTTCAAAACAATTACGCTATATCTTTGTGGTTCTTTGGTTGGGACCAACCTGCTATATTCCAAGAACATATCTTTATTTGGTTGATAATTTCATAGTCTTTGCTAGGTCACGAGGTGTTAGAAGCTGGATGTATGTCTGAAAGCTTGCAGCAACTTTCTATCAGGACTTCGCTTTATTTGTAGTGAAGATGCGGAACAAGACCAGTCCTCCTCTTGCTGTGTTGATTGTGTTGGCTAACACTAATGTCTTCAAAGCCCAGTGGAATCTATTATGAGCTCCATTTGCAGACATTTTATTTGTTTTGGGGATTTAAGCTGTTCTATGGAAAGTTGGATTTTGTCAATGATTGTCATCGGACTTGGGTTCATTTTCCTTAGATGTAGCTTTTTTCCATGCTGTTCTTCGTTAATTTGTGTAGAGTGGATTTGTTCATCTTGGTTATTTTCGGTGTTACTCAAACATTTTCAGGCTGAATAAGTATGGGAGGATATTGTTCCAGTTGTGGTATGGAGAATGTGATGACCCAGGTTTTCAAATATCCGTCTATTCGCTACAAGATAATGAAATTAAACTTGATTGCGCAATGTAAATGTTGTGGTTTCATTTTTCTCCCTTTTTTGTGGCAGCAGAAATGCCACATTTATTAGTAAGTCATTGGGGAAGGTGTTTGGCCGTGGCAGGGTTTTTAAATAGCTTTATTTTATTATCAATGGTCAAAATGTCTTGTGGACCTCTAGATATGTACTGCAGAATCAAATGAATTATTAAGGGTTTTAAATGTGTGGTGCACATGTTTTCACTTAGTTCACGTGAGTTAGCCACTGCCTGATTCCTAGTAGCGAGCATCACCTCGCCCTTGACTTCAATAGATTCATTTTGCTTTTGTGTTTGTGGTATGTACACTATGAGGACATTTTATTCTATTTGTATTTTATGTCGTCTTCATCATTATTTCTACTTGAATATTGTTGAGGATGTATGCCCTGCACTGTCTTTTGATCTTCAGCTCTGGGATTTTTTGAGTGAGTAGAAATTGTGATTATGATATGATATGCTTACATTCGCTGTTGCATAATTTCAATACACTTGTTTAATATTGATGCACGTTGCAGTGAAAAAAATACTTGTTGGTTGTTTACGGTATCAGTGTTTTTGAGTCTCTGAGGTTTTTTTTTTTAGTTCATTTTTTGAGTTACATTACAACAAGATTGCGATTATTTGTCTTAGTTTCAAAAACTATTGCTGGTATTTGGAAAATAATGTAAAAATGTTTCCAATGAGTTTTGTTTGTCTTCTTTACTTGTCGTATTTATCTTTGTGGAGTTTTCTGCAAATATTGTCTCCTGAGAGCTCTGTTGACTGGTGTTTTTTTGTGCCAACTATTGATAATGGAGGGCCGTTATCTATTTTTGGTCAGTAGTTGGATTGCTTGTCAAGGGAGTAGTTGATACCTGTTTTTGATTTCATATTTTTCTGGAAAAATGGATAATTAGCTAAATATATTTTTTGGGGTTTCATGGGATTTCTTTTGTGCTTCAATTCTTAGTTTTTTATTGAGCTACTTTAGTTTTTTATAATTTTTGTTTGAAATAAATGGTATGAAGTTGCCATGATTCTGGGAATTCTCTGCAACTTCTAGTGCTGATGACTGTTTTCTAGGGGAGAATGCATCTATATCCTGCACATTTTCTAATTCATTACCTTTCTGTGTATGGGCAGAGGTTAATTGGTATTCGGTGATGTTGGCATATTGGGTGAAAGAAGTTTTCTTAAGCACTCTGCGTGAATGATTTTGTTGTCTTCAGCTGATTTTATTTGAGGATTCTGGGCCCTTGTTGATATTTTGGTATCAACCATTCTTTTAGGTCCTCTGTCAATGATTTTAAAACGGTTGGTATGTTAGAGAGTCTATCAAGTAGGGGACCCCAGGTATGTGATGCTTTTGTTTCATTGACTTCATCTTTAACTTATTTTACCAAAGTGTTTAGTTTGCTCATTTTGTTGTCAATCAATGCCATTTAATTTAGCATGTTGTCCAATATGCTGGCCTGTCCTTCTTGCACACGAATCTGTTTGGATATCACAGTTATTACAATCAGTGCTGTGGTCATCTCATCCCAATTTGTTGTTTTGTGAAGTTTACCAAGTTGAACACTTCTGTCAAAGCTCGAGTTTGAGTGGCTGTAAGAAGCTTTTTTTCTCCCAAGACTCAGGTCGTTGGGTTGCTAATAGCAAGGCTATCAAACCCTCCTCAATAATGGCATAGTGCTTTAATTCATAGTGACAACTTTCACCTTCTGCCTCCCTATAATAATTTCATTTGGTTGTGCTTGTTGCACCTACATCGTTTTACTTTCCAGATAACAAAGGAAATACTCTTTGTAATTCTGATTGCAAATTGGGGTTTGTTTTGGGTTTTCTGTCACATTAGGGACCAATTTGTGACACTTTTATAATTATTGAGAAAGACTTGAAAATATCAGCTATTAGATTTATAATCTTCGAAGGCCTCTCTTTTCAGTTTTTTCTGCTATTCTGTTTTGCATAGCTTCCTTTGTTGATGGGGTAGTTGATGATGTTTATGTTTCAATCCTGTTGCACAAAGTGGTGGAATAGATTTGTATTTAAAATGTGTAGCTATACTGATTGTAATGATGCCAGCTGTGATGTGTATCATTTGCGGTTTCTTTTTCACCTAAATCGGATTTGTAACTCTTGCTTCCATAAAAAAAATCATTATTTAAATCCTTATATCAACTAGCAGGTGACGTTTTTAAACTGACTCTTTTTGTGTTTTAGACTGTTTCTAGCTCTTCCTCTATTAGTGAGATAGTGGACTGTCCATTGGCAGTCTAGCTCAGAGTAAAGTTCAGCCTGTCTGCAGCCTATTTGTGGAGGTGGGTAGAGCTGAGGAAACTCTGTGTGGTCCAATCAATGCCGGTCTAACCAGCTGAGTACCAATCAAGTATTAGCCAGATCAGCACATTTGTTTGTCTGAGTACTCAGAGTACAGTTGTGTGGTTGAGAGACAAGTGCTTTAAGCCAGTTCAAACGGCCCTGTATCTCACTCTTGCCACTCCTCACACTGTTTACCTTCTACTTCTAGAGCAGATGCTGACTCCGGGTCCTTGTGGCTACAGAGCTGTAATCCTTCTTTGCTTTCCCAGTTTCAGTTCATCATCATCATCATTATCATCAAAATTGATTTCTCATTAAAATGCAGAAAAGTACATAAAATTTAATTTCAATTGTTAAAACATTAACTCCTCCTTTAAAATCAAATGATTTATAACCAAATATAAAACACTTTAAGATATCTAAAAAATATAAAATCTAGAATTTCCCGGTTCGGCTAATATCAATTGCTCTTAAAGATAAATAAAATTTATACTACAATAAGTAAACTATATATTTCATAAATGCACAATATGCATAACCACTTCCCGCTTTTACACTATATGGTAGCCGCCTAACCTATCTATTGCTCCTTATACTATCCAGACTTGGGGACACCTAGTTAGGCTTATTTATAGAGTAGAAGCACTTCTAGTTTTTATGCCCACTTGCAAAAATTCTGCCATCACAAAACACAAAAATGGTGTTTCCAATTGTTCGAGAACTAAAAGTGCTGAGGTGTAATTAGTTAGACTAAACGTTAGCAAAAATGGTACAACACCTTTTCCTCTCTTTCATAGAAAGCACACAAAAAATAGGATATGTAAAATTGTTTCTCTAGATGATGCAACACATGGGCACGCAGGAAGATGGTTTAATGAATGTATTTTCCGGGTAACCCAACATTAAAGGAATGTACTTTAGACTAAATCTTGATGGTAAATAGCGATGGTGGACTTCACGGCAAACGAAAGACAGGAAGAAGATCCAGGTATCACAGACGGTGAGGCCTGATATGAAATTATTGTGCATTTTGCCATATTCCTTTCCCATCTTGCATGATAACTTTTAGCTAAAAAGAGGTCTTTCAATCTTGATTTCTGATAGGTTACACAACTAATAGAAGTTTTTTCGTAAAGTTGTTCCAGACCCATAGAGACGAATGTGTGGAATAGTTACAACATGATCAAGGTTCATAACATCCCTCTTTTCTTTTCCATATTGTTAGCCAGAATAATAGCGGGGCTATTTTAATACTCTGGGCTAATATATGGCAAACCTAGTTCTTTATGTGCGATACAGTTGGGGCATGAAACCAGAATAGACAATAGCCTTTTGGCAAGCTTGCCTTCTATGTTTTGTAGGGCTTCAACGTGTGCAGTGCCCCATATGTGGCAATAGATATGTTTTTTTCCTAAGTAGATTTCAGTCATTCCCTGGATTGGCTTATTACCTAAGTTTTTAGCATATTTAAAAAGTGTGGCTATACTTTTCGACATATGGTTTGCTTTATTTGCTACCATCTCTTTCCGTGTAAGGTTAGAGTCAAACAGAATGCCTAAGCGAATTTGTCAACACGTTCTATACTATTACCCTTTATATGAAATCTCATCGCTCTTTTCTTGTCACCACCCATTGCCAAGATAAAAGACTTTGTTTTATTTACATGCAAATCCAAGGCCGCCATAAAGGCCGGGTCAGTCGCTATGGAGTTTAGCAAGGCCATCGGGGTTCTGTCCATCAGAACTGCATCATCTGCATATAGCAGAATTGGGAGAGGGATAGAGGTGGTGTAAGGAACATCCTTGCTTTTATCAATCAAAACCTCATTTAAACTATTAGTGTACAGTGAAAATAAGAATGGGGCAAGGACACAGCCCTGCCTTAAGCCTTTCTCAATTTTGAAAGGTTTAGGGCACTCCCCTTGTCTCCTGTAACGTACTACTGCTTCTGCCTCCACATACATTTGTCTTATAAATAAAATTATCCCTGCTTCAACTCCCATGGCCTCCATAGCAGACCACAGTTAGCTGTGGACCACGCAAAAGCTGCTGATAAATCCATGAAGGCCAAATAGAGTTGACCTTTCTTTGCTATGGCATATTTACAAACTAATAACATTAAATTGAGACTCTGATTACGTGTCCCCTGCCCATCCTAAAATTGGATTGTACCTCCGCTAGAATATTTTTTCCTCCACCCAATCTTACAGCCTATTAAGCAAAAGTCTGCCCATTAATTTTGCTGAGCTGTCAATTAGTGAGACAGAGCGGTAATTTGCTGGGTTTGAACCATCCCCCTTCTTGTACAATAGAATAATCACAGATTGCTTCCAGGAGGTCAATGGGCCTGTTTTAGCCTTTGCATTGAATACAATAGTCAACCGGGATACCCAAAAAGGTTTGTTTGCAAGAAATAAATCCACTGGGCCCCCATCCAGACCAGCCGCTTTCAGGGCGGAAGAATGGGACAGAGCAAGCTCAATTTCTTTACATTCAAACTTCAGCATGGAAGAATTATTTTGGCCTATATCATGGACCTCCATGTTAATGTCACCCCTCTTTTGAAAGATGGCCTGGATGTAGGTTACCCAGGTATCCTCATCAATATGCAAGTACAATGATGGCCCACCCAGGTGGAGTTAACCACTTCCTAAAATAGTTTACTATCCCTAGAGGTTGACGCTTGCCGTTATTTCTCCCAGGCTTCTTCTTTAAGCTGATTCTTTCCTTTTTCCCTCGCTAACTTATATACCACCCTACATTTTCTTATTAGATCTTTATTTCTTGGTTTGATCTTAAGCGCTTCTTAAGCTTAGCTGTGGCTTGGAAAACAATCTTATCAAACCACCGAATTATAGGGCGGTCTTTTTAGGAATTGAGCAGGTTAATTGAAGTCTTGTACGTTCCAGAATTCTTTAGAAAGTGTCAGTTATCTGTTGTTCATTGGCTTGCGGGTCTAAGCACTAGGAAACCTAATTTCCATTGTTAGTCATAGTCTCGGCAATTAGGGCGTTTACATCCACTTTGTCCCATCTTAAAGTGTATCTGTTCTTTCTTTGAAGAGTTAGTTTAGGGACAAGTACATCACTCCTTGCCTTATGCTCATCCCATGGATAACTATATGTAGTTAGTGC
Source organism: Lissotriton helveticus (assembly GCF_964261635.1). Classification (NCBI taxonomy): domain Eukaryota; kingdom Metazoa; phylum Chordata; class Amphibia; order Caudata; family Salamandridae; genus Lissotriton; species Lissotriton helveticus. The sequence continues at coordinate 1,112,957,968 of NC_136068.1, forward strand.
GTGATCACTAAAACCCTTCATCTTAATCTTTCGTTTATTTAGGTTCCTACCATATCTCTCAGAGAAATTACATTGTCAATAGCTGAACAGGACCATGCCCTATAAAAAGTAGGGTCCAGATCACCTGTCCTTAAAATTAACTCATTTCTGATTTCAAGTTGCCAGGAAACCAGGATATTATTTAGGGCATTACCATGGCTTGCATCGTTAAAATGACTAATTGGGCCCCCATTGTGCTCCGTAGCGCCTCATAATCTCTAGGGCATCTATTTACATTAAAATCAACCACCCATATAAGTTATAAGAGTTTAGAATGGTGATAGAGCAGGTCCTCCATGATTCTTTCTAGAGCCTCTACCACTGAGGCTGGGTTCATAAAATTATTATTGTAGTAATGTATTAATAACTTGTGTGTCCTTTCACGACTATTATATGGAAATAGGGTAAGTTGTTACAAAATGTCACTATTTTGAACACAATCGTATTCGCAACCAAGTATTGGATTGAAGGGCTGGGGTTTGAAATGAACGGTAACCGTTTAAATTTATAGGGTCTTCCTCCCATGTTTCTTGGAGGCAAACAATATGTGAATTTGCCAATTCCATATGCCATTCACTGTTATCCTTCTTGTTATTATACCTAGCTATATTCCACATAAGTAATATGAAGTAATTGTATCCTGCTCTAAACTTTCCTTTGAGTGAGGTACTCTTTACTTGCTCATTGCTAAGTCAGGCCTCTGCATTGCGAGTTCTACAACATTTTTTTCTAATGAGTGCTTTGCCTAGTACCCTCTTTGGCAGCTCCCTCATTTATAAATTGAACCATCTGGTAAGGAGATGTGAGTCAGTTGAAGCTGTCTAGGTTCTCCAGTACGGCATATCTATTTCTGATAGGTATATCTAACATTTCCCTCTGTGGGGGGCAGGTAAGACTGTCAAATTCACTTCTATTTTTTTAAGAGTCAAATATGTATAAGTAAAAGGGAGTTTATAAAAGAAACCCAGTGGAACAGTGTAAATCTGAGAAGACAGTGTGGGAGCTAGGGGGGTTGTCTTAACAGGTCACCTGCCATTTGTGAGTTGTTAAAGTTAAGCACTGTATAATCACCCTTTATTGTTTTTGGTGCAGGACCCACCCGTGGTATTCTTTTGCCCATGATCAAATGGTCCTGTATGAGATGGCCGGCTCTGGCAAACCTGGTTAGCCAGTGCCGTGCTTTATCCATATGTTGGCCAGTAGTTTCTGTAGGAAAAGATCGCGGAGGCAGGAAAGTATTCCAACAGGTGTATTAGTCCTTCATGTCTTTACAAGTTCGCAGTTGCCTTCATAATGCCATACCCAACTCCCGTCTCTCTAACCTCGCATCTTCGTAAGATGCACATTCGTGAATCCTATGCCTTGACATTCGCTACCAGCCTGAGACAGACACGAGACGGCATTGCATGTCATCTCGTGTCTATCATGCACTAACAGCACAATACACATTCCAACACATCTTCCCCCTTTACAAATGAATAAAAAGTATTGAAAAAAACATAACAACACAATAATATATACATATCTTGAAAAGAAATGGCCCATGACATTAAATATCTTCAATGGACCATAATTGAACCCATTTGGAATGAAAAAAAACTCCTGGAGAAAGAACAGCGCTGGGTGTTCCGTTTAGGAACACATATCACAGGGTTGAATGATGATATACCATGGGCCCAACTGAGCCAACGCTGACCCATGACTATACCAAGAGGTCCTTTCGCAAGAAATAACCTCTTCCAAAAACATTATCATAAAATACCGTGGGCACTACTGAGCCAGCATCAAACTGTATCCATCTGACTATTCCAAATGTCTTTTTCAAAAATAATAAACCCCTGTCTTGCCAGCAGCACTCTTTAAACATGAGCGTCCTGATACCTTTTTTAAGAAACTTCCCAAATATTGACCACAGGCTCTTTTCAGTATTTACTGCACATCAGATAAATCTCAGCCTGGAATCACCACTTACTTAAGTAACTGTTAATGCATGCTACTAACTTCGATTATTCCTTTAAATGCATGTTTGTTCACCCCTCTATAGTTACCACCTAGTATAGAAATACAGATTACATCTATAATGAAATACACGAGATTTAGCATTCTATAACCGGTATCAACCTCATCAACTATATGGTCCATAATTGATAAGGAAACAATTCTAAAATGGCCGACTGTTTAGCACGCAATTCCGGCCATTTACACATCAATAAGAGGAGTATGGTGGTGCCTCGGCGCACGCGCACTACTCCAAGTAGTTTGGTGGGACATTCATCCCCCCCTTTCGTGTCCCCCAGTTAGAAAGAATACTTTTCTGACACTTCGCCTTTTAAAATAACTAATGGTCAGATGTGAGAACATGCGGGACCAAACAGAGAAGAAAGATGGCCGCCGCGTTGACCAGTACGCTACGACCCTTACGCGAGAGGAGGCAAGAAACATTCGACTTCGCGTAAGTACGGCATAGCTGTTCGAAGGACAGACCTGCCGAGTACCACAATTGCATTTCACCTGTCTTGGGCTCTAACTGCAGGAACGAAGCCTCTAACATACATTTGTTCATCAAACCTCTCTTCTATACCTACAGATGAGAATCTCATTTACCTCTCGACCTGGACGGCTCATGGGGCATTGACTCCTGCTGTTTCTAGTATGTATTGACTTCACAAATATCCACGCCATGTGTTCAGCTCACTAGAACCGACCATATATTCACAGTGTATGTTTTCTGTTTTATGTGTGCGTTATGTTATGTATTGTCTCCCCCCTTTTTTCTCTAACAGGTCACAGCACCTATGTTTAACTGTAGAAAACGCTCTAAACCAAAGTCACTATATGTCACCATTTTCCTTCCGCAGGTGACAGGTACATGCGCATTGGGAAGCACACGGAAAGTATCTGTGCTCTTTATTTGTTTTTACAGGCTCACTTTTCAGAAATACTGACAGGGCCATGGGCGTCCGCAGACATTTTTACAGAGGGGGGCAAAATGTTAACGTCATCACCATCCTCCGACATGATGTGTGCCAGGTGGGGTACAAGAAACACTGGGGCGCAGTACTAGGATAGACTCAATTAAATGCCAGGAATCCAGGACATGTGACTGACCCTGCCACAGGCCAACAAACACCACATGTAGGGAAAACACTAAACTTTCTGACAAGGTGCTTTATCTCTGTCTGCTAGGTGTGCAGACTTCCGGGTCCTCGATCCAACACCAATCAAGGTTGTCTTCAGACTGATTTTTATCAGAATACTTTAAAACAGCCTATGATTAAAGCACCAGATTAAATATACTGTATGCACAGTGTATGTTAGGGATTATTTGTAGCACACATATTTACCAATATTGGCTTCTTGGTGTAGAATTCATGAGAACTTTTATCCAAAGTTAAAGCACAACGTCAAAGTTAGTAATAAATAATGCAGCAATCACACACGCTAGTGATTCGCCAGTGGGTGCTCCCTTTACTAGAATTCCTCGGGCATTGCTAAATTTTACCCACATTCAATTAATTTATACAAAATAAAATGTATAGGTCCAAATGTTAGCTATATTTTTTAAATGAAACTTAGAGTCCCTCTACGTGTAGTCAATGTCAAACTGACAACGTGCGAACGTTTAGGGATACAATAATGGCCAGCTCCCTTATGCGGAAGCCCGGCACCGTAAATGTGTGGCACATGCGGTGCCCGCAGCTGCGCCACATCACAGGTCCAGGGATGCTGAGTCTTACACAGTGGTCGAAGTGGGGGAAAAAAAGTAGGGGAACAGTGGGCGGAGAATCAGAGGGCGGGAATAACCCAAGGATTGGATCTGTGGGTGGAGCCAGAGGTGTCGCTAGAATGCGCACACATCCCAATTTTTAGTATTTGTTTGGCATTTCACTGCCCAGTTTAATCAACCAATAGATACACATGATTATTTAAGCTTATAATGAGTTATTGACATTAAAATACATTCATAAAGAGGGATATGCTTCTAATTACAGAATGTACCACATATGATAAAATGTGGAAACACAAGCCATTTGTCTCCGAGCCATGGAGTTTCTGTCATCAGCACTTCTCCCTTTTTCAACAACAGCAGTTCAAACATGAATGGCAAAATATCCTAGTTTCAAATGTGTTCTCAAAAATTATGGCTCTGCCATATTTGCCTCATAAAGCAAGATTTGCTGCATGATCTGACCATTTAAACTAATAAATTGTTTGTAGCTCAAACATGTCAAAAGTTAATATAAAATGTGACTTGTGTTGCTGCGGAGTGGATGGCCTATTGTAAAGGTTGACTGGTCACCTTTCTCACTGCTGCGTTTGTACTTTACACTGGTACTAATAAGGCAAAATCTTTCCACAGACTGTTAGCATGTGTCCACACATCAAAATATTAAAATATCTGAAAATATACTGCATTACGCTGCAGCCTTTTTCTTAATGCATAATTTAGCCAACACTATGGCATAATGTTGTCATCCTTTGCTGCATAATTAATTCCAGTGGCCCCACAGCAGGCAGCACATGTTAAAAGTGCTTGTAAATGAAGCAGGGAGACTGTGAAGTTTGCGGACTTAGTTTGGTGTGTGTGCAAATCCTGCATTGCCAATCCCTAGTAAGTTGCAGCTACTGCTGCTGAAACAAGGCCAATGGGGGGTCCTATGGGTGAGGCAGACTGGCCTCAAGGGCAGGGCCAGCCATAGCACTGGTGGTGTCCTGTGTATTAATGTTTGTTAGTGCCCCCCAATGACCACCTCTGCCATGGATTCCCTCACTACCACCCTTTAACTGTGCCCCCCAAGTCTCCATAATCACTCTCTCCCAGATGCATTTAATTTGATTTACAGCGCCGCTCATATCATTGTAGGGTGTCAGAGCACTTTACATCACACACATTACACAGAGACAATCAATATGTGTGTAAATCACTGTATAGAAAATGTTACATAAGACTAAGGACTACAAGGTGTAGGAGTCACATGACAACCATACTAGTAGCCCGTATAGTTTTATAGTGATTGGTCTGGAGAAACACAATACCCGGAATTTAAAACGTAATACCATGGTTGGGGGTTCTCCTTAATAATCATAATTGATTTCTGTCCAAAAGAACACTTTTTGGGACATTAGAATAATCAAAGACTGGGTGGGGGGAACATAACGCTCTAATTTATACCTTGCCGTTTGTATGCCGCTCTTAGCTGACAGTTAATAGCTCACTGTTCTGTTCTAAGTTAGGATTTTAACTTATAAACTGCAAGTAACAAAAGGATCTCTCTGACAAAAGCAGTAGCCCACTGTTCTATTTACATTATGGGCACCTTGTGATCTGCATGGCGCATGTTCTTTGCAGCCGGTACATTAACCCTCTGAGCTACCTTTCCATGAGTCAAAACGTCCACTACACAAAATTCTGATCTCTCTCTAGGAAGAACATTAATTACCCGAGTCATTATGACATTTTTATTGTTGCCGAAAATTGCTGGAGGCCAGGAAGGAGGCAGCAAGCGTTTTTAAAACCATTATATACTTGCAAACATGATGCCTTCACCTAAAGTCAGCACCCGGTGCGGTCACACTGGTTGCACCGCCCTAGAGCTAGCCCTTCTCAAGGGTCCTGTGACCTCAGTGATTGTTGTTCTAGGGTGTGCTGCTTCATAGGCCTGCCCGCAAGACTGGAGGTGAACTTCAGTATGGATAGTGGTGGACAAGCCTTGAAGGTTAACCTACACATGTCGTGGTAGGGTCCACCTGCTGGTGCGAGGACACTAGGACTTCTAAGGTATTGCGAAGCCTTCTAAGGTCTAGCATGTGATTGTGCTCTCGCAGGAGAGTGGTCTGGTGGGCTGGATATTAGAACTGAACCTGGTTCCTAGTTCCAAATTCAGCAGCTCTGACCATAGTGCCACATCCTCTCCCCCACTGAACACCGTACTGCCCCACTGAGAAAAACTCCCACTGTCTTCAACTACAACCCAATTGTTGCCCGCTATAAACACCTGGATGCGGCTCAATTTAAATTACGCACTAGACAAGAGCAATATGTGACCTACAAAAAAAAAAGTAACAACATCCTGGAAAAAGCAAACACTTATAGGGAATGCAAAATTTAGCAAACCATGGGAAATGTAAGCAGGAACAACATGGTTACCTTAATGCTTTTACACTCACTATTCAGAAATCAGTGAGTGCTTTTGCCTGAAAAGTTAAGGACACGACTACAGGCCCCTGAATGGACCCATTTCAATGGCCATTGCTTATATCCTTACAAAACGTAAGCAGGATGGTAAAAAGACCACATCCCTGGACGCAGAGCCGCAGCACACATTTTGTTTTCCAATCCACACATTGCAGTACCTCCAGGATTGGTGCACTAGTTCCAAGTCCGGGGAAAACAAAGACAAGAAAACAAAAATAGCGCTTCACTGGCAAACTCTGTAAAAGTGTCACTAATGTGTTTCAGTGTGAATAAAATCAATTTGGCCAGTTTGCTACCACTCTGTCTTACTTTATTTAGTTGTTTATCTATTTTTAATATTTTTAGCCTTTTATTCCAAATGCTGCACTTTGGAATAAAAAATGTCAGAAAAATACGACATTTCCAGCAAACGTGTCTTTGTTTTTTGGATCCATTTCACAGGGAAGCAAATAAATGAAAGGAGAGGAAAGAGAGTGAGAACCCCGTCTTGAAGTCGCAGTTTTCAGGGGCGTCCGCAGGGGGGGCAAGGAGGCTCGCTCCGGGGGGGCAAGCGCTCCTCCTTGCCCCCCCTGCGGACGCCCATGGACAGGGCTAGAGTAATACTTCCATACCACATAGGTATTGTATTTTATTTCACTTGTACATACACTTTTTCACATATTGATATCAACCTAGTGAGTGACAGAGGGATCTATCTCTGTCCTGACGAAGAGGCATTACAGACCTCGAAACAAGTTGACATCACCAGGAGAAATAGCGCATTATTAGCTTGGTTTCTCCGACACACCACTTTTAATAATACCAGCCTATGACTAATAAAGATTTTAAATTCATAAGGCCAGGTATTTTTTAATCTCACTCTACCATTCACCCCTGACCCTACTTCACTCACTCAAAATACACCACACACAGCCGTGGCCCGTGGAGGGAGTTACGGTGGGGCAGGGAGGCGGGGAGGGGGAGGGGGAGGTTCAGGGTGGAGGGTGCTAAAAACCGGCATATGGATAGTTGCAGGTAAGTAAACAATGTAATTAATAAAACGAATTACGTAGCGCGCACTGCATTGCATTTCGCATGTCGGTTTTTAGCACCCTCCACCCTGTCCCTGCCCTACCGTAACTCCCTCCAAGGTCCGCGGCTGACCACACATAGCACTTACAATCTAAAAAGTTCTCCAGCGTAGTCGCCAGTCGTAGCACACCCCGTCCCGCAGCGGGGCGGGAAGACCCCGATGATGAAGCATGACACCAAGGGCCCTTTTGGTGTGTGAGGGGTATTTTAACAAACACTGTGTATGCCTGTTATCATTGGGCTCACAGAAAACCTCTTAGAGGTGGATCTTCTTGTTTTCTGAATATCACGCACTATCAGCACAATACACATTCCAACAGTTGAGGTTCTGTGAATTCTGAACCCGTGGGTTCCATTTTGTGTATGGCAGCCATTTTGTGGTTGCCCTCACATAGGCCATGATTGTGGCTGAAACAAGTCTTTTAAGGACATGTAGACCTTAGCTTGAGTTTGTGCTGACTCCTGTTTGACCTGAGTGAACTGACCATGTTGCCTGAAGCTGACCTTGTTAAACCAGTTCCTGCACTTTAGCTGATCAAGATTGAGGATCAAAGCACAGGACATTGTAGAGTTTGGTATGCACACACACACCCCTTATCTGTTTACTGTTCCTTCTTTTATGGTCTGTTTATGATATGGGTTGTGGTCCTTTTATTATGGATTTGTCCGGCTTGTGTAAGAAGAAATGTTAGGTATTTTGCATGCTTGCAAAAGCTAGGACTGCCCCTTACTTGTATGCTGAAGTTTGTAACCCTGAGAGCATATAAAAGGCCTCGGTTCTCTGTATTCCTCAGACTACCTCATTCAGTTGCTACGGCTTCTGTGTGACGTGGCCTCACTTATTAAATTTAATAAAGATGTCTTTTCATATTTTCAGCTTCTGTGCCAAGTTCTTTTTATTAGTAAGTATTCCCTGAGAATGAAGATTACAGTTCTTCAAATGGCGCCCAATGTGGGGCTTCATCAGAGAAGTGACTTTCCGTGGGAGTGATCTTGTCAGAGGACTGAAATCTACTGAGGAGGACAGAACAGGATTCTACTAAGGAGGTACTGTGTGCACAGGGATTCTGGAGATTCTTTGATTCTGCAGCCCAGTATATTTCTGATCTTTCTGATTTTGATCCTCCACATGATGTCACTCCTGACTGAGAACCTTTTTGGCATGAGTATTCTAAAAAAGACCGTTAGGTCATGCAGAACTTGACAGTTAGAATTTGGATGACCTTTTGATTAGTAAAAATAAGAAGTACAAGTGGGTCGCTCCCACGACTTTGTTTGGTTTCTTGGTTTTGATTTGGTTATTGCAATTACCAAAGCCGAGGGGTTTGGTTTCTTGGTGTTTGATTTGGTTATTGCAAGTTACCAAAGCCGAGGGGTTCGTATATTTGCGAGTGTATTGGTAGAGATAACCCCTTGAAGTTTGAAGCTAGTTTAGTGAGCTGTAAGATGCCTAATCTTAGCAAATTTGGGACTGTAGCTTTGGAACTTTGGAATTTGTGTTGGCCAACTTTGGATTTGTATAGGTTTGGATATGCGAATTGCAATTTGTGCAGGCAGGTATGAGGAGATATTTCTCCATTTGGTTTAGTTGAACTGTGCATGTACGAAAAGTACCTTAAGCACCACTTTGATTATAATACTTGCGTATTCCGCAGTATTTTTTGGCATGCCTGTTCTCAAGCTCACATGGAAAAATGTGTTGCTTTTTTGGAAGGTACCATAGTGTGATTTGAAGTAAATTAGCCGGCTTCCCTAGAGGGAATATCTAAATAGGTTTAGATTTACAAACATATTTCTTCCTTGGTGATTTTGTATCCCCAGGGAATTAAAATATGACATAATACAAAACAAGGATTCTTTGTTCTGTGCAGTTTTATGAATGAAGATATGCGGAGCGATTTTGTTTGGTGTTCTGCTAGCCAAAGCTAGTGAATTGAGTGTATTTTCGCTTCTTGGACATACATCAGTCTGTTGGGCAGGTTTTGCAGTCTTTTTGAAACACAATTGAGAAGCGTTTCCTGTAAATATGACTTACAACTAGTATTTACAAATGGTTTGGTTTATGTACAGTCTGTGGGCTGTCCTTGGTTTCTGTCCTGAGTATTGATTTGTGGGTTAAATGTGCGTTTAAATGTCTATGTGGGTTTCCCATTAGTGCAACTTCTGTAAGTACATAGCGATGGCGCTATTCACGAGATGCATGGCTAAAGCACGCTGTATTGCGTGTCCTGAGTGTTTTGACCCCTTTCTGTTTATGTCTGAAATGAGCTCAATGTCTGTTCGTGGTTTTTCTTGATGTTTTTAGTCTATTAAGCAACATTTTGTAAGCATATTCTTGGGTCTGTTGCTAAATAAAATTGTCCTTTTTAAAAAGAAACAAATGGCGCAAACATTTTGTCATGTTTCAAGTTAGGCGTCTGTGCTTGGGCTTATAAATGAATGCATCTAAAAATGATAGGCAAGGGATGCAGCTTGCTCTTATATGTGGAATTATCAAAAATAATTGGGTTTATTAAAAAAAATTATTAATTATGAAAAATAATTATTAAAAATAAGTGCTACAAAATTCGTTTTTTTACTATTTATGAAGCTTAATGCTCATACTATGACATCCTAGCATTAAAATGTAATTTAAGTTGTGCTATACCGCATAATGAGAACATTAGCATATGGAATTTCACTTAGCGCAGGCGTACAAAACTAATTTTTCTAAAGATTTACATGGGATATGTCTGATTAAAAATCTCTGTAATTTGTAAAGAACATTCTGAGGATGATTAATATGTATCACAAGTATAGGATATTTATTTTTAAGTGCCCCAAACATCAAAGTCGAATTTGGGTAAAATAGACCATTTAAAATAGCATTCTTGCCATTTATGATAGCTTTAAAGTGCTTTAGACTTCAGTAAATGCATACATTTAGGTGTAATACAAATTTGCAGACTGTCCCCATTTGGGGTTTGCTTCTAAATGGCCCAGTGAGATTCATTTAATGTTGCTGAAATGAGTACCATTACATAGGGTAATAGCAAACATCTGTTCTAAAGATGGTATGTTATGTTATTATGTTTTGCGAATTAGTCACAGTAACTGTTTTGATAATCTAAGTATAGAAATAAATTGTAGTCCCTAACAGGAGTAATATATACATCATGTGTGTATTGCAGGTTAGAAAGAGTTGGGAAGGTTTTTTGTCTTTTTTCAGCCTTAAGAGTGTGGAAGAGATAGAGGGCTGAGGTGACCACAAGGCAGATTTTGACCTTAAGGTCAGTATGGTGGGAGTTAGGAGTAAGTGTAAACAGATGGAGAAATGATTGCTTGGAAAAGCAGGGCCTCAAAGGGTGTTGGCGCACGGGACGCGCAGAGTGTCAGTGAAAGAATTTTACTTTTGGAAAGTTAAAAGGGCTTCATGTTGCAAGCTGACTGACAAGATGGTAACAGTTAAGTAATGGAATTTATTTTGTGTCTGTTAATGTGTGTCATGTTTTGTCTTCTGATTAAAAGTTATAATTGATGTCTGTCATGAGAAATGTCTCTCTTTGGTGTGTTGTGTATTTTTTCTTTTTGCTTCTGCTCACAGATCATTCATGGATTGTTCTGGGTGATTTTAAGGCTGATAAGACACGTGAGTTTGGTTGGTTGAAAAGAGATGTGTTTTTGCGTAATTTCTTTGAAAAGAAATGTTTGTGCATTTTACATATTCTTGCATTTTATCCTTTTATGAATTGTTCCTGCTGGTCCTGTGTGTCAGAAGTGACACACAGTAAGTTGCATTTGACAGCCAAATCTCCACTACCTGGTGATTTGCTGTCAAAAGGAGGGTGAGGATTTTAAACCTGACAAATTAAGCAGGCCCGAATATTGTTAGTACATGACCTGGTGTTGTGCGTCATCGCTCATTTATATATGCTATTGTTTTGTCTATGCTTTTTGTGCTTGATATACAGTGAGTATATCTGACGGCTTGACATGTCCGTTTTGTGCGTTTTTTTGCATGTTTTTGTTTTATGTTGCTGCTTATAATACTATTACAAGTTTACCTGTGTTGTGAAGGGATATACATGACGGTGTGTATCCTGCAAACAGTTGGGTAGATTTGCTTTGACACTAAATTTCACAGAAAAACTGACAACACTTCATCAGTGTATGTCAAATTTGGCTTTAATGGTATTTGAAGGAAAATAAAAAAGAGATATACAGAACCAAAGTGTGTCACATGCTGTTAGTCACGTACTGCCCCTCCCCTTAAGGAACAGGCAGCCCTAAAATTATGTATCCTGAATTGGACGTAAGGATAAATTATAGATATGTGACTTTTGTGCATGGTGACCTAATTTTTATATTACATTAGTCAGTTTTGTTCTGCTTCCGAAGTAGTGTATGGCCTTGTACCATAAAGGAAACCAGGTTTCATTTTTCCCTGAAGAAGGAACTGGAACATTAGCTGAGATTACCATATATGGTGTAGCGGCCAGTGGTAGAGTTTAAATTTGTGTATTATTTTGACCTTTTGTGTATCACCCATACTCTTGGTATTGTGTCACATGCCTGACTATCACCCAAGCGCATCGTGCCTAGTTATTGGGATTTTAGCTGTGTCCTAGTTCCATTTCCCTTTTCCATATTCTTTTCACCAGTTAGCCCATTTCTTTATTATTGGTGAATTATTCAGGTTTACACTTTCAGATTGCAGTAATGTACCATGGACCCCCATCTTATGTATAATTCCCTTTTGTATAACCAGACTGTTTTCCCTGATAATCTGTATTATGCGATTTTTCTTTTGAGATGTTCTAAATAAGGAATTTAGGAACACCTATATGTAATCATTGAGATAAAATGTGTTTACCCCATTAGACGATGCCACTATGTGTGAGGACATCCATTCAGATAGAATTCCCATGTCGCTATCTACCCTTAGATGGTGAAGGATATGCTCTCACACGGAAACCCAATTGAAGAGCCTAGAGGCACTATTTTGCCAACTGCCTTTGTTTTTGTATTGCCTTTGAGAATGGCAGTGTATTTCAACGCAGAATTTTCCCATGGCGTATGGCCACTCCTTTGAAGATTGCAGGCCACCTGTTTTCAGTCCCCTTGTTATACAATGTACTGTTTAAAGCATCGCACTTGCTCCATCAGACGGCATTGGACATCACAGAACCAGAATTTCAGTGCAAAAGAGCGCCTGTCATGTACTGGTAACCTCTGACAGTGTGCAGTCCCATGAGTCCCTTGGCCTGAGTTTTGGTCACACCCCCCCCCCTTTTCCTTTGCTCCAACGGAAGTGCAGTGCACCGGAGGATCCAAGATTGGCAAAAGGCACTCCATTCTGGTGCCCATGAAAGAGCACCCTGAGCGTCCTCTGACACTGAATGATGAGTGTTGGAGTCTGAGAATGGTCCCGGGTCTGCACGAGATGATTTATGCTCATGATCAATGAAGATCATGCTATCTGTAGTGTCTGCCGCAGAGGAGAGATACTGGTGCACTGCCTTGAGACATTGAGACTTTCGAATGAGCTATGAGTGTTTGCCAGGAGGGCACTCCAACGGATACTGAGAAGCACCATTTACATGAAAGGCCTGAATGAAGAGGCCCATGCGGAAGAAAACAACAAAAGAAGATTTGATGGACAATAGAAGCCTGCCAGAGAGGCTTTTGAACGGACTCTGGGCATAGTTGGTTTCACAAGTGGTTTCCGTGCGATTGCATATAATGGGTGTTAGGAGACTAATTTTTGCAGTTTTGCTGGCATTGTTTTAAAGTAGTATTCTGTTTAGTAAAAGCAGAATAAAGCCCATTCTCTGTGGAAGAGTATTCCCTTTTCACCTCTCGCCACTGTTTCACCTGAACATATAAGAAGTTACTGAAATGCATAGGAGCCATAGAGCCATAAAAATGTTACTAGATAATTTTAGAATTTGCTTTCTGCTTAGGGTTGTGAAAAACGATAAATTTTATTTGTAATAGTGGTCATTACTTTCTCCTGTTGTCTATATGTTCTTAAAAGCGTGTTTTCTAGTGTTTTTTAAGCATGATGTTGTCTCTGATGGGTGGGATTGTTTTCACTACCCAATTGACTTCTGCACCCACCTCCCAACCTATGTCTTTTCCTACTACTACTTCTTTGCATTCTTTTCATATCTTACCTGAACACGAGCAGATTAGAAGGTCGGAATTTGTGAATAATTCCTTTGTACAGCTTCTGCATCAACACCAGTTAGTAATGAACACCACAAATTGTTGGGGGTGTGGTTTTATGCCACATACTACAGATAGAGGTATTCCCTATTTGGTTCTGTCATTTAGTTACAATGGGTCTGTATGGGCATATCAGACGATGTTTATTTATGCCAACGAAGTCTATCCCTTGCGTTCCATGAATGATAATTCGAGTAATAATGCCTTAGTGAAGGGAATAACGGATAATATTGACATCGATTCAGATACAGACTGAGTGATTGCCTATGTAAGGGCAAAAGGAGGGTCTGAGGTTTTGTGAATTCTGAACCCGTGGGTTCCATTTTGTGTATGGCAGCCATTTTGTGGTTGCCCTCACATAGGCCATGATTGTGACTGAAACAAGTCTTTTAAGGACATGTAGACCTTAGCTTGAGTTTGTGCTGACTCCTGTTTGACTTGAGTGAACTGACCCTGTTGCCTGAAGCTGACCTTGTTAAACCAGTTCCTGCCCTTTAGCTGATCAAGATTGAGGATCAAAGCACAGGACATTGTAGAGTTTGGTATGCACACACACACCCCTTATCTGTTTACTGTTCCTTCTTTTATGGTCTGTTTATGATATGGGTTGTGGTCCTTTTTTTATGGGTTTGTCCGGCTTGTGTAAGAAGAAATGTTAGGTATTTTGCATGCTTGCAAAAGCTAGGACTGCCCCTTACTTGTATGCTGAAGTTTGTAACCCTGAGAGCATATAAAAGGCCTCTGTTCTCTGTATTCCTCAGACTACCTCATTCAGTTGCTACAGCTTCTGTGTGACGAGGCCTCACTTATTAAATTTAATAAAGATGTATTTTCATATTTTCAGCTTCTGTGCCAAGTTCTTTTTATTAGTAAGTATTCCCTGAGAATGAAGATTTCAGTTCTTCACAGTTTCTTGTTGATTTTCTCTTAGGATCGGAACATTTACAATTATTAAAACGAATGGACATGCAGCTGGAGGTAGGTTTAAATAATGGGGTTTATTTTCCCTCCCACTCATACCCACATGTGGACTCTGCTTCAAAGGCATTTGAACCCCACTCTCAGGCAATCCGATTTTGCCCCCTGTCCCACAATTAGTACCATGCGCCCTGCAGATGTTAACGCTTTATTTAATGGCCCCTCATTGATATTTTTACTATGTGTTAGAATCGATCTATGATTTATATTGGCTGAGCAGATTAAATCAGACCTTCCTTGATCTCTAGAAAACATATGTTGTGAACTTATATTAGGTAAAGGGTTTGGATTCGGTTTTGTGAGGGGCTGCATAGATTGTATGATGGAGCCCTCTCGTTTCGAAGCCGGTGGCTTCACAGAGAGCAATTCCTGCAATGTCCAGTCTATAGTTGCCAAGCGCAAAATAATGGGTTGTAATAGCTGAGCAAGGTTATCACAAATGTTATCACATATTTCAGCCCAATTCAAGCTTGAGGATAATGAACCATTGAATTGATCTTGAGATTCCTCTTGAGAATTGGAATTAGAGTGTGTTGATTGGGTCTTGAGCTCTTTTGGAGGAGATAGGAGGAAGATCTTTGGTGGTACCTCTTTTCCGTGTAGTGGTAGAGTCAGTGGCTGCAGAGATTGTGGGACTGCCTCTAGGCGGTGTAGAAGTGGATGGCTCTAGAATACAAACTTTTAAAACCTCCTCTGATATAATCGCTGCTTGAGGCTCAGTATCAGACATTATAAGGGGCTCCTTCTCTCCAGACCCGCCTCCTAATGAGAGTCTTTTTTCAGTCAGAGTAGTTTCCTTTGCAATGGCTGTTGTCGCTTTTACTAAAAAAGAGTCCAAAGCTGTTATAGTTAACCCCTCCGATGCTGCGGGTTTCTCTTCTTTCTTACAATTGGAAGTTCCAGGCATTAGAGGGGGGGCCCAGCCTCCTATGGGCTCTGATGGGCGTGGACCGGCCCACCCTTGGCCCTGGCTTCGCCTGGGCACAGCCCTGCGTTGCTTTTATGTGCAAATCCGGCAGCAGAGGGTGATGGGATATGTGGTTCCTTCCCAGCAGGGAGGGTCAACAGGGCACGGCTCTCCTCCCCTTGTTGGTTTTCAGGCAAGTAAAGTCTCTTGGGGTCGCGGCACGCTTTTATGCGCAAAGCCAGCAGCAGGTGGTGATGGGAGATGTAGTTCCTCCCCAGCGGTGTGGATTAACAGGGCACGGCTCTTCATTCAAGGTTAAAGTTGTTGATGTTGTCTCCATCATATGTTTCTCAAGCAGAGTGCCGCATATGAACGATAACGAGGCGCTGTAACTTTCTGCTAGTGGCTCCTGTAAGTGAAATCTTGAGCTGGGCCCCTTGATTCACAGATGAATCACAGCCTCAAGAACCTCCAAAAAACGTTTGCACCAGCTCTCGATGCAAATATCTGTGGACTTTGGTTTGTTGCTTTTTATCATCAGTTTCTGGATCCCCTCAAGCCGCACTGGAGCTGCCTTCAACCTGGTCCCTGCACCCGCCGGGCGTGGTAGAGCCCAGGAACTCTATAGACCTCAGTAGATGCCTACCTTCCCCTCTCCTTTCCTCCTGCGCACCCAATGCAAGCTTCTTGATTGTGCCATAGGAGACGCCAATGCCTCGGGTCCAAGGAGCATCGTCCTGGGGAGGTCAGGACTTCTACCCTAGTCTCTGGTCTTGAATCCTGAGGCTGTGAGTGGGGGTACGGGGCCACAAAGGGCACAACCACAGCCAGTCACTTCTGTGGCACTCCTCCCAGAGTCTCACAGCTGCCCTGCAAGCAACTGCACTGTAACTTTCTAGGCTGGACCTATGTGATTTCTCTCCACACCAGCCTTGCCACTGTCCATCTGTACCATGCACCTTGCTGCTAGCTTCATTTATGGCTGCATGAAATTAGAGCTCAATATCCATGCTATGCTTTGCTATAGTATGGGGATTTGCATGGTGCACTTATCACCTGTGAGGGTACCCAGGAGCCTTGCAGGTGGGTTGGCATAGGACCCCCAGGGGGATATTCAAAGAGCCAAGTCTTCAGCTTCTTGCAGAACTCAAGGAGAGATGAGGAGGCTCCGATGTTCCGTGGGAAGTTGTTCCTGGCTTGAGGGAGATGCATGAAAAGGTGCGACTTCCTCCTCTACTTTTTTGTTTGCATGATATGTGAGAAAATGAGAGTCCGGCTGAACTGGGGTGTCCGGAGGCATGGTGGAAGTGTATGCGAGTGTTGAGGTATGCAGGCCGATGTTGACCCCCTAGTAGGTCGCCCCCCTCCCTCTGAAGCTCCGCCGCTGCCCACCTGGTGATCACTGCTCCTGCTGTGCCCGCTGTGTCGGCGGCTCCTCATCCTGTTTGCCTGCCTGCCCAGCCTTCTTCCTTCTGTATCCCGTGCCGTGTGCCTGCACCGTCTCCCCTGCTGACTGCCAGTGCTGTTCCCACTTGCTTTTCTGGCCCTTTCTGGCCTTTTCCCCGCTGTCCCCCTCCCTCGCAGCCCGACCCCTGCCCGGTCTCCCAGATTCCCGCCGCTGCTCCCCTGCGGCCCCGCCCCCCCCGGTCCCCATTCGTCGTCCCTTGACTTCCCCCCCCCGCCTCCCAGCTGAGCCTCCCTCCCCACCGCTGCATAAATGGCGGCCGCTGCGAGGCCGCGCAGCGGGTGCGCCTAAGCCTAGCCCGTCTGCGCCCGTCCACGCCTGGACCGCGCCCAGCACCACGACCACTGGACCACGCAACATCCAGGCTGCCTGCATCCGATATGACGCCAACACCCTCGCCGCACTCAACCTCAGATGACCCTCCAGCTGCGACAAGGCCGCCCCCAAGCACACCCACGGCCCCTTCACCTGCCGGAACTGCAGCTTCTCCTGCATCGTAGACACCCAGACACCCGCCGCAAAGGAACCCAACCAGCTCCATTGCATCCTGCTCAACACCCACTCCGCACGCAAACACGCCGTCGAGCTCTGGGACCTGCTCGACTCCACTTCGCCTGACATCGCCTTCCTGACCGAGACATGGATGAACGAAGCCTCCGCCCCAGACATCGCAGTGGCCATCCCCGACGGATACAAGATCACCCGCAGAGACCGTACCAGCGGCGTCGGCGGAGGAATCGCCATCATCCACAAGGACACCATCAGGATCTCTACCAACACCACCGACAACCTCAACACCGCCGAACACATGCGCTTCCAGATCCATACGGACCCCAAGACCACCCTGAGAGGCACCCTCATCTATAGACCACCAGGACCCCGCCCCCAATTCTGCAACTCCATCGCCGACTTCATCAGCACGCACGCTCTGACCTCCACCTATAAGGTACAGAAAAATATTTTTGAGTCTAAGGCTATGTATAGGGTTTGGATATTTTCTGGATTGTTCTTTGATAAATTCTCAAACACTGTAAATATGTATAGATCACTATGTTGATATATGTGAATTATAACTCTCATTCTTTAGTTTTTTTGTTCATTATGTATATGAAATATATCTATTTGTTTGTGGTCACTGTATATAAACAATTTTTAATGTTTAGGAGAATTATGAGCTGTGTTCATGAATTTAAAGAGATGTAACCCATTCTTAATAACAATGTGTTAAATAATAGCTATGTCCTATATTATTCTGTTTACAGTACGTTAAGACGGTGACCTGATGAAGGCGACCTCGCCGAAACGCGCATAGTCTCACTACCGCCTTGCCATCATCATTTGTGTCTCATGCTTTTATTCTGTACTGTGTATTTGCACCATATAATAATCACCATGACTAGGGATTAATATATGTTTATATTGTATTGTAAAAAGTATTATTCAATTTCTATATATTTAAAAATAACAATAATACATTTTCAAAAAATGATTGAAACCATGATTTATTACAATAAGGTTTTTTCTAGGCCATAGCCTTGCAAGAAAATATTAATTTGGGTTTCATTACTATGTCACAGCCCCTGACTTAGCTATAGACCTTTCCCTACCAATTGACCTCCACCTACTACATCCTCCTCGGCGAACTGAACTACCACTTGGAAAACAACAACGACAGCAACTCCTCCACCCTGATCGACAACCTCACCACCCTCGGACTGGCACAGATCATCACGACACCTACCCACATCGCCAGCCACACGCTCAATGCTATCTTCTCCTCCAGTCCCCACGTCACCTTCAGCCACGCCACCAAACTCACCTGGACCGACCACCGCTGCATCCACTTCCCCTTCCAGAAACCCGTCTCACACCACCGCACCCTACAGATTCCTGGACGACACTGGAGCAAAATGACCAAGGAACTTCTGCAAACACACCTCGCACTCAACCCCCCGACCGACCCCACCGACCTCGAGGAGGGGGCCCGCATCCTCAGACTCTGGATGGAGGACTGCGCCAACACCTTAGCCCCGACAAGACAACACGCCCACAGAGATACCAGTCAGAGAGCCAGCTGGTTCACCCCGGAGCTCCTAGCCTCCAAGCGCACCTGTCGGAGACTGGAAAACACCTGGCACAAGGAGAAAACTCCCGACAGCCACGCAGCTCTCAAAAACACCATCCGCAACCACCACCACCTCATCAGGACCACCAAGAAAGTCACCTTCAAGAACCGCCTCGACAACAACGCACACAACAGCAAGGAGCTCTTCAACATGGTGAAGGAACCCCAAGTCCTGCACCAACGACATCACCCCGTCACAAGCCCTGTGCGACGCCCTCGCGGCCTGCTTCCACCGCAAGATTACCGACATCCACGACAGCTTCAATCCTCAAACGGACCCCGCCAACCTCACCACCCCGGCCCCACGGATACCCACCGACCACGACCACCTCACCGCTTGGACCAGCGTAACCACCGAGGACATGAGCAAAGCAATGAGCTCCATCCACTCAGGCGACCCTCTTCCCCACCACATCATCAACAAGGCCGACTGCGCCATCGCTCCCCAACTGTGCAACATCATCAACCTCTCATTCAAGACCGCAACCTTCCCTGAGAGCTGGAAACACGCCGAGATTAACGCCCTACTGAAGAAATCTAAGGCGGACCCGAGCGACCATAAGAACTTCTGGCCCATCTCCCTTCTTCCGTTCCCGGCTAAGGTCATCGATAAGATCGTCAACACCCAGCTCACACGCTACCTAGAAGACAACAACAACCTCGACTCCTCCCAGTCGGGCTTCCGCAAGAACCACAGCACCGAGACCGCCCTCATCGCCGCCACAGATAACATCAGACTCCTGCTCGACAACGGTGATTTAGCGGCCCTCATCCTCCTGGACCTCTCCACTGCCTTCGGCACCGTCTGCCAACACACACTACGCACACGCCTCTATGATGCAGGGATCCGCGACAAGGCCCTGAACTGGATCACCTCCTTCCTCTCCGACTGAACCCAAAGAGTCCGCCTCCCCCCGTTTCACTCCGGAATCACCAAGACGATCTGCAGTGTGCCACAAGGATCATCCCTCAGCCCGACGCTCTTCAACATCTACATGGCCCCACTCGCACGCATCGCCAGACTCCATGACCTCAACATTATCTCCTACGCCGACGACACCGAGCTGATCCTCTTCCTCACCAACAAACCCCGCACCGCCAAAGCCAACCTCCACCGCGGCATGAAGGCGGTCGCCGACTGGTTGGAAGAAAGCCAGCTCAAATTTAACACGGACAAGACAGAGATCCTCATCCTCGGACTCAACCCCTCAGCCTGAGACGACTCCTGGTGGCCCACTTCCCTGGGCACCGCCCCTACACAAACCAACCGCGCACGCAACCTGGGAGTCATCCTCGACTCGAAACTCACCATGACCAACCAGATTAACGCAGTCTCGTCAACCGGCTTCTACACCCTCCGCATGCTCCGCAAGATCTACAGATGGATCCCTACCGACACACGAAAGACCGTCAAACACGCCCTCATCAGCAGCAGGCTCGACTACGGCAACGCCCTCTACGCCGGATCCCCAGCCAAACTCCTGAGCAGACTTCAAAGAATCCAGAACGCCTCTGCACGCCTGATCCTCGATGTCCCCCGCCGAGACCACATCACCCCCCACCTGAGAAACCTGCACTGGCTCCCAATCGACAGAAGAATCACCTTCAAGCTCCTTACCCATGCACACAAGGCACTCCACAACACCGGCCCGGCATACCTCAACAACTGACTTTCATTCTACACACCCAACAGGAGACTCCGCTCCGCCGACCTCTCCCTGGCTGCCGTCCCACGCATCCACAGAACCACCTCCGGAGGCAGGTCCTTCTCCTACCCCACCGCCAAGACATGGAACTCCCCTCCCTCTCCACCTACGGCAGACAGAAGACCCTCAGACTTTCAGGAGACTACTCAAGACCTGGCTCTTCGGCCACTAGCTGCAGCCCCCCTCCCCCCAGCGCCTTGGGACCCTCGCGGGTATGTAGCGTGCTCTATAAATTGTTTGATTGATTGATTGATTGAATGAGGAGTTTGGATTTAGTCTGTTTGTGTATGGGAGCCAATGGAATTCTCTAATGTGAGGTGCGAACTAGGAGCAGCGAGGTAGGTTGAGGACTAATCTTGCAGCTGCGTTCTGAATGTTCAGGAGTCTGTTCAGGAGCTTTTTGAGGATTCGGGTATAGTGGGCGTTTCCATAGGGAAGTCTGCTGGACATAATAAGTGCGTGGGTGAGTGTTACCTGGTGTTCTTTGGTAGCCATTTGAAGATTTCTTGCAGCATACTCGCAATGTGGAAACAGGTGGAGGTCACAGAGTTGACTTGGGCTATTATGTTGAGTTTGCTGTCTAAGATGATTCCTAGGTTTACAGCATGGGTGGCAGGGGTGGGAATGGATCAAAGTTCTGCAGGCCATCAGGTGGGGTCCCACAAGGAGGTCTTCTTTCTGAAAATGACAACTTCGGTCTTGTATGAGTTGAGTTTGAGGCAGTTGGATCTCATCCAGGTGGGTACTGTGGCCAAGCAGGTGGTGAAGTTGGTTCATGTCACAGGTGTTTTGTCTGAAAGGGAGAGTCTCAGGTGTGTCTTGTTAGTGTTAGAGAGAATGTTGATGCTGTGTGGCCTGATGATATTGGCCAGTGGAGTCACGTAGATGTTGAATAAGGTTGAGCTCAGACATCATCCTTTTGAGACTCCACAGATGATGTAGCTGGCTTCTGAAGTGAAGGGTGGCATGGTGACTTTCTAGGTCCTTCCTGCTAGGAAGGACCACATCCAGTTGGGACAGGATCTTGGATACCTGACTGGTGAAGTATTCTGATCAGCCATTTCCCCTTGGTTGAGGATCCTCCTAGTGTTGTCGGTTGCTGCATTCAGAGGGCTGCCTTGGTCCTGTGTTTGAATCTGAAACATTATTGGGTGGAATCCAGGAGCCTGTGTTGGTCTAGGCTGTTAGTGAGTCACTTCTTAATTGCCTTTTCCATGAACTTGGCTGTTTATGGTAGTAGGGAGATCAGGCAGTAGATTCCTAGCTGAGTGGGGTCTGATAAGGGTTTTTTAGTAGTGTGTTGACCCCTGCCTGTTTCAAGGCTTTTGGGAAGGTGGTGGTGGTGATGGAGGTGTTCACGAAGCAGATGAGTTCTTCACGTATTAGGCTAGCGCCCATGTTGTAGATGTGGTGAGGGCAAGTGTCAGTGGCGGCTCCTTAGAGGATGGTTCTCAGGATGTTGACTGTTTCTTCTCTGGTGATTATTTCCTATATAGTCAAACTGTTTACTGAGCTTACTGTCGGCAAGCTGGAGGCGAGGCTGTTGGGGTTTGGTTGAGGGTCAAAATTGTAGACAGTTTTGATTCTTCTACTGAAGAATTCTGATAGATTGTCGCATAGGTCTTTGGTAGGGGTGATGCTGTTGGTGGTGGATGGTGGTGTGGTAAATTCCTTGATGATAGTGAATATCTCTTTGCTTCTGTTGAACCTATGTTCCATGTGCTCGGCTATACCTTCTTTTGGGGTTTTCTAATTTGTTGATGGCAACGTCATTGGATTGCTTTGAAGGTGGCCTTGTCAGTTTCTTTCTGACTGGTTTTCCATTTGTGTTCCAGCTGTTTCTAGTGATGCTTGGATGATCAGAGTTTGTCAGTGTACCAGTGGCCCTGCTTCCGGGTTTTCTTCCGGTTGTTAAGTTTGAGGGGTGCCAGGGAGTCAATGCTGTCTGTGATCCATTTGTCAAATTTGTTGATGCTGCTAGTTATAGTGCCGTGAGGGTGGGTCAGTTGAGGCATAGGGTATGGGACCAGTCAGTTTCCGTGATGCTGTCCCAACTACGGCAGGAACGGGCCAGATTTCTGGTGGTGGATTTTTTTGTGGAGGGGGAGATTGATCTGGAAATTGACAATGACTTAGTCGATCCAGGTGAGAGGTGTGGCTGTGGTATCCTTGATGTCGTTGAAGGGGGTGAAGATGGGGTTGAGGATGTGTCCAGTGGAGTGTGTTACTCCGGCAAGTCTGAGATTTCAAAGGCTTTCATGAAGTGCAGCTGCATTGAGGTTGGTTGGTTCATCCAGGTGGAAATTGAGGTCATCTAGGAGGATGTACGCTTTGGAATCGATGGGGAGAAGGAGCAAAAAAGTTTGCATTGATGTTGGTGAAATTTTCATGGGGTCCAGGAAGTCGGTAGATCAGAGTTCTGTTGATGGTGAAGTTAGCTGAGGTCCACAGTTTAAAATGTAAGTACTTCATGAAGGGAGTCGTGTTCTCTGTATTTTGTGGTGCATTTGCTGGCCTCCTTGAAAATTACAGCAATTCCTCCTCTGGGCTTGTGTTGTCAGTCTTGGCGTGCGATCTTGTATCCTGTCTGGACAACCATGGCGATGTTGGGTGCAGACATGGAGGCCATCCGCGTATCTATGAGGAAGAGTATGCCTGGGGCTTCGTTGTACGGTAGGTCCTATATTTCTGTGGCATGCTTCCTGAGCAGGGGGTGATTAGAAGCATACAAGATGGGAGTGATTTGTTTGCTAGGTGAAGGCTAGATGCGTGTTGGTGATGCTAGTGTGTGAGTGAGTTACTCCATATGAAGTGACAGTGGGTGCAAGAGAATTCTACTGTGTAGTGCGGTGGGGCAGATGCATGGATATTGGCATTTAGGGTTGAGAGATTGGGCCAGAGTTTGTGGCGCTGAGCATGCGTTAGGCATGGACAGGTGCAGATGGGCTTGCCTTAGGTGCACCTGTGGCATACTAGTGGCACGTCCACGCTGAGGCCACCATTAAGAAAGTCCTAGGAGTGGGAGAAGCACATTGGCCATGGGCGGAGCCTAGTGGGAGCATGGAAAGGAGCAGGTAAGGACCAGGAGAGGAGTGAGGGGGTGCTGGGGGCGAGAAAAGAGCAAGGGAAGGGCATAGAGAAGATAGCATAACACACAGACTAAGACAGCAAAAAGGTACCAGTATGAAGGCAACAAGACAAGGCAAAAGGCACAAAGATACAGTACAAAAAGATAATATCAGGTAACAGAGGCAAAATGTGCAAAGAGATGGCACAAAAAGTTACCAAAAGGTAACAAAGGCAAAAGGCACCAAAGAGATGGCACACAAATTAACGAAAGGTAACAGAGGCAAAAGAGATGGCATAGAGGAGAACAAGAGCACAAGTCAAGAAGGCAAACACAAGAGCAGAAGGCAAAAAGGCACGAAGAAATGGCATAGAGGAGAACAAGAGCACAAGGCAAGAAGGCAAACACAAGAGCAGAAGGCAAAAAGGCACGAAGAGATGGCATAGAAGGAAATAGGCAGTGAAAGGCACTAGAGAGGCACGCAAGAGTGGAAGAGTGAAGTCGGTTGACTAAACATAATTTCAATGGCCCCCATAAAAGCTTCAGAGCAATGTACATTGACCTGCATCATTCACTGAGTCCAACACGTCTACACCCTCTTACTTAACAGAGACACTAAGAATTCTTTGACCAAAAAACACACAATCACTTCTGCTTGAACTGCCTTATTAAATTAAAAGTACTATACATGAAACTATTATTCAAGAGCCACACCACAAGAATGTGGACCATGCTTCGTCCAGCTTTCTGGCCCTCATCATAACATTCAACCTTCAAAAAGAAGCTCAAACTCCTCTGTCTCGATTGTGTTTGAAAGGTAGTGGGGGAGCTGATTTTATCCTTTGCTTCTACTGTTCTGACCATGGATTTTCTTGTACTGTACCTGTAATTTGCCTTGTGTATTCCCTATACCTAACTCTTATTCTTATAAAACTGGACTCCTTTATGCAACTCCTTGTTACATAAACATGTCAAATGTAGACGAGAGGCTGCCAGGGAGTTGATTTCATGCCTCTGTGTTGTAACCTCTCTCTCTCTTCCCCTCAACCACCCCTCTCCCCTCTCCCCTCTTGGTACAGCCCACTCTGCCTCCGGGAGTGCGTGTTAGAATGTTCGTTGTGAGAGACTGCCGCCAAGCTGGGAGCACCTGTTGTACTTATATCAAATAAACTTAATATTGGAACCCTCAACAGTAGTGATTTATTACTACATTTCTGGCGACGAGGACGAGGAGCTGAGCCAGGGTCAGTTAGGTGCTTTCCCCCCTGGATATGTGATGCTTGTGCGGAGCTTTGAATTGAAAAGAGAGACTCACCAGTTGAAGTTTGAAGATCACTGGACAGCAGACATATCGGCAATCCAGGCGGTAATCATCGAGGTGTTCCCTTGGGGGGACGTGAGATTCTCGATTCCGGAACGTAAAAGGGAGTCGGGTGTGAGGCCTCGGAGAAGGTGAGCTGGTGCCGTGTGGAAAAGAGGAACGTTCCCTCCTCGTATGAGGTCTGACTGGCGACGGTGGATCTGGTAACCAGTGTCCCCTGGCGGTATCCCGCGGTGGTAGAAGTAGCGTTTCAGGAAGCAGCGGGAGGTAGAGCCGGGACAGTTGGTTGTGACGCGACAGTGAAGAAGTTGTCCGGTAGCGGGACACGGATCTGTCACCACAGTGAAAGAAGACGCTGAGGGGAAGCGGGTGAGGAGGCATACCTGCTGTTGGTGCGGTGGAAGAATATAGCCGGACGGTCAGGGCAGCGTGGTTCAGGCACAGTCTTCTTTTGACGTCAGTTGGGCTCCGACAGTAGCTGTGCTTTCTACCACTACCGCCCTGGTGACAAGTGTGAGGCAGTCTTCAACCAGAAGGGTTACTGATTGGGAGCCAAGGCTGAGCTGAGAAGCCGTCCCAACTAGGGAAGCTGTCGGCTGGATAACTCACCCCGGAGGAAGCTGAGGTACGACATCTTGAGGTGGTTGTCTTTCACAAGAGGAACATATGAGATAAGACAACAAAAGTCTTAAGGTGAAATTTAGCGAGTAATTTACGAATCTCCTTGAACTGAGAGGTTACATAATAATTCAAGTAATTTACTGAATAACGTAGGAAGGACTATTGTGTGAGACATTGGATGAAAGAATTACCCTGTCGGTAGTACAGTGACCTTTTGCTGAATTCAAGTGGTATGCACCTATGAAATTGATCTGGAGGAGAAGTGGAGTGAGGCTAATTTTAAAGTTTGACAGGCGCGAGTGTCGTCTACCACAGCTTTTAAGCTGAGCTGGCGCCATATCGCACTGCCACCTTGTGGGCCATACTTATCAACGCACGCTCGTTTCTATCCGGGATCGTTCGAGTTTTAGTAACATTGCGAGGAGCGTGGAGTGTAACACAGTATGTTGTAATCTTATGAAACTGTACGGCAGCAGGGAACTGAGCTGTGTGAGGAAATATCAGAGGAACAGAGAGTGTAGCGAGCTTTCGTTCCAGTTATTGAAGATTAACTGTGGCAGCACGTTTAGCTGTATAAATTATCTGAGGTGATCAAGGAAGGGAGTTAACCCCTGTGGCCACGCGTGAAACGGAACTGTGTTGTAATCCTATGAAACTGTACGGCAGCAGTGAACTGAGCTGTGTGAGGAAAAATCAGAGGAACAGAGAGTGTAGCGAGCTTTCGTTCCAGTTATTGAAGATTAACTGTGGCAGCACGTTTAGCTGTATAAATTAACTGAGGTGATCAAGGAAGGGAGTTAACCCCTGTGGCCACGCGTGAAACGGAACGGAGGCAGCGCTTGGAAGCGGCGTGAGAAGGTTGCAAAGGGGCAGGGAGTGCAAGGAACCCCTGTGGCGGAGTCATTACAGATTCGAGGCAGTACGCCTTGGGAGGGACACGTAACCTCTTTGTATCTGTGACAGTGGATTTACAAGGGCCATAAACCTACAAACGGCGCGAGCAAGGCATATTTAGTGATTTCAGGGAGCCAAGAAGGATAACAGTAGGTGGAGTAGGAAAGTTTCCTTCAAATTTAGAACCCCAGTGCTCACAGCCTGCGCATTACTTTTAATCTGCTCGGGGCGACAGAGAACTCTACAAAGTGCACTCGTACCGCCATCTTTCTGGTTGAGGGGGATATTACATCTTCACGTGTATTCCTAGATATAGCTGTGCATTCAACATGGAGTGGGGCCTAAGGTATAATTTTCCGCCACCAGTGCTGTTTATGGAGGGGGATGAAATAAACACTGCAGAATGGAGTGAGTGGAAAGAATATTTTGAGGAGTACATATCAGTCGTCGAGGAAGAGGAAGTATCTCTTATACCGGAGGAAAAGGCTGAAGTATTACTTCACAGCTTAGGAACTGAAGGACGGAAAAAGTACCATGAAATGGAAAAAGTACTCACAAAAGGGTCAGTCAGAAATGTGAATGAAGACATCGTGAGTGCGTGGGATGAATATAAAAAACAAGCTTCGTTGGTAAAGGTACAAATGGAAGAAGTGATCAAGGAAAGAATGGTTAGCCAAGAGAAAGATAATACTAGGAAAATAAACCCGGAGTGTACCATCTTCATAGGTGGAGTAAGGACAGATATGATCTCAGTTTCAGGATCACGTTATAGTTTGGTAAACAAGAGCGAATGGATTAGAGAATTAGCTAAAAAAAAGAATGGAGATGAATTCAAAGAGGCCAACATATCCCTAAAAATGTACACAGGGGAGGACACCAACGTAATAGGTTACAAAGTAATGGATTTAATGCACAAGGGAAATATTACTTGGAGTACCATATATATAACGGAAAGAGGATCCACCAGGCCAGGGTGGAAGGATCAAAAGAAATTGGAAATATCAGGTAATGGAAGAAGAAAAGAACACGTGGGTGAGCTGGCACAGATCCAAAGCATGCAGGGAACAAACAGTGAAGCACGGAAGACTCGTGCGTTGACATCAAAGGATTCGGGTGTTATTGAAGGAGCTGCAAGTAATAAAGAGTATGGAAAAGAAGTTAAGAAACATGAGAGAAAAAACAGTGAAGGAAAAAGTGAAGAAAAAAGAGAATTCGAAAGAAAGGGAGAATGCATAATTACTACAGCAAATGAGCGGCAAAGGATAAAATGTAAGAGTAACCAATTCAATCACAAAGGGACGTGGCAAAGAACCACATTGTCTGAGTCCAAGACCAAAATTATGGAGGAGTATGAAGACAAACTTGAACAGGAAAGAGATACAGATCTCCACAGACCGGGGCGAGTGGAAGCAGTTAAAGGGAGAGCGGCCGGCACGGATGCAACTAAGGGTGAAACATGGATCGCTCGCACGTCACCGTCAAAAGGTTCGGTAGTTTTTCAAGAAGCTGCAAGCAATAAAGGATGTGGAAAAGAAGTAGCAAAGGACAAACTAAGGGAAAAACTTGAAATGTACCAAAGTTGGGTGGACGAAAGAGAATTACGTAAGAAATGCGAGAGAAAAGGCAGAGGAAGTGAAGTTGTGAAAAACGGAGAATTCGAGAGAAAGGAGGAGCGCATAGTGAATGCAAGAAATGAGCGAGAAAAAATGAAATGTAGGTGTAACCTCTTTAATCGCAGTGAGACGAGGCAAAGTACCACACCGGTTGAGTTCAGGACTGAAACAAGGGAAGAATATGTGGACTATGGTGGGCAGAAAAGAGAAAGGGACTTAAGTTTGTCGGAGGATAAGGGTGAGAAGAAAGCTAAATACTTTCAAAGGCCTTACAGTGGTAAGATGGAGAGTGAGAGTGGGGAAATGCAGAAAACATTAAAAGGTCTCCCACTAAGAGGCCTGGCAGGGAAGAAGGGTCCACTCGATAATTATTGGAGCAAGCAGGAGTGTCATGGCCCAGGAAACACTACGGAGTTCTTCCAGGGGAGTCAAGGAAGGGAGCAGAATGACAGACTGAGGTCAGCAGAGACTGATGCTAATGATCCGGAGCTGTTTGAAATGGAGGTCGGAAAAGGTCTGGACTCTGCTTACGGCCAAGGTAAGGAGGGTAGAAGAGGGACCAGACCAGTCATCGAGGACGACATTGAGAGAGAGTCTTATCTTGTCAGAGGGAGCAGGCGGGGTGTGTCCGGGCCCCAGTTACTGCCCAAGGAAGAAAACAGCGTTACCGCATATACACCCTCCCCGAGGGGTATGGAAAGACTAGTAGAGGAGTGCTCAACTCCAGGTGGGAATAAACTGTATAGCTTGTTCACACTTAGAGGATCCTTGGGGAAAAAGTTAGGTTGCACTCTTTCCTGCCTTTTACCCATGCCTTGAGACTTATCCCGCAGTTAATAGAAACGCAATGGCGGGGTGGCAGAAGTGGACTTCTAAGGATCGGCATAACCGGCTACACTTATTGTAGCACCCAGGGTGTTCATCCTTTGGGATAAAGGTCAGGACTCTTTGTGGGTCCTAGAGGACCAAAGGAACCTAGGGGCATATTACCAACCAATAGAGAAAATTTTTGTCTCTAACTTATTTAGAGACAAAAATTATCGCCGCAAATCGGCGATTTTTATCGCAGATAAACCTTGTTATTAGCAAGGTTTATCGCAAATGCGATAAAAAACGGCCGCAATGCATGAATATCGCTGAAAAGTCAGCGATATTCATGCATTATCGAGCAAATGCTCTTAGCCATGTTATCCACCTCCCATTGGATAACATGGCTAAGAACTGCTCCTGGGCAAGTGTTAGCTTTTGGAGATATTCGCGCTTAGCGCGAATATCTCCAAAAGTTGGTAATAGGAGATAGCGATGTTAGCGACTGTTTTCAGTCGCTAACATCTTGGCACGCCCACTTTGCATGTCATTAGTGATAAATATCACTGACATGCAAAGCGGGGCCCAAGATGGTCACTATCTCCTATTAGCTGTCGCTAACTGGTGTTAGCGACAGCTTGGTAATAGGGAGATAATTTTATCTCCGCTTTCTTGGCTTTTAAAGCCAAAAAAGCAGAGATAAAGCCCCTTGATAATATGCCCCCTAATGCTCAGAACTACTTCTTGTCAGTTCTACACTGAGGTTAACGTGATGGTCTTTATAGTTTGCTGTTTATTGTTTCCTTGATGTAGCCCCAGTTTTCCTTTCCCCTCTCCCTCCTTCTCTTGTCTCCACGCTTCCTCTCCTCTCATCCCTCCCTTCTCACTCTCGTTCCCCCCCCCCCCCCCCCCCCCCCGCCTGGGGCGCCGCATTTCCTTTCCTTCTGTTCTCCTTAGGGGGGAAGGTGTGTTGTAACCTCTCTCTCTCTTCCCCTCAACCACCCCTCTCCCCTCTCCCCTCTTGGTACGGCCCACTCTGCCTCCGGGAGTGCGTGTTAGAATGTTCGTTGTGAGAGACTGCCGCCAAGCTGGGAGCACCTGTTGTACTTATATCAAATAAACTTAATATTGGAACCCTCAACAGTAGTGATTTATTACTACACTCTGCTTATTCTGCTGGGGGCGCTGGAAGTAGGGGTACTGGAGGTGCTGCTGCAACCCCTTGATTATGTTACACATTTTGTTAAAAAATAGAAGGAAATAAGCACTTGTCTCCCAACCAAACTTCTGTTGCTGCTGCCAGTAAACAGCCAGCACGCTTTTCTGCAGCTCTGAACTGAGGATGAAGCGACAGTGTGTAAGCAGCTTACAATGATGTGCCTGATGAGAGAACAAGCTGCACAATTATATTTTTGACAGCTGAATTCCTTCAGTCGAGTAAGTTGGTGTACCATTAAACAAAATGACTGCATGGCACATGTAGAATTGATAAATAGTTTCAGGACCACATTTCTTTTTCAATTATATTCATCCACCAGAGCTTCTTCAAACGATATCTGTCTTTCATGGAAATATATCAGTTAAATACAGCATAACTGGTTAAATCAAAACTCATTGCTTGCTTTCATTGCAGATAATCATTCACAATTGAAACTGGTTGGCACACATGGCCCTGTGCATAAATGTCATGGGCAGGACTGCTAGATTCTTCCTAGAGAAAAACTGGGCATTTATTCACGTTTTGGAATTTTAAAATGGTTTATAGCTGGTATTGGAGTGTGATTCTGTGTAAAATAAGCAGCACTTTGTTTTTTACTCTAGAGTGTGTTTTGCTTTAACAATAATATTAATTTAGACAGTTTAGGCATCTTGAAAACATTTTCACCTGATTTATTGAGGTATTTGACATTCAAAGTTTTAATTTTAAGGAGGAAAAAAGACCAGCTTTTGCTGATTTTCTGGTTTACTGGCCATGGCAAATAAATACAGGCCATGTCACTAATATTTCAGCCACGTAGGCACCTAATGAGAAGGCACTGGCCTGGATGAACACAGGGCCTGCTTGGCCTATGTGCACCCTCTCACTGGCATCATGGGAGTCAGCTGATTTATTGTTTTCATTTTTGCAGAGTGAAAAAATAGATCAAAGAGCTTCTATAATCACATTGAATCTTTAAAAGCATATTGGGTAGAACAACGTAAGCTCTGAGTTGCAAAGCAAGTAATGGCTTTTCAGTATTCAAATCAGAACCTCTGTTTTGTGACATTTCTCTTTGTCAAGAAACTTTTCGATTAGCTCTTTTGATCAATCAAAGAGCATTTCAGTCTTATTTCGAGCTTGTTCCGTGTGCAAAACAGAATGAAATATAGCATAGATTATTTTACAAAAGTTATTTGGAAGGAATGCTTATAAAGGCACAAGAACACATTACGTTGTATATGATGTGATAGTATTTCTAAATCAACCATGAGTGAAGTATTAAAAAGATATTTCGTGCAAGCATTGAGGTCTGTTCCCCAGAGGCATGCACAGCAGAACCCTCCCGCAAGTAGGGAAACGTATCCTTTTCGTAGCTTAACCTCCTGTGATTTCGCCACACCACCGCCTCTCTCAGCTACACCAGGCACACATCTATGTCTATTACAGATAGGGGAAAAACATCCACCCGAAAAAATTGTAAATTGATACTTGTATAGCGCACTACTCACCCGCAAGGGTCTCAAGGCGCTTGTAGGAATACCGCTGTGGAACCCATCATGACTTTCCCTGTGAGGAGGTGTCCACTCCTGGGCACCCCCAAGGTGGAGGCCAGGCATCCTTAGCGTTGTGGTGGCCATTGTGGAGATTAAGCAAGCTATTGCCCAGAGTTGCAGAGTGGGACTCCATGATTGGAATAGGCACCGAGGTGAGAATTATCAGGTCCGTGGAATTTTTGAGCCCAAGACCCACCGAGGCGGGGAATTGACCCCTGGTCCCGGGCTAGACCTCTGCATCAGGGTCTGCCGCTCTAACCATTGATGCAAAACAACAGTTGATGGACAGAATGTAGAACAATGTCATACATACACCCCAGTACAGAGATCTGGGCCTAAATCCATCGTTTTTTTGCACTCCACACCACCCCAGTTCAGACATGACCATAGGCAAATCAGCCTTGACCCTGTGCCTCATGGGAACAGTCCAGCCCTGGGGTGGTGTGGAGTGCAAAAAAACGATGGATTTAGGCCCAGATCTCTGCACTGGGGTGAATGTATGACATTGTTCTGCATTCTGTCCATCAATTGTTGTTTTTGCATGTGTCACCCCGAGTGGGATGGCTATGCTCAGACGTGAGTCCCATGCTCTCCACACCACTGGAGTCAAGCTATCCAGGCTGATGACAGCTGATAGCCAGAAACCGGTCCTTGGATGCTTGATTCCGGTCCAGGAAAGACATGGCTTGGCAGTTCGGGCTGGACTGTTCCCATGAGGCACAGGGTCAAGGCTGATTTGCATATGGCCATGTCTGACCTGGGGTGGTGTGGAGTGCAAAAAAACGATGGATTTAGGCCCAGATGTCTGTACTGGGGTGAATGTATGACTGTTAGAACCGGGCGTCTCTGGTTGGCAGAGGTAAGTACCTTAGCCCAAGTAGGGACCCCTGGTTCCGGTCAGGGCGACGGAATAACCCTCTGAGATAACCCCTGCTCACCCTCTAGGTAGCATGGCGCGAGCAGTCTAGGCTAAACAGAGGCAATGTGGATAACATTTGCACTTAACACAACAATAACCCCCAATCCACCGCAAACTGAGACCACACAGGTAAGTATATTTTATAAAAATATATAGCTTTATCTAGTTTCAGCATGTAAATGAAGCAGTTGCGTGATAATCACTTCTTCAGACAACTTAGCATTTTAACTTACAGGTTGCACTTAATTCTCAATGGTCCTTGTAAATAGGCAGATCTCATAAAAGCAAATAGTCTCTAGTCTCTTTGATCAGTGGTTAAACATAATGCCACTGGCTTCTATTCAATTGGCTCTAAAAACGAGCAGTCAATGCAATACCCAAGCGTAGTTATTCCCAGCCCGCCTTCTTAGGCCCTTAGCCCCCCAAGTGCGGCAAGCGCGCCTCACCCGGTCTCCTGGGGACTCCTTTCCTGTGGTGTGGGGGCTTACACGTGCGCCGGATAGATTCAGGCGCCTCGTGCCTAGCAGCGCACACTCCCACCTGGCCCCGGCCGGTCCCCTGGGGCTCTCCCGCCCGCTCTCGACAATCCAACGAGCGGCGAGGGATGCAGCACCTCGGGGGACGACAGGCCCGGGGCGGGGAACACACGCAGACTCACTCCCTCGGCGAGGACGGGTCAGCCAGCTGCTCCGTCGGTCGGCTCCTCGCTAGGGGGGGTGATCAGGGCGCGATTCCCTCGGCGGCTTCCAGGCTGCTCCAGCTGTACGGGCCAATCACGTCGCGGCCCTCTGGTCGAGCCCCTTCAGTGCCCGGGAGTCAGCCAATGGCAGAGCGGCTCCCGGGACAGGCTGGCAATGACGCTCCGCTACTTCGGCCAATCACGGCCCACCACAGCTGATGACGCTGCGCCGCACGGGCCAATCCCGTCGCGTGGTTAGTGAGGGGGCTCGGCTCCCTCCACCAATGGGAGCGCGGCTCCTTCGTTTCTTTGGCGCTTCGGCTCCTTGACCTCGGAGCAGATTACGGGGGTATCCTGGCCCCGGGCTGCGGTGGTGATTTGGCGGCAAAGGGTTTTCCAGGGCGCTGGTCACAACTAGACCCCCCTCTCGCCCTTGCCACCACCGTGGAGCGGATTTCAAGAGGGGAGGCTCCACAAGCCTCCGACCCTCACGAGTAATGTGCCGATGAGCACACCGATCCCTTCCTCACGCTCCGCAGTCAAGCCCCACGCGTCTCGGGTCCCAACAGCACGATTTATCAGTCGTTTTCTGGGATAGCTTTAGGAACCTTTAGTCCTGGGTTCCCAACAGGAGGCCAGCTCTTCTCAGGCCCTTGGAGATTCAGTTGTAGACACAGCACACAGCAGAGTCTTGGCAGTTTCAAGTAGGCAGGGTCACAGCACACAGCAAAGTCCCTTTCTCCTCCTTAGCTTCCAGTTGGACAGTAGAACAGGTCAGCCCTTAGAGCACACAGCAAGGCAGTCTTCCTTTAGTTCTCTAGCTGTCCTCCTTCCAGCAAAGGTTCCTTCTTGCTTGCAGAATTTCAGAATCTAAATCTCTGTAGTCATGGGTCCTTTCCTTATACCCCTCAATGTCTTTGAAGTTCTTTGAAGTCTTTGTGCATGGAGGCCCTTGGTCCAGTCTAAACCAGTTCTGGGGGTTGCGGAGCACTGAGGTGTCTCTGGCTCTCTTCTTCCTGTCAGCTTCAGGGCCAGAGGTGTCCGTTGTCCATCAGGAGGGGGCTAGCAGTGGGAGGCAGACCAGCACAGCCCAGCACTTATCAGGCATTCCTTCCTCCCACCTCCCAGGCAGGCAGATGTGCCCTTTCATCCCCGGGATGGCTACGACCCTCTCCTCTGGGGCTCTGCAGCCCCCCCTGTCACATCCAGACCAGGCAGGCATTCCACAAACCCAGGCACACAGAAAGGTTTAGACAAGAGAACAACCACTTTCTAAAAGTGCTATTCTCCCACACAGGATTTAAAAACACCCTTCACTCAAAGATGTGTCATTAAATTCTGAGTTCAGGGATATCTTTCACTTATGTCCCATCTTGTTCCTATGGGAAGATAGGCTGGTATCACATGGGCCCAGCCTCCTCCATGTTACTCTATGGAGCAAGATAGCCTTTCAGCAGTGAGCACATAACATGGCTGCAGCCCACTACCAGAGCATACTACCTGCACTAGTACATGCTCTTCCTTATCCATACACTGCACCCTGCCCAGGGGGGTACCTTGAGCCTTCCATAGGGGTGACTGATGTGCACAGACAGGGAAGGGTTAGGCCTAGCCAGTGGGGACACTGGCCAGGCTGACATGGCAGTCACTGACTGCACACAGGCTCTGCGCTGGCAGGCCTGAGTCACCATTTTAAAGCTACTCATGTGGGTGGCGCAATCTGCGCTGCAGGCCCACTAGTAGCATTTGTCATCACCAGCCCTGGCACACACAGTGCACTTTACTAGGGACTTCGGGGTGATACAAATATGCCAATCAATATTACAATTTACAGAGGGAGCACTCACACTCTGACACTGATCAGCAGTGGCAGAGTGTCCAAAGCATCTCAATCAGCAAAAACGAAATCCAGCACAGCATCAAAACACATGAGTCAGAGGCAAAAAGATGGGGGAAGAACCACGCCAAAAGGTGTCAGGTCTAACACGTGTCCCCTCCAGCTGAAAGTGGGGAGAACTCCCCAACCTCTTGGGAGTCCTCATCACTAAGGCGGAAGAATCTGGACAGACCGTCAGCATTGGCGTGTTCTGTACCAGGTCGGTGCTCCACCGTAAAGTCCATCCCCTGTAGGGAAATGGACCACCTCAACAATTTTGGATTCTCACCCCTCATCTGCATTAACCATCTGAGGGGCCTGTGGTCGGTCTGAACACGGAAGTGAGTCCCAAACAGGTAGGGCCTCAGCTTCTTCAGAGCCCAGACCACAGCGAAAGCTTCTCTTTCAATGGCACTCCATTTCTGTTCCCTGGGGATTAGCCTTCGGCTAATGAAAGCCACTGGTTGATCTCCTCCCTCCTCATTGATCTGTGAGAGCACTGCTCCCACGCCTTGCTCTGAAGCGTCAGTCTGCACAATGAACTCACTGGAAAAGTCAGGTGCCTTAAGCACCGGTGCTGTGCACATGGCAGTTTTGAGGGTGTCAAAAGCAGTTTGACAGGCCTCAGTCCAATTCACTTTCCTGGGCTGATTCCTAGATGTCAGCTCTGTCAAAGGGGCCACAATGGTGCCATAGCCTTTGACAAACCGTCTGTAATACCCGGTGAGACCTAAAAAGGCTCTCACCTCAGTCTGGGTCTTGGGAGGCTCCCAAGCCAGAATGGTATCGATTTTTGCCTGTAGGGGCGCCACCTGGCCGCTCCCCACCTGGTGTCCCAAGTACACCAACGATCCCTGCCCTATCTGGCATTTACTGGCCTTGATAGTGAGGCCTGCCTTCTGCAGAGCCTTCAACACTTCAGTGAGGTGTTGCAGGTGTTCCTCCCAAGTGGAGCTGAACACAGCAATGTCATCCAGGTAAGCTGCGCTGAATTGCTCCAGCCCTGCCAGTACCTGGTTGACCAATCTCTGAAATGTGGCGGGAACATTTTTCAACCCAAAGGGCATGACACGGAACTGGAAGTGCCCCTCTGGTGTGGAAAATGCTGACCTCTCCTTTGCATCGTCAGTGAAGGCAATCTGCCAGTACCCTGAAGTCAAATCAAAAGTACTCAGGTACTGGGCAGCTCCCAACCGATCCACCAGCTCATCAGCTCTGGGGATGGGGTGCGCGTCAGTCTTCGTGACCGCATTGAGCCCACGGTAGTCCACGCAGAACCGAAGTTCTGGGGTGCCACCGGGGGTAGCAGCTTTCTTAGGCACTAAGACCACTGGGCTAGCCCAGGGGCTGCTGGAGGGCTCAATAACCCCTAGCGTCAACATCTTGGAAACTTCTTCCTTGATGCTGGCTTTGACCTTGTCAGCCACTCTGTAAAACTTCTGTTTCACAGGCAGACTGTCTCCAGTGTCCACGTCGTGGACGCACCACTTGGTGACACCTGGGGTCAGGGAGAACAGGGGGGCGAACTGACCCAAGACTTGGCGACAGTCCTCCTGCTGCTCTGGAGTCAGGGTGGGGGAGAGGACCACACCATCCACTGACCCATCTTGCTCCTTGACTGCCAGGAGGTCAGGGAGAGGATCACTATCCTCCTCCCCTCCAGCATCTGTAGCCATGAGCATAGTCACTTCCGTCCTCTCAAAGTGGGGTTTGAGGCGGTTCACATGCAGCACTCTCAGGGGCTGCCTGGGAGTCTTCAGGTTAACCAAATAGGTAACCTCGCTCTTGCGCTCCACCAATCTCATATGGCCCAGACCACTTGTCGCGGAGCGCACAAGGCTCCACTGGTGCCATCACCCACACTTTCTGACCAGGTTGGAACTCAACCAAAGAAGTGTTCTGGTCATACCACCTCTTCATTTCCTCCTGGCTAGCCTCCAGGTTCTCTTGAGCGAGCTTCCTGAAGCGCTTGGTCTGGTTGCGGATGGCCAGCACATAGCTGAACACATCCTGAGGGGTTTTCCCACGGGATTTCTCCCACCCCTCCTTCACCAGAGTAAGAGGCCCTCTGACAGGGTGGCCATACAGCAACTCAAAGGGACTGAACCCTAAGGATTTCTGAGGCACCTCCCTGTAGGCAAACAACAGGCATGGCAACAAGACATCCCATTTCCGCCTCATGGGCTCCTCCAGGCCCATGATCATGCCCTTCAATGTGCGGTTGAATCTCTCAACCAA
Source organism: Lissotriton helveticus (assembly GCF_964261635.1). NCBI lineage: Eukaryota > Metazoa > Chordata > Amphibia > Caudata > Salamandridae > Lissotriton > Lissotriton helveticus. The sequence continues at coordinate 1,112,995,451 of NC_136068.1, forward strand.
ACCATTTCCTTGAGGGTGGTAAGGAGTGGTGAATTTGTATGTCACCCCACACTCACTCCACAGGGACTTCATATACTTAGAAATGAAGTTTGTCCCGCGGTCTGAGACGACCTCCCTGGGAAATCCCACCCGGGAAAAGATCCCCATCAGGGCACGGCCCACCACTGGGGCGGTGACTGTCCTGAGCGGGAGGGCTTCCGGGTACCGAGTGGCATGGTCCACCAAGACCAGGATAAACCTGTTGCCTAGGGCTGTCTTGGGATCCAGGGGCCCCACGATGTCAATGCCCACCCGCTCAAAAGGGGTGCTCACCACGGGAAAGGGTTGGAGGGGGGCCACGCGCTTCCCTCCACTCTTGCCACTGGCCTGACAAGTCTGGCAAGATTTACAAAAGGCAGAGACGTGTGTCTTCATCTGGGGCCAGTAGAAATGGGTGACAAGCCTGTGATAGGTCTTGTCTTGCCCCAGATGTCCTGCGAGAGGCACGTCATGAGCCAGACCCAGTAGGAAGTTCCTGAAGCGCTCCGGTACCACCAGCACACGGGCTGCACCGGGCTCAGCGAACTTAGGCTCACTATAAAGTAAGTCATCCTCCCAGTAGTGCGGCCTGGTCTGCAGCCTGCTGCCGCACACCAATGAGAGAAGGGCACTCCTTCTGAGCCTGGCAGAATTCCTCCCTGGAGGGACCACCCTCTTGCTGCCACTGGGACAGCTCAGGCAATTCCCCTAGTTCGGCCACCTGCTCCCCTGTAGGTTCCAGGGCATCCCCTTCCGGGTCTGCCTCCTCCTGGACCGTGGGAACAGTGGGGGCCGGTTTCCCGCGCCCTCTACCCCTTCCTCTCTTGGCAGGTCCCTGGGCCATTGTTCCAGGCTCCAGCTTTGCTAGACCGCCCTCTCTGGCTGTCATTGCACGGGTGGACACACAGATCCACGCAGGCAAACCCAACATCTCCAAGTGAGTCCTGTGCTCCACCTCTTTCCATGGGGAGCTCTCCAGGTCATTACCTAATAGACAATCTACAGGCAAGGCATCACTTACAACAATTTCCAAAATACCGGAGACTCCTCCCCATTCAAATGGAACTTTCGCCAACTTGCAGTAGCGCACTGAACTGTCAGCTGCCACCACAGGCCGGAGTACCTGGGGAATAATTTGCTCTTCCGACACCCACCGACACCTAACAGATGTCACGCTGGCCCCTGTGTCTCTCAGAGCCTCCACCACCTGTCCATTGATGGTCACCTTCTGCCCGTATTTCTTAGAATTGTGGGGCAGCAAGGTTTCCTGGGCCATCTCTTGGTCTCCTAGAGAGACAAGGGTCATCAATGCTAACACCTCCTCCCCTCTAGAAATCAAATCCCCTCCCAAAGCTACACTGGCCAACGCCGGAGCTGGAGCTGGAGCACCAGTGGGTGCTGATTTCTTCTTTGGACAGCTTGGAGCAATGTGCCCCACCTCCCTGCATGAATAGCAAGTAAGGGTCTTTTTGTCCTGCGGGCCCTTATGGGGCCAGGACTTCTTAGGCTTGGGGGGTTGAGACACCTTCTCCTGGGAACTACTTTGGGGCCCTTTAGAAGACTCCTTTGGATTACCCGTGTGTCCCCCACTCTTCTGCTGGGGACCCTGTCCACCTTTGGCTGGGGTACTTACCACCCCCTTGTGGACCCTGGTGCTCGTCCACCGGTCCGCCTCTTTAGCAAGCTCACTGGGATCAGTTAACTTACTATCCAAAAGATGCTGGCGCAGCTCTGGGACACATAAACTACTTAAGTGCTCCCTACTAATCAAGTGACACAACCCCACATAATCAGTAACCTTGCTGCCCTTCATCCAACCTTCCAGTGCACGCGTGTACATGCTCACACACTCCACCCAAGTACTTGAATCAAGCTTCTTGAAGTTCCTAAACTTCTGGCGGTACTGTTCAGCAGTGAGCCCATACCTGAGGCACACAGCCTCCTTCATGGCGGAGTAGGATAAAGCATCTTTTGCTTCTAACGGTGCCAAAACATCCCTCCCTGAGGCCTCAAAATGCTTCCACAATCCTGCTCCCCAATTCTTCTCAGGCACCTCATTCATCTTTAAGGCAAGTTCATACGCTCTGAACCACGCATAAATATCCTCACCCCTCTGATAATTCTGTACCAGATCCTTTGGTATGTATACTTTACCCGCCTGTACTGGTTGTGCGCTGCCACCACTAGAGCTGGACACCCTCTCTTTATATTTGAAGTCCAACTCCTTCATGCTCCTCTCATGAGCCAATTGGAGCTTCTTCTCCTCCAAAGCGAGAGCATGCCTTCTCTCCTTCGCCGCTCTCTCCTGCGCCTCTTTCTCAACTTCTAGGCGCAGTCTCTTCTCGTCGGCTTCCGCTCTGAGCTTCAAAAGCTCAATCTCATGGGCCCTAACTCGCTGATTCTCCTCTATTTCCTCTGGACACATGCCCCTACTGGAGTGGTCGCTGCCGGTCCTAGACCCTGGCTTCCTCACTGGCAATTTACTGGGCAAAAACCCATTCTCCTGTGTGTCTCCCTCTCCAGTAGCAGCTTCCGGGGCACCATGTTTGGCCTCCCACCAGGCCCTCAGAGCTGTCCGTAGCTCTTCCTTATTTGCGTCGCCCCTTACTGGGCATTCAAGCAGTCTGCAGAATTTCCTCAGTTGCTCCTTGTTATAGGTGAGCAACTTCTGGACTTCAAATTCCACTTCTACTTCTCCATTCACGCTTGGCGCGTTCTGAGACATGATGCTCCCTAACCTTTTCAACTACAAAGGTTTCACCAAAAAGAAAAAAATCTTGTGCAACCTGTGCCGCTAAACTAGACTAGTGATGTACAAGAGATCACTGCCGGTCAAGTGCAATTATTAGTTCAAAATCCGCACCGCGAGCCACCAATGTTAGGACCGGGCGTCTCTGGTTGGCAGAGGTAAGTACCTTAGCCCAAGTAGGGACCCCTGGTTCCGGTCAGGGCGACGGAATAACCCTCTGAGATAACCCCTGCTCACCCTCTAGGTAGCATGGCGCGAGCAGTCTAGGCTAAACAGAGGCAATGTGGATAACATTTGCACTTAACACAACAATAACCCCCAATCCACCACAAACTGAGACCACACAGGTAAGTATATTTTATAAAAATATATAGCTTTATCTAGTTTCAGCATGTAAATGAAGCAGTTGCGTGATAATCACTTCTTTAGACAACTTAGCATTTTATCTTACAGGTTGCACTTAATTCTCAATGGTCCTTGTAAATAGGCAGATCTCATAAAAGCAAATAGTCTCTAGTCTCTTTGATCAGTGGTTAAACATAATGCCACTGGCTTCTATTCAATTGGCTCTAAAAACGAGCAGTCAATGCAATACCCAAGCGTAGTTATTCCCAGCCCGCCTTCTTAGGCCCTTAGCCCCCCAAGTGCGGCAAGCGCGCCTCACCCGGTCTCCTGGGGACTCCTTTCCTGTGGTGTGGGGGCTTACACGTGCGCCGGATGGATTCAGGCGCCTCGCGCCTAGCAGCGCACACTCCCACCTGGCCCCGGCCGGTCCCCTGGGGCTCTCCCGCCCGCTCTCGACAATCCAACAAGCGGCGGGGGATGCAGCACCTCGGGGGACGACAGGCCCGGGGCGGGGAACACACGCAGACTCACTCCCTCGGCGAGGACGGGTCAGCCAGCTGCTCCGTCGGTCGGCTCCTCGCTGGGGGGGGTGATCAGGGCGCGATTCCCTCGGCGGCTTCCAGGCTGCTCCAGCTGTGCGGGCCAATCACGTCGCGGCCCTCTGGTCGAGCCCCTTCAGTGCCCGGGAGTCAGCCAATGGCAGAGCGGCTCCCGGGACAGGCTGGCAATGACGCTCCGCTACTTCGGCCAATCACGGCCCACCACAGCTGATGACGCTGCGCCGCACGGGCCAATCCCGTCGCGGCGTTAGTGAGGGGGCTCGGCTCCCTCCACCAATGGGAGCGCGGCTCCTTCGTTTCTTTGGCGCTTCGGCTCCTTGACCTCGGAGCAGATTACGGGGGTATCCTGGCCCCGGGCTGCGGTGGTGATTTGGCGGCAAAGGGTTTTCCAGGGCGCTGGTCACAACTAGACCCCCCTCTCGCCCTTGCCACCACCGTGGAGCGGATTTCACGAAGGGAGGCTCCACAAGCCTCCGACCCTCACGAGTAATGTGCCGATGAGCACACCGATCCCTTCCTCACGCTCCGCAGTCAAGCCCCACGCGTCTCGGGTCCCAACAGCACGATTTTTCAGTCGTTTTCTGGGATAACTTTAGGAACCTTTAGTCCTGGGTTCCCAACAGGATGCCAGCTCTTCTCAGGCCCTTGGAGATTCAGTTGTAGACACAGCACACAGCAGAGTCTTGGCAGTTTCAAGTAGGCAGGGTCACAGCACACAGCAAAGTCCCTTTCTCCTCCTTAGCTTCCAGTTGGACAGTAGAACAGGTCAGCCCTTAGAGCACACAGCAAGGCAGTCTTCCTTTAGTTCTCTAGCTGTCCTCCTTCCAGCAAAGGTTCCTTCTTGCTTGCAGAATTTCAGAATCTAAATCTCTGTAGTCAGGGGTCCTTTCCTTATACCCCTCAATGTCTTTGAAGTTCTTTGAAGTCTTTGTGCATGGAGGCCCTTGGTCCAGTCTAAACCAGTTCTGGGGGTTGCGGAGCACTGAGGTGTCTCTGGCTCTCTTCTTCCTGTCAGCTTCAGGGCCAGAGGTGTCCGTTGTCCATCAGGAGGGGGCTAGCAGTGGGAGGCAGACCAGCACAGCCCAGCACTTATCAGGCATTCCTTCCTCCCACCTCCCAGGCAGGCAGATGTGCCCTTTCATCCCCGGGATGGCTCCGACCCTCTCCTCTGGGGCTCTGCAGCCCCCCCCTGTCACATCCAGACCAGGCAGGCATTCCACAAACCCAGGCACACAGAAAGGTTTAGACAAGAGAACAACCACTTTCTAAAAGTGCTATTCTCCCACACAGGATTTAAAAACACCCTTCACTCAAAGATGTGTCATTAAATTCTGAGTTCAGGGATATCTTTCACTTATGTCCCATCTTGTTCCTATGGGAAGATAGGCTGGTATCACATGGGCCCAGCCTCCTCCATGTTACTCTATGGAGCAAGATAGCCTTTCAGCAGTGAGCACATAACATGGCTGCAGCCCACTACCAGAGCATACTACCTGCACTAGTACATGCTCTTCCTTATCCATACACTGCACCCTGCCCAGGGGGGTACCTTGAGCCTTCCATAGGGGTGACTGATGTGCACAGACAGGGAAGGGTTAGGCCTAGCCAGTGGGGACACTGGCCAGGCTGACATGGCAGTCACTGACTGCACACAGGCTCTGCGCTGGCAGGCCTGAGTCACCATTTTAAAGCTACTCATGTGGGTGGCGCAATCTGCGCTGCAGGCCCACTAGTAGCATTTGTCATCACCAGCCCTGGCACACACAGTGCACTTTACTAGGGACTTCGGGGTGATTCAAATATGCCAATCAATATTACAATTTACAGAGGGAGCACTCACACTCTGACACTGATCAGCAGTGGCAGAGTGTCCAAAGCATCTCAATCAGCAAAAACGAAATCCAGCACAGCATCAAAACACATGAGTCAGAGGCAAAAAGATGGGGGAAGAACCACGCCAAAAGGTGTCAGGTCTAACAATGACATTGTTCTGTATTCTGTCCATCAATTGTTGTTTTTGCATTTGTCACCCCGAGTGGGATGGGTATGCTCAGACGTGAGTCCCATGCTCTCCACACCACTGGAGTCAAGCTATCCAGGCTGATGACAGCTGATAGCCAGAAACCGGTTCTTGGATGCTTGATTCCGGTCCAGAAAAGACATGGCTTGGCAGTTTGGGCTGGACTGTTCCCATGAGGCACAGGGTCAAGGCTGATTTGCATATGGCCATGTCTGACCTGGGGTGGTGTGGAATGCAAAAAAACGATGGATTTAGGCCCAGATTTCTGTACTGGGGTGAATGTATGACATTGTTCTGCATTCTGTCCATCAATTGTTGTTTTTGCATTTGTCACCCCGAGTGGGATGGGTATGCTCAGATGTGAGTCCCATGCTCTCCACATCACTGGAGTCAAGCTATCCAGGCTGATGACGGCTGATAGCCAGAAACCGGTCCTTGGATGCTTGATTCCGGTCCAGGAAAGACATGGCTTGGCAGTTCGGGCTGGACTGTTCCCATGAGGCACAGGGTCAAGGCTGATTTGCATATGGCCATGTCTGACCTGGGGTGGTGTGGAGTGCAAAAAAACGATGGATTTAGGCCCAGATCTCTGTACTGGGGTGAATGTATGACATTGTTCTGCATTCTGTCCATCAATTGTTGTTTTTGCATTTGTCACCCCGGGTGTGATGGGTATGCTCAGACGTGAGTCCCATGCTCTCCACACCACTGGAGTCAAGCTATCCAGGCTGATGATGGCTGATAGCCAGAAACCGGTCCTTGGATGCTTGATTCCGGTCCAGGAAAGACATGGCTTGGCAGTTCGGGCTGGACTGTTCCCGTGAAGCACAGGGTCAAGGCTGATTTGCATATGGCCATGTCTGACCTGGGGTGGTGTGGAGTGCAAAAAAACGATGGATTTAGGCCCAGATCTCTGTACTGGGGTGAATGTATGACATTGTTCTGCATTCTGTCCATCAATTGTTGTTTTTGCTCTAACCATTGAGCCACACTTCTCCAAAAAAGAACTGCTTCTCGCCTAACCGGCAGTAATGAGATAAACTACATTCACATTATGTAAGTCCCTGACCACATCCGTTTCACCTCTATGAAATCTCTCTTCGTTGCTTTAATTAATGCCAATCCTTTCGCCTTAACAAAGTAATTTTCGCTTAAATGCACCACCAACACATTCGGGCACCCATCTCTCCCCAACCTGTTATTCAAAGTGTTGCCACTTCATACCCCCTTTCCCTACCCACTGAACCCAAACAATTAACTTATCAAACCCCAACTGTGTCCTGTGTGGATGTATTGCAGCATGCCTCTGGCCCCATTTAACAAAAGGGTAACCACGGGCCCAGCACAGAACATAACAGACCACAGCCGGTATGTTGGAAAATATTAAACTTCTTCCAGTTTGCTGCACATGTAAGATCTGTAGCACTCAGATGACCATCTCCCCAAACTCGTAATCATGCCTGCCTACCATTCTTTCTTTCCTGCCCCGTTGCAACCCTATCAAAAAAGTGTGCATACCATAATCTTCGTCCCACTTGCCAAACGCTCCAAGAGCCCTGTGTAAAAACACCAACTGAAAAATTGTCACCCTTGACCCATCCCGATGTACAAAAAGAACTTCTCTCCAAATCCAACCCTTTCGATCTGGTATCTTTGCCACCAAACCTACCAGGCACTAACGCTCTACTGGGTGAACCTGCAAAACAAACTCTTTACTCTTTTGCTCTCTGATCTGTCTTTGACTTTTTCAAAATAATCTCCAACCTATTCCGGCAACAACTCACATCTCGTCCCATTACTCCTTCTGCCGTTTTCATACCCAACAACTTCAACACCCTGAATGCCGCAAAAAACATCCCCAGCATCGACAAGGAGAACAACACCATCTCGTCAGCATTGCAGCATATTTGTGGTAATATTCCCACAACCTGACATAACACCAACCACACGAATGGCTGCCTTACACTGACCTCACGCCGTCTATCTTGGCGATCCTTCCAGTATCTTTCACCCCAATTCCCCTACGTTAGGTTCAGAGTACCACACATCTTTCCATACAATGCCACCCATCCAACATGCCCATAATAGTCACTCTTGACAAACTTTTTCTATCAAGTCTATAATACAAATAAGCATATAATCACTTCTATTCACCCACTCACCATTTTCACCTAGTCCATAATAATATTAAGCATGTCATCCCTCCTATTCGCCCCCCTCGCCAATGCCACATCTCCCTTTTGCTCCTGACAGCAAGAACGCTAGCCAAATCTGTGCATGTGACCTGCACGGCAATGGCACCAATGTTCTCTGAACCAACTCCAGCATTCTCAAGCACCTATGTTACAAAGCTCTGGGAGCATTCTGTTTTCCCTGCCCACTGAAAGCCCACAGAAACTCTTCCACTGAGAACAAGGCAAAGCATCTGAACCTATATTCTCAATCCCTAGAATATGTCACACCTTCAAGACGATGATGTGCTGCAGACATTCCAAAACACTCAGTAACTGCCAAACGTTGAGGTCCTTTGCAGACTATTCACAGTGTTCACCACTGCCATATTGTCAATGTTGAACAAAGGATAGACCCAGTCTCCTGCAGAAAGTTCTCCTGGTTCTCACTAACCTACATTTGAAATATTTAAATGACCTTGCATGACCTGCACTTCCCTCAACTGGAACTTCTTCCATGATAACATTGGGTCCAACAACCCCAAAAGGGTCTTCTTCATGTCTTTTGTCAGTCAAGCCTCCACCTTTTGGGAATCAGTCTCTATCCCCCAAATAACAAACCTCAATCAGGGCCAACTGTCTTCTCTTCAGCCAATAGCACCCAGACAGCAACCACTCACACTCCGTTGATTTAGGTGATCACACAAACTAAAAAGCATCTAGGTAGTATATCAGCAATGTGGAATCTGACACAATCAAAAACAAACATTGCAAAAAGCTCCTGACCTTTTCAAAGAAGGCACAGGACACTGAAAATTCCATGAGCAAGACTTTATCAACAATTCACTTCCCTTCAAAATGTATTCCTAACATTTGAAAATCATCTGGGTGTTCTGGTAACAGGTGAAATGCATCCTTATATATTACTTTTGTCACTCTCGCCCCCAGGCCCACTCTTTTTACCAACTCAATCACCACATCCAAATATGCGACTAAAGCCAATTCTTCTGAAGTCAAATCATTCACTGAAAACACCTTCTGCCCATGAAAAGTCCTGCATCAATCAGAATTGCTGTTTTTCCTTGTTGGGTAACAATCAGGGACACAGTCAGATTATCCAGCAGTCAATACCCAAATGGACCTGCCATTCTGCCTTCCTGCACTTCCTTCTGCAATTTCATCCTAACCACCTCTTTCCACTCCTTTGCGAACTTCATGTTTTTCACCCACCTTCTCACCCTTGGTATCCCAACTTAAAACCATCTTTGAAATCCTGAAACAACATCTCTGGGTCCTCCCTGTTCTAATACCACTTATAAGAAGCTAGTTCTCTATTTAGTATACTAAAACGGATTACACTGTGCATAGAGTCCAGTGGATCCCCAATTGGTTTAAAGAGGCTAAAGTAGATAAAACTAACACTCTCTTTTGTGGTAGAGTGGGCGAGCAGTTAGGCTTATCAGAGGGTAGTGCTAAGCATATGTTGTACTCACAGAGGCAATAATTGAGACACACACTCAAAGAATAAATCCGAGACTAAATTAGAAAAATAACACTTCTTTTTATAAATGTTTCAAAACCAAGAACTTCATTCAAAGGTAGGTACTGTTTTCGCTATAAATATTCACAGGCAAGTAAAACATTCAAACCAGTGCGCTTTTACGCACAATGCAACCCTTTGGGAGGAAACATTAAAGATGCATTATAGTAGGTACAGTCGGTTTCAGGGGTTCACCTTCAGGGTTCGGAGTTGTAGTGGGCCAAGGTCCAAAGTACTATCAGCAGTTCTTCAGAAACCTCCTGGGTTCTACCGGGACCAGAGTGCTGGGGAAGCTGGTGCACTACGATGAAGGTGGGGGAGGCACCTGGATATAGGCTGCACATGGGGACATGCAGCAAGTCCGAGAGCTCCCAAATGGGGGCTTAGGTCACAAGGGGGTACAGCTGGTTCATCAGGACCCAGGCTTCGAAGCTTGGGTGCAGCGTGGTTTCGTTGGCTCGGCTAGGTGCGCACAGATACACCTCACGGTCGAAGACAAACCGCTGGCAGAGGAGAAAACAAGGCAGCAGGGCCACTCACAAAGTGGGTCTCAATGATGCTAATGTCCCTCAACGATTGCTTGGTCCTGGTGCAGTGAGGATCCGGACTGGATTCTCACTGTTGGTGTTTGGTGCAGTCTGTCTGGCACCCTGAGTGTTGATACTGCTGGTACTGCATGGCTCCGCTTGGTCCTGGTGGCTTCACAATCGGTGGGGAGACAGATCTGAACTTCCAGACCACGAGTACCTTCTCCTGGCCTTTACGGCATTGGACGAGTTGGGAAGCTACAAAACGGTGGACCGGACTCTGCTTGTTGGTGCCTGCTGACGGCATGGGAGTAGCTTCTCTACTTCAAGGAAGACTGTAGGCGATTTTTGAAGTGCTGGCAGGCTACCCAAGGCTTTGGTAGTTCTTCAGGTCGCAGTATGAGTCACTCTGTCATGATTTTCAAGAGAGGGCTGAGGACAGGTAGGGTTTCGTGCCAAAGTCCAAAAATCTGCAGCAGTTCTTGCCAGGCAGCAACTCTTTTTCATCCTTCTCCTCTTGATCAGTCGTGGCCGGCATGACTCACGTGTGGGCGGTGGGGGTCACGCGGGGGTCGCGCTGGGGGTGGAAGGAGTGACTTAATTGAAAAAAATTAAAACAAACTTACCTTCCCGGATCCCGCACCATCGCAGCTCCTGGCTGGGTCCCGCGATAAAGAACAAGAAGCAAGCAGCCTCCCTAACCTCCCCTAAGCCAATCACAGCACTGCAATGGCACTGATGTGATTGGTGGACACGGCGCCCAGCCAGACGCCTAAGGGGAGTCCATTTTCTCTATGTAGGCTGCATGCAGCCTTCATAGAGAAAAGGGAGAGTGTGCATGACTGGTTTGGTCATCCCCAGAAGGCCAACCAAACAGTCAAGGCCCACAGCATTGGGCTAGCCACTCCTCCCCTGCTTTCCAGCAGACCCTCCCAATTGCCCACCCCCAACCAGGCACTACTGCTTTGTCGCAGTGCGAGAAGCAGAAACATAAAATTGTATTTTTACCATTTTATGTTTCTGCTTCTCTCACTGCGAGAAAGCAGTGGGGCGATGCTCCTCTGCCTTAATTGAGGAGCCGCCCTGCTCTTGATCCATCGAATCTCAGTTCTTAGGTTCAGGGGTGCTGCCAAAATATTCAATTTAGGAGTGTTTAAGAGGAGTGACAGGTAGTAGTGAATGGTGATACCTACCTTTAGGGTGTCTATACCCTCTATCTGACAATTTCCTGTGGAAACTGGGCTTAATCCTGACTCTAGAAGTGTAATTTCATCCAGAACCAGATGGAGGAATCTGAAAAGAAGGGTCCACATCAGCTAGCCCATCCTAGGGGTGGTGCTGGCTGAATGTGGGCACACCTCCCAATCTTTCTAATTTTCCCACCTGTCTTGCTGCCAAAATGTGGGGTCTGGCCAGCGGGGTCGGCATCTCCACTATTTGGAGAGACCTGGTCCACATAACAAAGGCAGCAGGGCCTTTGAACCTTCCAGCCCTGGAATGCACATCTTGGATGGAGGAGGTGTGAACAGGCTTTGTTCCTCACCTCAGAAGGTGAAAGCTTTCACCTCAAGAGGTCAGAAACCAGTCTATGGTGGCTGACTGGTCGAGATCGGTCAGTCAACACACTACTAGTCGGTACGTTTTCACAGGGAACCTCTAAGGTCCTCTGGGTGCATGTATTATTATATCCAGCACTGGCATCAGTGTGGGTTCATCAAGATGAGATGTTTGGTACCAAACACATTGGGGTACAGTGAAGCCATCACGTAGGTGGGGAACTCATAATCACGAGGGTCCAGCCCATGTACTCATCATGGTTTCCCTGTTCACTTGTAATATCTAAGGGTGAGCTTAGATATCACAGGGACATATCCTCTCATGCAGATATGCCCACATATGGGTATAGTGCACTCTGCTTTAGAGCTGTAAGGCCTGCTGTAGGAGTGACTTATCTATACCGCATGCAATGCTTGCTAGGCATGGCACATAGTGATGTGTGCGATGTTGACTCTGTTTGTCTCTGCACCAAGATACGCAGGCTGTAATGGCACTTTTGCGTGAACATGGGGAGGGGTCCCTTAGGATGACACAATTAGTGCCGCAAGCCCTACTGGCCCTCTTTAGTTTCAAGGCCCTAGGTACCAGGGGTACCACTTACGAGGGACTTACAAGGATCCTAAAGGGGTGCCAATTGTAAAACAATCATACAGTTTAGGGAAAGAACCCTGGTAAGGTACTCTGGTACCGGGGACCTGGATAGCAGGGACCCAGTACACTTCCAGTCAAAGTTGCATCAGATACCAGGCAGAAAGTGGGGGGTAACCATGTCGAAAGGGGCACTTTCCTACACAACCTCTCAAATGAAAGAGGATGAGACCAACTCTTCTCAAGGGAGTCTTCATTGTCTAAGTGGAAGAAGCTAGAAAGGCCATCTGTATTGGCATAGTCAGTCCCAAGTTTGTGTTCCACTGTAAAGTCCATTAACTGTAGCAAGTTGGACCACCTCAAACTGAAAGTGTTCACCTTTCATCTGCATAAGCCATCTGAGAGGTCTGTTTTCGGGTTGGACAAGGAAGTGAGTACCCAACAGGTATGGTCTCAGCTTCTTCAGGGACCAAACCAGAGCAAAGGCTTCCTTTTCAATGGCACTACTATGCTGTTCCCTGAGGAGTAACCTCAAGCTTATAAAAGCAACAGGCTGGGCGTGGTCATAATCATTCGTTTGGGATAGGACCACACCTATCCCATGCTCAGAGGTATCAGGCTGCACAATGAACTGTCTAGAGTAATCTGGGGCTTTGAGAATGGGTGCTGAGCACATTGTCTCTTTCAGGATGTCAGATGCCTTTTGACAAATAATTGTCCAGTTAAGCTTTTTAGGCATTTTTTAGAGGAGTGTTTTGTGAGGGGGTGTCACAATGGAACCATACCCCTTCACAAACCTCCTGTAATACCCAGTCAAGCCAAGGAATGCCCTGACTTGAGTCTGAGTGGTTGGAGCTTCCCAATTCAGAATTGTCTGGATTATGGATTGTAAGGGTTGAACTTGGCCTCCACCTACAAGCTGGTCCAAGTATAAAACTGTGCCCAGCCCTATCTGGTGTTTGAATGCTTTGATAGTGAGGCCTGCAGTCTGCAGGGCCTACAAAACCTATCCACGGTGGATCAGGTTTTCCTGCCAGGTGGAGCTATAGACAGCAATATCGTCAGGATATGCTGCATTCAAAGCTTCCAGCCCAGCAAAGGACATGGTTCACCAAACTTTGGATGGTGTCAGGGGCATTATATAAGCCAAAGGGCATAACAGTGAAATGGTAATGCCCATTTCGAGTGGAGAATGCTGACTTTTCTTTTGCTCCTGCAGTCAGGCCAGTCTTCCAGTACCCTGATGTTAAATCAAAGGTGCTGAGAAAGGTTACTGCTCCCAATTTGTCTATCAACTCATCAGCTCTGGGTATGGGGGGATCATCTGTCTTAGTGACAGCATTGAGACCTCTGTAGTCCACACAAAACCTCCTTTCTGGTTTCCCACCCTTGGAGTGAGGTTTGGATACTGAGACCACTGAGCTAGCCTAGGGGCTAGGAGAGGGTTCAACAACCCCTAACTCCAACATCTTGCTAATTTCAGTTTTGATGCTCCCCTTAACATGGTCAGACTGTCAATATATCTTGTTTGTGATAGACAAGCTGTCTCCAGTGTCCATATAATTGCTATACCAGTGTGTCTGCCCAGGGGTTAAGAAGAGCCCAGCATACTGCTCCGGCACTTGCCTGCAGTCAGCTTGCTGTTGGGCAGAGAGGGTATCTGAATAGGCCACTCCATCTACTGACCCATCTTTGGGGCTGCTGGAAAGGAGGTCAGGGAGAGGTTCCCTCTCTGCTTCTTGATCCTCATCAGTGACCATCAGCATAGTCATTTCAGTCCTGTCATGGAAAAGTTTAAGGCGGTTAACAAGGATGACATTTTCGGGGTTCCTGCTAGTGCCAAGGTCATCCAAATAGATGACTGCACCTTTCCTTTGAAGGATAGGGTAAGGTCCATTCCATTTCTCTTGGAGGGCCCTATGTGCCACAGACTCCAACAGCCATACCTCCTGCCCTGTTTGGAACCCCTACCATGACAGCCTTTTGGTCACACCAGAGTTTTTGAAGCTCTTGGCTGGCCTCAATGTTTTTGTTTGCTCTGTCCATGTACTCTGCATCCGGGAACGTAGGACTAGTACATAATCCACAATATCTTGTTTAGGCTCTTTGAGAGGTCTCTCCCAGCCTTCCTTCACCAGACAGAGTGGAGCCCACACATGATGGCCAAACAGAAGTTCAAAGGGGGAAAATGTACTCCCTTCTGTGGTACCTCTCTGTAAGTGAAAAGCAGGCATGGCAAAAGGACATCCCATCTCCTTCTGAATTTTTCAGGAAGTCCCATGATGAGGACTTTAATGGTCTTGTTGAATCTCTCAATCAGGCCATTAGTTTATGGGTGATATGGGGTAGTGTACTTGTAAGTCACTCCACGTTCAGTCAACATGTGCTTAAGGTAGCCAGAAATAAAGTTTTTATCTCAGTCTGATACCACCTCCTTAGGAAACCTCACCCTAGTAAAGATATTAATGAGGGCCCTAGCCACTGCAGGAGCAATGGTAGTCCTAAGGTGAATTGCCACAGGATACCTGATAGCATGAACCACTACTCCCAGCATGAATCTGTTTCCTGTTGCAGTTGGAGGGTCCAGGGGATCGACAATGTCAACCCCTACCCTTTCAAATGATACCCTATCCACTGGAAGTAGAATTATGGGGGACGTTGGGTGGCCACTTGCTTTGCCACTGTTTTGGCAGGTGGCACAGTAGTGACAAAGCTCCTTCACCTTCTAGGACATGTTTGGTCAGTAGAAGTGGCAGACAAGCCTGCTCCAAGTTTTGCTCTGGCCAAGATGCCCAGCTAAGGAGGCTAGCCGGGTCTGGTGGCTCAGTGGACTAATGCATCCATTGCATTGGCCTGTGTTCAACCTCATGGTCACAGGTTCAAATCCCGGCGGGCCCACTCAGCCTTTCATCCATCTGAGGTCGATAAAATGAGTACCATTGAGTTGGGTAACAATGAACATCTGTAATTCAGCGCCAAGAAACCTCTGGGTGAACGCGCGCTTTACAAATACACATGTTATGTTATGTTATATGTTATGCGCGTATCAAGAGAGAGAGAGAGGACTAGAAAGCTAGTCCGAGTCCCAGTGGTTTATATGTGTTATCAAAGGAGACTAGCTTAAATATGACCAATATTGTTAGGACTCTGATTAGATTTGTCATGGGCACCTCGGTGAGTTCATGAAGCCCTCACCCACCAACCTGGTTGGTGGCATGCTTCACTTAATGTGTCCCGGGTGTGCTGCGACGCCTGATTATAGCGGAGCTGGTATTTTACTGAGAGTGCAGTGTGAGGTGTAAAATGAAGTGTGAGTTAAAACGGCTTGGCGAGGGTATCAGTACCCGAGGGTAAATTAAATTTTAATAACTGGGCCCCCGTCAGCAGTTAAAATAAGGAGTGAGGGCTTCATGAACTCACCAACGAGGTGCCCATGACAAATCTAATCAGAGTCCTAACAATATTGGTCATATTTAAGCTAGTCTCTTTTGATAACACATGTTATATGTTATGTCATGAGCCGATTCGAGGAGAAACTCTCTGAATTGCAGAGGCACTACCACTCTCTTGGTGGCACTAGGTTTAGGATCTCTGGCCTCAGAGAACAGGTGCCCTTCCTCCCATTAGGTCCTGTCGAGCAGCTTGCTATCTCAGGCTTTCAAGAGTAGCATAGGTCCTCGGCCCTTGGCACAGCTCTTCCCTAGAAGGTCCCCATGGCCCTTTGAGCTCTGCCGTATAAGGCCCAAGTACCTGGGGCTCATTTCTTTCTGGGTCTGACAGGTCTTCTCCCTGGGAAGAGAGGACCCACCTGAGCTTTTGGCTGTTCAGAAGCTGGGCTAAAATGGGCACTGGTTTGAGTTTGCAGTGCTTCCCAGGGGAGGCTTAGTGGGCCCTAGGAGGAGGCAGAATGAAGCCAACAAGGTTACGGAGGCATATGACTGGCGGGTTCCACTATGGGAAGTGGTCCATTGTCCAGGGTCTGTCGCTCGGTGCAGGGACATTTATCAAGGTATTGATTAAACTCCCCTGACTGTCGGCTGGGAGGTGGTATTGTTGGAAATGGCCCTTTTTATGGTGCTTTCCCTCAACTTTTAGCTTAACTCCTTCCTAGTTTTCTGCTGATCTAGGTGCTAGCTGTAGGACTTTGAGAGTGTTTGACATTGACATTCAGTGCCAAAGCATAGTGCTTATCATATACATACTGGTGATTGTTTTATACATGATTGGCTGATTCAAGTTAGGTACAGGGTGCGGTGTTGGGAAGAGGTAGGGCAGGTACTTGTGTGCATTACATGCAAGGGTTGTGAATGGCACAGATGGTTTTTTGGTACCACTGGCCTGCTTCTCGTATTGTATTAGCATGGGGTAATATAGAAAAAGCCTATTGAGGAGCATTTCCTACATGGAGAATAGTAGCAGTATAGTGTTTAAAATCAATGAGTTCATAATGATGAATCCTCTCGGGTAATGTGAGTGGACCCGACATTACGGATGTGGAAATGTCACTTTGGAAAAGTGGGTATTTCTCTGCTCATGGCTCTGGTGCCTGTTGGCCTGTCTTCAAGTCATATCTGGGTGCTGGGGACAACTGTGCATTCCTGATATAAGGCCATAAACTAAGGGCTGTGGGGAAACTGCAGACCTCTGACTCTGAGGGGCCTTTCTGGGGCGGTTGCGTGGGGTGATTTGGGACATGCATTCCAAGGGGCAGGGTCTTGGACCCACTAAAGATAGTGATCAATCCTCCCGGGGTAGGATGGCAGAAAGGGCAAAATTTAGAGAGCGTCCGTGCATTTCAAACTTTTTATTTGAACTGATTGCATCTTCAAAGGTCATTCTGGCTATAACTACTGGGGCTTTGGCCTCAGATGTTAAAGACGCTTTTAGATTTGGAACCATACTACACTGTTTTGATGCTTGGGCATCGGCAAGAGGAATCATTAGGGCTGGGGGGGACTGCAACCGGATTTCCCACATACTTATGGTGGCTTGGAGCTTTCTATGCTCCAGGAAGGGGACTATCACTTGCCGAATTTTGCCTGGACATTGCGGACCTGTAACTAAGTGCCAACTGTAATGGCCCCGGTCCCTAAGGTCTCTCAAAGGGGCCGGTTGGCTGGCCTCCTGTCCACGGGACACAAAGGATCTCCTGATTCCATTGAATTGTCAGGACAATGCTGGGCCCGGCAGAAATAGGTGGAAGTGAACATCGGTTGGGACAAAAAAACGGCCTGACATACACCATCATCACACTGTGGAGAGCAGTGTGCTCGTAAATGTCAGGAGCCCACCTGAAGGGCCAGGATTAGAGCAGTTCAAGGAGTGCAAGGGATGCTTCCAGAGTCCACGGGCCTGTGCTTGCAACCAGAGGACCTGTGCTAGCTTGCACTCCAGAGTGTGTGGTGTCTAAGGGGTGTTGGGGAACCTGAGCTGGGAGCTGAGACTGTCTTCGACCTCCAGATCGAAAGGATAACAGTGCCTGCCATCGCAGCCTACATCCGAGTTCACTGGCTCCCTCTCGCTGGATTCATGTCACGATGGAGAACATCATGACCGGGCCCGAGGGGTTTTGTTCTGCCATGTGGGCACCTATGGCTGGCTGTCGGGAGCTACTGCTTGCTTGCACCTCCGTTTCAGGGAAGCATTTCTCCAGATTTGGAAGCCGCCAGCATCTTGGGTCACAACCTTTTGTCTATTGGGGGACAGTGATCCTGCCCTTGTGCAGGTGTCGCTAGGGGTGAACACCCATTACACCGGCTGTTTCACCGCAAGTCATTACATCGCATGCATTACAACGCATGCGATGTAACAACACGTAACCATTACTACGCGTACCATTACATCGCATGCGCTTTTACAACGCATGCGATGTAATGGCTATCCACATCGTTGTGAGGAAACTGAGTCTGTTCCGTTTCCTCACAACGACATGCACCGCCCCTCAGACGCAGGAACCAGGAGAGAGGAACCAAAAGGAGGGAGAAGCAAAGGGATTGGGCTAGGGGTGGGGTTAATTTGTTAGGGTTTAGGGTAGTGTTGTGGTGTTTGTGTAGTGTAGGGTTGTATTATAGGATTTAGGTTAGTGTTTGCGGGTCATGCAGGGTAGGGTTTGAGTGTAGGGACTGGACTGGGGGTAGGGGGAGGGTCGTGCTGGGGATAGTGTTTCAGTGTAGGGACCGGAATGGGGGCAGGGGAGGGTCGTGCTGGGGGTAGTGTTTAGGGTTTAGGGTAGTGTTGTAGTGTTTGTGTAGTGTAGGGTAGTGTTTTAGGGTTCAGGGTTGTGTTGGGGTTCGTGCAGGGTAGTGTTTCAGTTAACCCTGGGCGGGCGGCTACGTTCCGTGCACGGAGTGTGCGTAGTGCCGGCTTCTATGCATTTTGCGTAGCAGGCGTAGAATCCGGCACTATGCACGCTCCGCAGACGGAGCGTAGCTGGCCGCCACCCGCCTCCCTCCCGCCCTCCCTAAATACTTTAAATTGATGGTGTAGAAGAATTAAAAGGCACTTACCTTGCCCGCCGCTGCCCGCCGCGTCCCCGGGGCTCGCTATCTTCATGGCTGCCGTCTTGTGTACTAATGCGCATGCGCGAGCGGCCGCGCATGCGCATTTCTCACGAGAAATGCGCATGCGCGGCCGCCCGCGCATGCGCATTAGTACACAAGACGGCAGCCATGAAGATAGCGAGCCCCGGGGACGCGGCGGGGACGCGGCGGGGACGCGGCGGGCAAGGTAAGTGCCTTTTAATTCTTTTACACCATTAATTTAAAGTATTTAGGGAGGGCGGGAGGGAGGCCTGCGGTGCGTAGTGGGGCTACGCGGAGTGCGGAGGTGGGCGGAGTTTCTCGCCCACTTCACGTAGCTCCACGAAGCCCCACTACGCCCACTACGCCCAGGGTTAGTTTCAGTGTAGGGACCAGACTGGGGGGCGGTGGAGGGTTGTGCTAGTGGTAGCATTTTAGGGTTTAGGGTAGTGTTGTGGTGTTTGTGTAGTGTAGGGTAGTGTTTTAGGGTTCAGGGTACTGTCGGGGTCGTGCAGGTTTAGTGTTTGAGTGTAGGGATCGGACTGGGGTGGGTCGTGCAGGGGCTAGTGTTTTAGGGTTTAGGGTAGTGTTGTGTTGTTCGTGTAGTGTAGGGTAGTGTTTTAGGGTTTAGGGTAGTGTTGGGGGTCGTGCAGGGTAGTGTTTCAGTGTAGGGACCGGTCTAGGGGTAGGGGGAGGGTAATGCTGGGGGTAGTGTTTAAGGGTTTAGGGTAGTGTTGTGGTGTTTGTGTAGTGTAGGGTAGTGTTTTAGGGTTTAGGGTAGTGTCAGGGGGGTCATGCAGGGTAGTGTAAATGTAGGGCGAGGACTGGGGGTCCGGGAAGGGTCGTGCATGGGTACTAAATTAGGGTTTAGGGTAGGACAGGGTAGAGTCACTTACCTTTCAAACTTTTGCCATGAGTATACCTTTACCACACATGCCTTTGGGTTGTAATGGCATGCGTGGTGAAGGTATAGTCGTGGTAAAAGTTTGCAATGTAGTGGAATGTCGTTGTCATTGACATTGCGTAGCAATATCCTCGTTATAATGGCACGCGTGGTATTGGTAAGCGATGCAATGAGTCATATTTGCTGCTGGGTGTCCGGGGCTCTAATCCAGATGGAGGTGGTGGGACAATCTAATCAATGTGGCGCTAGTAGGGGCAACATGTATTGTTAGCTGGTGTAGTTTAGTGACTGAGGAGGTGGGTCACGAGGCGTAGTCAAAGACCTGTGATTGCTTGACCATTGCAACTGTTGAGGGGATGTGATATTGGGGAATGTTGTGTTAGATGAATAACTTTGATTAGGGCATATATGCTCATGCCGTTCTGCTGCTAATTGGAAGGTTTGACAATTGCATATAACTGTAAAATGTATGTACAATGTTTCCCTCGTTTGGATTTTATTGTATGTATAATACAAAGACCAATGTTTTATGCATACGGTGTGGAGTCTTTTGTGACGTACGATGCGTGGGTGGTATTGTGCTAATACTTTTCACTTAGGCCTTGAGGAAAAGCCTTACTGATCGGTGCCAAGCTACCCAAAGGTGAGCACAGGTTATTAGACATCTGTATTATACTCATCCTATCTAGGACAGTGGATTCTGACTGGTCTATATGTGTAGCAACCAGCCGGAAACCACTGGGTCAAACAAGGGCTTTGGACTCTCCACTGAAAAATATAGAACTAAGTTCTCTGGGACTCAGAAAACCTTGAGTCCGTCCTGGGTTGATTTTTTACATTTTTCAGTAAAAACACTAGGTGGGTGGTACAATGACGTCAGGCGCACAACTATAAAGTGCTGTATAATTTGATTATGAAAGACATCTGTTGAGTAACTGTGTTTCTGAAATGTTGCACCAATACATGGTAGATCTAGGTCCAACTTCTCCCCAGGAATTGGGAAAGAAGGCAGATCACTAGTTCAAGACTACGGTGAACAAAACTACCACTGGTGGGGCTGACCAACAGAAAGGGGTTACTAAGCCTTCCCAAGGGAAAGAGGGTGACCATCCTAAGGATAAAATTAAAGAGTCTTCTAAAGGCTCCCAACAACTAAATATTAGGTACCAAGGTAAGAATTGGGATCCCAAAAGGGCCTGGAGTCACAACTGTCAATGGACTGGGCACCGAACTGAAGACTCTACCTGTCCCATAAAGAATCCCCCTACTACGCCTCTAGTTAGCACTGGAATATCAAGTCTCCAGGTGGGGTCCCCAGTGTGCCCTGAGCAAATCAGAGTGTACACAGAAGCTATACTGGTTTCAGAGGCAGAGGTTGACCTTGCAACCGCAGCTCTTTGGCCAATAAATGGAAAAATACAAACAGCTGCCCTTGATTAATGGGATTAGGATAGAAGCCCTGCGAGATACCGGTGCCAGGGTTACCATGGTGACTGAAAAACTGATTTCTCCAGGACAGTACCTGACTGGACAGGCTAATCTAGTCACCAATGTCGATATTATCACTAGGATCCATCCCAGGGCAATGGTCTCCTTAGAATGGGTAGGGGGTATTGGCCTGAAACAGGTAGTGGTCTCTCCTGCAATCGCGGTTGAATGTCTGCTAGGTAAGGATCAGCTTGGGCTGAGCTCAAGCTTAGAACCCAAGCAGCTATACTGTGAATTCCTGAATGGGGTTGCATAAAAAACAGAGCAAAGAAAAAGGCCCGGGATGAAAAAGAGGTGTTGGATCCTGAAATTATGGCCCAACCCTCCAAGAGGAAACATAAGAAGACAGTGTGCACAGCCAGGTTCCTGTACCCGCAAGCTCTCCACCTTAGGTGGTTTCCCGGAATGGGGTTGATAGACCCGGGTGTAATGCACCCATTATTCACTCTCCCTCTCACCAGCTCAGGGATGCTCTCCTGAGCCTGGTCCTCCAGCAGAGGGTCGAGACCCTGAAGCTGGATGGGGTGAGCTCTTTTGCCACTGTCCCCCTTCTCTGACGTTCTACACCCCCTGCCGAGGAGTGGTACCCCTGAATCCCAAACCGTGGGAACGCATTTGTTAGCTGCCTCCCTTGTTCTCCCTCCACTAGGGAAGGCCCTTCAGTTGATGACGTCCTAATACTGGCCTGGCTCCTCCCCCGGTGCTCCTTCATGGAATACACCACCCCCTGGAGCTGAGTAGGAGGCGTCCTGGACCTCAGTCCATCCATACCCTCCCTCCTCCTTTGAGAAATGATAGGGGACCCCTCCAAACCCAAAACTTAACTGGGAATCGTCCATGCTCATCCGTACATCCTCCACCCTTAGGAAGGTAGAACCAAAGACACTCATTTTAGGTTCCTTCCTTAGTGTCTGACCAGCCACCGCACTGGACCCAGTTGACGTGCTTCCACCACCTGGGGGCGGACCATGCCCCATTGGCTTAGGAATCCGACCCTGCTCCATTCAACCCCAGAGCCAACATCCCTTTCCTCGCCTTCATACCACGCCTTCTCTTTGCCTTTGCCCTTACCCTTCTACTTTCCCATTGGAATCTATCTGGGTCTACCTCGAGCCTCCCCTCTCCCAACTCTTCCCCAGTTCCCTGGAGGACCAACAACTCGAGGCAACACTGCTTCCTGCCAGGGGCAGGGTGCGACATCCCCACACCACATCCCTGCAGCTCTTGATTCTGGAAAGCTTCAAGAGGCAGACACCGTCCCTCATTATCCACAACCTCACATTTCTCTAAATCACCAGCAGCCAGGCTTTCTGTGACTTTTGCAGATACCCCTTTCTCCGGCAGCCTTTAAAAGATCATTTCATGTCTGTGCAGAGTCTCCTGAGCTGGGCTACCTCCCCAACTTCCCATTCCTGTCCAAACTTCACCACAGTAAGTACCCCTGCTGGCTCTCCAGACTTAGTTATGACTGTTGTGAACACAGAAAGATTTCCAAACTAGAATGGCAAACCACAGAAAAAAACAAACCCCAAGGTTATAAGACGATATTGTATACCGGAGTTATAGTGGACCACTGTGTTGCTAGGGTTTGTATGACCAAAACGCCCTATCAACACAGCTGATCACCAAACGTTAGACCTGGCATCTAAGCCAGTCAGACTCCACCATCGATAGGATTAGTATGATACACATGTCCGATAACCTGTGGTCAACTTTGGGTAGCTTGTACCAAGCAGTCAGGCTTATCCTCAGGGCCCAAATGTAAAGTACTGGCATTACACCACCCTCGCTACACATTGGATACACCACAAAAAGACTCCAGCCTGTATGTATAAAACAGTAGTATGTATAAAACCCTGTATGTATAAAACACTGGTCTTTGTATTACACACACATTGAAATCAAAATGAGATACACGTTGTATATACACTTTACAGTTATATGCAATTGTGAAACTTTCTCATTCACAAAAGAACAGCATAAACATATATGCCCTAATAAGAGGTATCCATCCAACATGACATTCGCCAATATCGCATACCCCCCAGCAGTTGCAATGGTCAAGCGATCACAGGGCTTTAACTACGCCTTGTGACCCAGCCCCTCAGTCACTCAACTACAACAGCCAATAATACACCTTGCCCTTGTTGGTGCCACGTTGATTAGAGTGTCAGAACCACCTAAAACAGAAAAAGGCAGTTACTTAATTTTGCCCTTCTGGATTAGACCTCCAGGCGCTTAGCGGCACATGCTCAAGTGTGGTATCGATATCCTCCCCCATAGACAATAGGTTGTGTCCCAGGAAGCAGGCACTCTTCCAAGTATGGAGAAATGTTTTCCCTCAAGTGTAGGTGCAAGATGTCATAGATCGTGACAGCCAGCTGTAGGTGCCCACAAGACACAAAGAAACCTCTTGGGCCCCGTCACTAGGTTCTCCACAACAAAGTCCAGGAAGAGGGAGCCAGCGACCTCAGATTGAGGCCACGATGTTAGGCACTGTCGTCCTCCCCATCTGGGGGTTGAAGACAGTCTACACTCCCAGCTCATGTCCCTCAACACCCCGCAGACAACAAATGCTCCGGAGTGCAAGCTAGCACAGGTCCCCTGGTTGCAAGCACTGGTCCCTCAGACTCTGCAAGCTTCCCCCCGCACTCCTCAAACTCCTCACATCCCGGCATCTCATGAGGGCTGCTGATCTTTTCATGCACAATCCTCTGCATAGTGTTATGACGATGTATGTCAGGGTGGTCCTTTTTCCAAACAATGATCTCTTCTACCCATTTTCACAGCACCCTGCATGGTCTTTATGATCTTGTGGGAACAGAGAGATATTTTGTGTCCCAGGGATCTTGTAGACAGGAGGCCAGCCAACCAACTCTTGGAGAGTACTTAGGAACCCGTGCCATGGAAGTTGGCACTTAGCTGCAGGCCCGCAACCTCCAGGCAAAATCCAGCAAGTTATAGTCCCCTTCCTGGAACAACGCAAGCTTCAGGCCACCACATGTCTGCAGATAATACAGTTGCAGTTCCTCCTGTCCTAATGATTCCTCTTGTCAATTTCTGAACTAGCGTAGTGGGGTTCCAAATCCAAAAGAGTCTCTAAATTATGAAGCCACAGCCCTAGTAGTTATGCCCACAATGGCCTTTGAAGATGCAATCAGTTTAAAAGGCCACCTTTGAAATGCACAGACACTGCAGACTCTTCATTTCATTTTTCTCTGCATTAAGACAAGCAGGCTGCAATGGCAGTTTTGCGTGAGCTAGGTGAGGGGTCCCTTAGGGTGGCACAATTCGTGCTGCAACACTTAGGCAACCTCTTTAGTTCCAAGGCCCTAGGTACCAGGGGTACCACTTACTGGGGACCTACAAGGATCCTAAAAGGGTGCCAATTGTGGAACAATCATATAGTTTAGGGAAAGAACTCTGGTAAGGTACTCTGGTACCGGGGAATGAGCATAGGTACTGGGGACCTAGTTCCCAGGGACCCAGTACACTTTCAAAGTTGCACCCGATACCAGGCAAAAAGTGGGAGGTAACCATGTCAAAAGGGGCACTACACCACTGCAGCCAATATTCCAGTCTACACCATTACATTGGGGTAAGAGCTTCTTCCCATGGTTCCTTGTGTCCCCGCCCCGTGCTGTCCCTGTTGCTGTCGAATTCCTCCTGGTTGTTCTTGTGACCCTCCAACTGCTGCACCACACTGGATAAGTGTCTGTTTTACTCAACACTTCAAGTATTCATGGTGAAATTTGCAACAGTATGTAAGTTTCTGAACCAAGAATGTCCGCCCCTAATGGAAATCTACTAGCAAGTGCAGCTAAAACAAAGAAGTACAGTAAGAGGAGTCTCGACTCTGAGACCTGGCACACATTATTTTATTGCCAAGGTTGTTCTGTTCATGTCTATTGCTAGGCTAGTGGGAGAAAACCTCTATCTATGGGAAAGGAATGCGTTAATGGGAACAGTGTATTCATTAGCAGAGCAAGGCCTAACCTTGGAGAAATGAACATTTCCACAGCCTGCTTCATGAGTCAGAGAATATGTCGCTGACGACATGATTCAAAATGGAAGTTGAACATAAAATGAAGCCGCAAATGCTAACTTAACACGAGAACAAAGCACAAACAAAATGGCAAAACATTTTCATTTCATCAATTTTACAAGTAATCCACTGGTCATGAATACCGTTGATGCAGGCGTGGTGGAAGTCAGGTTATTTAATCATAGAACATTATCTAGCTCCCCCTCTGCTAATCTGACCTTACGCTCCTCATTGTACCAGACCCACCCATACCCACCAAATATTATCTGGGCCTTCCTAATAATGTCCATGTATTTGAACAGTGCTATACACAATTGCAGGTATTTTTTGTACTAGATGTTGGTATATATTAAAAACATTGCAGTCCAATTCTCAAAGGTGATCTTCACCCTGCGCCTCTTTGCCAGCTCGTACTCTCCTTCTTTCAAGCCTTCTTTGGCCTGCACTTCTCTTTACAGAAATGTAAATGCCTCCATATGCTCACCTTTCCACAAGTGCTTTATACCGGTGGCTATTAAATGGGTACCCAGTGGTTTAGTTATGCCCATATAGGGATGTTTCTTTACTTTCTCCTTGCTCTCTTTCTTCTTCACTTATGTCTCAGCCTCATTCTGTTGCTCTTCACCATTCCCTTTTTTCTCCTTTCCATCCCCTTTTTATTCCTGTTTCTTCTTGTCTTCCTTACCTATCTTATCCTTGCTTTCCTTTCCCTTCATCAACCCTGCTCTGTCTCCTTCTCTTTGTCTGTCCCAACAGCTTTTTCTGTCACGTTTTTTCCCTTATGTAGCTAAACCACTTTCTCGCTATCTCCCTTTAGTTCCCCACAAGTTAGATTCCAGAATGTGAGGTCAAATCCAGTTCCTGATCTTTATATTCAGACAAACTGAAGAACTGTAATCTTCATTCTCAGGGGTCTCACTAATACAAAGAACTTGGCACAGAAGCTGAAATATGAAAAGACATCTTTATTAACCTTAATTAAGTGAGACTACGTCACACAGAAGCCTTAGCAACTGAATGAGGCAGTCTAAAGAGTACAAAACACAGAGGCCTTTTATATGCTTAGGGTTACAAACTCAACACAAAAGTAAGGGGCAGTCCTAGCTTTTGCAAGCATGCAAAATACCTAATATGGACATGCAAGATCTGCAAAATATTAGCCAATAGGAAAACATTTAGAACAAGGCATCATATAACCAGAACGTCCCCCTTACGTCATGTTTCTGCCCAACCCACAAGTAAATTAATTACAGCACCTATAGGTCAATCAGTAATGGCAGAACATGTCTGTATGCAGTTAGGCCAGCTGGTGTCTGAGATTGATTTCAAAGCAAGGACGGAGGGGGGTTTTCAACACGTTGCAGTCCAAAGGGCAGAGACACTTCATGAATAGAGCAGCCTGTGTAAAGGCAACACAAATTGATGACAAATGTAAGATGGAGTCAAAATTAAAGAACCTCAGCCCCTCCTTTTGCCATTACACAGGCAAATCCTAAAATTATTTTGCAAACATTTTCAGGGCTCCTAGTTATTTCAGCGACTATTGACAATGCCAGTAAAACAATAAGAATCAGTCTCCAAACACCCATTCTATGCAATCGCACGGGAAATACCCAGAGTCCATCGAAGCCTCTCTGGCAGGCTTCTATTGTCCATTCAATCTGCTTCTGTTGTTTTCTTCCGCATGGGCCTCTTCATTCAGGCCTTTCCTGAAAAATGGTGCTTCTCAGTATCCGTTGGAGTGCCTTCCTGGCAAACACTCACAGCTCACTTGAAAGTCTCAATGTCTCAATGCAGTGCACCAATATATTTCCTGTGCTGCAGGCACTACAGATATTGTGCTCTTCGTTAGTCATGGGCACAGATCATCTCATGCAGACCCGGGTCTACATTCTCAGGCTCCAACACTCTCTATTCAGTGTCAGAGGATACTCGGGCTGCTCTTTCACTTAATCATAGGTACCACAATGTAGTGCCTTTTGCCAATCCTGGATCCTCCGGTGCACTGCACTTCCGTTGGAGCAAAGAAAAAGGGGGTGTGTGGCCAAAATTCAGGCCAAGGGGCTCAAGGGACTGCACACTGTCAGAGGTTACCAGCACATGACAGGAAGAAAATTGAAGCCTCAAAAACAACAAGAATCCTTCTCTTTCGCTCTTTTGCACTGAAATTCTGGTTCTGTGATGTCCAATGCAGTCTGATGGAGTAAGTGCGATGCTTTAGAGATACCATTGATGGCGCGCTGGCGATCGCTATTCAACCTTGCTACTTTCTGGGTACTGAGACAGTAGCTGTCACTGATGGGAATTAGAAGTTATTCATCGTTCTGCAGGTCATGACTCGATCCCGCAGAACCTAGTGACGTAGGAAATGTGACACAGTTGTTAGTTTCCTTCAATTTAGTTCAAAAACAGTTCATTTAACAAACGGACTGCAAACAGGTGACCTGCAATCTTCAAAGGAGTGGCCATACGCCATGGGACTATTGTGATCTAAAATACACTGTCATTCTCATAGAATACAAAGACAAAGGCAATAAGCAAAACAGTGCCTCTAATCTCTTCAAATGGGTTTCCATGTGAGAGCATATCCTCTACAATCTAAGGGTAGATAGCTACATGGGAATTCTATCTGAATGGATGTCCTCACACATAGTGGCATTGTCTAATGGGGCAAACACATTTTTTTTCTCTAAATGATTACATATAGGTGTTCCTAAATTCCTTATCTAGAACACCTCAAACGAGAAATCACATAATACAGATTATCAGGGACATGTAGATACCTCCCTTTTAATAACTGTGCATCAGGTGCACTATACAATACAAATGCTAATGGTCAAATGTGGAAACAAAAGACAAGAACTAGAGAGTCCTGGTATTTCCATGATTTAGAACACATCTAATCCACCAAAAATTGAGGCAGCAGAAAAAAGGAACTAAAAACCAAATTAGAATAGGCATTGAATTTGTCATATTCAAAAAACGTAAGGTGTCTCCTATTGAGGTGGAAAACTTATCTTACTATAGTATTGAGTCAGTTAACCAGTCCATCACTACCCTGACAGTCAGACTGAAAACATCAAAGTAGGCCTAAAGAAAATTCTTGAAAACCAGTCTGGTCATACAAAGGGGAATTATACATAATATGGGTGTCTCTGGTACATTACTGCAATCTGGAAGTGTGAACCTGAACAATACAAAAATAATAAAATGGCTAACTGGTGAAAGGAATATGGAAAAGAGAAATGGAACTAGGACACAGCTAAAATCCCCAATAGCTAGGCACGATGCGACATCGGTCAGGGGAGAAGTAACAAAAGAAAAATCTATAGGAAGAACAAGGAATTACTTGGGTGAACAAAAATCAAAAAATAGTTCACAAATATTAGCTCTACCGCTGCCCGCTAAACCATATACGGTAATCTCAGCTAATGTTCCAGTTCCTTCTTCAAGGAAAAATGAAACCTTGTTTCCTTTATGGTTCAGAGCCATACACTACTTAGGAAGCAGAACAAAACTGACTAATGTAATATAGAAATTTGGTCACCATGTACAAGAGTCACAAATCTATAATTTATCCTTACGTCCAATCAGGATACATAAATTTAGGGCTCTGCCTGTTCCTTAAGGGAAGGGGGGGCAGTAGCGTGACTAACAGCAGGTGACACACTTTGATCCTGTATATCTCTTTTATTTTACTTCAATACTATATAGCCAAATTTGACATACACTGGTGAAGTGTTGTCTGTAAATCATATCTGTGAAATGTAGTATCAGCGCAAATTCACCCAACTGTTGTGCAGCGATATACATCGTCATGTAGAACCCTTCACAACACAGGTGAACTTGTAATAGTATCTAAAGCAGCAACATAAAACAAAAACATGCATAAAATTAAAAAAACACACACATGCCAAGCCATCAGATATACGCGCTGTATATCAAGCACAAAAAGCATAGACAAAGTACAATAGCATATGTAAATAAGCGGTAACACACAACACCATTGCATGTACTTTATGCACTGTGAACCTGCAGCCCAAATCCAATATTCAGGCCTGCTTAATTTGTCAGGTTTAAAATTCTCATCCTCCTTTTGACAGCAGATCACCAGTTAGTGGAGATTTGGCTGTCAAACACAACTTACTGTGTCGCTTCTGACACACAGGACCAGCAGGAACAATTCATAAAAGGATAAAATGCAAAAAATATGTAAAACGCACGAACATTTCTTTTCAAAAGAAGTCATAATTAAAAAGAAAACACATCTTTTTCAACATACTACTGACACTGCACATAACACACAAAATATCAACTGTAACCAACCATCTTTTGAAAATATGCTAAACCACCTTAATTGTGACGTCCCAAAAACTCTTTCACAGACACTCTGCGTGTCCCGTGCACCAACACCTTTTAAGGCCCTGCTTTTCCAAGCAATGATTTCTCCATATGTTTACACTTACTCCTAACTCCCAACTCACTGACCTTAAGGTCAAAATCTGCCTTGCGGGCTCCTCAGCCCTCTCCCTCTTCCCCACTCTAAGGCTGAAAAAGACAAAAAACCTTCCCAACTCTTTCTAACCTGCAATAACCAACCCTATTTAAAAACACATGATATATATATTACTCCTGTTAGGGGCTACAATTTATTTCTATACTTAGATTATTAAAACAGTTACTGTGAACAATTCGCAGAACATAATAACACACATACCAGTTTTTAGAACAAATGCTTGTTTGCAATGGTACTCATTTCATCAACCTTAAATGGATGAAGGTCTCAGTTAGGTCCAGCCAAAGTTAAAACCTTCCACCCTGATATTAAACTCAAAACTCTGCACCAGGCACATTGGCTCACTGAGCCATTTAAAAGCAAACCCAAATGGGAACAACCTGCAAATTTGTATTATACCTGAATGTATGCATTTACTGAAACCTAAAGCACTTTAAAGCTATTGTAAATGGTAAAAATGCCCAAATTTTACCCAAATTCGACTTTGATATTTGGGGCACTTAAAAATAAAGATCCTACAATTGCATTACTTATTAATCATCCTCAGAATGTTCTTTACAAATTGCAGAGATTGGACATTAGACATATCTCATGTAATTCCTTAGAAAAAATGAGTTTGTCACGCCTGCGCCAAGTGAAATTCTATATGCTAATGTCCTCATTATGCCAGATAACATAACTTAAATTAAATTATAATGCTAGGAGGTCACAGTATAAGTATTAAGCTTCATGAATAGTAAAAAACGAATTTTGTAGCACTTATTTTTAATAATTATTTTGCTTAATTAATAATTATTTGTAATAAACCCAATCATTTTTGATAATTCCACATATTAAGGTTATGTAAGTCCTCGAATCTGACTTCATGTCTTTTTTTTTTTTTTTGCTCTGTGCCACGTAGGCCTGCAAAGATAGCCTGACGAACAAGGTGGCCTGGCCTCCCCAGGTCATGTACACATTAACCATTTTTACTCTGAAATAAACTGCAAGAAACTGACCTCTTCACCCAAAACTGACCTCGCAAAGCCAATTTCCCTGATTGATCTTTATCTGAGATTGCCAATCAATGTTCAAGACATCGTTAACTTTTTAGTTTCCTTGCACTTGCCTTATCTTGTTTCAGCATCTGTTACTGTTTCTTTCTTTTTAAATGTTTCTTCATTACATGGGTTAATTATTATTTAGCAACAGAGCCAAGAATATGCTTACAGAAATGCTTAAAGAGAGGAAAAAACCCTTAATTGAAATGTCTTCCTATAATACAAAATAATGAACCTTAGTTTTGGAACCTTTTTAAAACAACATTCTGAAATGCAAAGTTTCACCCGTGCAACTGAGGGCAAAGTCCTGGCTGAATAAATATTCCTGTTTATTTAGCTTGTCCCTCAATGTTTGTAACATGAGCACAATGGCTGTCTATTTAAAAGTAAAACTAAGACATTTCAAGTTTCAAAATGCGTGTGCAATACAGCAAGGTCCAATGTATTCAGAGGATGTGTTTGCCTGTTAATATCTAATACAATGTATCTAAGGAAAATGCTGTAAGTTTATTTCTTTTTTGCAAAACACCCAATTTCGTTTTTGGTTTTTTTTTTATTCCTAGTGAATGTGAATTTAAATTTTAGTTTTTAAGCATTTAGACATTTTGCTTAATAGACTGAAAACATAAAAAAAAACACGAACTGACATTGAGCTCATTTGAGAAATAAACAGAAAAGGGTCAAACACTCAGGACACACAATAGGGCGCGCTTTAGCCATTTATTTTGTGA
Organism: Lissotriton helveticus; assembly: GCF_964261635.1. Classification (NCBI taxonomy): domain Eukaryota; kingdom Metazoa; phylum Chordata; class Amphibia; order Caudata; family Salamandridae; genus Lissotriton; species Lissotriton helveticus. Next base: position 1,113,026,768 of record NC_136068.1, read on the forward strand.
ATAGCGCCATCGCTATTCACTTACAGAAATTGTACTAATGGGAAAACCACATAGACATTTAAACACACATTTAACCCACAAACCAAAACTCAGAACAGAAACAAAGGACAGCCCACAGACTGTACTTAAACCAAACCATTTGTAAATACTAGTTGTAAGTCATATTTACAAGTAACGCTTCTCAATTTTGTTCCAAAAGACTGCAAAAACAGCCCAACAGACTGATGTATGTCCAAGAAGCGAAAATACACTCAATTCACTAGCTTTGGCTGGCAGAACACCAAAAATCACTCTGCATATCTTCATTCATAAAATTGCGCAGAACAAAGGATCCTTGAATGTATTATGTCCATATTTTAATTCCCTGGGGATACAGAATCACCAAGGAAGAAATATGTTTGTATACCTAAACCTATTTAGGTATTCCTTCTAGGAGAGCCGGCTAATTAATTTCACATCACACTATGGCACCTTCCAAATAAAGCAACACATTCTTCTATGTGAGCTTTGAAACAGGCATTCCAAAAATATTGCAGAATATACAATATTATAATCAAAGTAGTGCTTAATGTACTTTTCGTATGTGCACCGTTCAACAAAACCAAATAGAGAAAAATCTCCTCATTACCTGTCTACACAAATTGCAATTCGCATATACAAACCTATATAAATCCAAAGTTGGCCAACACAAATTCCAAAATTACAAAGTTACAGTAAGCGTTACTAAACTACCTTACCCTTACCAACCAAAAGGTTGTCCAAATTCTAACTGCCAAGTTCTAAATGACCTAACGGTCCTTTTTTAGAATACTCACGCCAAAAAAAGGTTCTCAGTCAGGAGTGACATCATGTGGAGGATCGAAATCAGGAAGATCAGAAATGTACTGGGCTGCAAAGACAAAGAATCTCCAGAATCCTTGTGCACAGAGTAGTAGAGTCCCGTCCCATCCTCCTCAGTAGATTTCAGTCTCCTGACAAGATCACTCCCTCAGAAAGTCACTTCTCTGATGAAGCCCGCGTTGGCCGCACCATTTGAAGAACTGTAATCTTCATTCCCAGGTGTCTCACTAATACAAAGAACTTGGCACAGAAGCTGAAATATGAAAAGACATCTTTATTAAACTTAATTAAGTGAGACTACGTCACACAGAAGCCGTAGCAACTGAATGAGGCAGTCTAAAGAGTACAAAACACAGAGGCCTTTTATATGCTTAGGGTTACAAACTCAACACAAAAGTAAGGGGCAGTCCTAGCTTTTGCAAGCATGCAAAATACCTAATATGGACATACAAGATCTGCAAAATATTAGCCAATAGGAAAACATTTAGAACAAGGCATCATATAACCAGAACGTCCCCCTTACGTCGTGTTTCTGCCCAACCCACAAGTAAATTAATTACAGCACCTATAGGTCAATCAGTAATGGCAGAACATGTCTGTATGCAGTTAGGCCAGCTGGTGTCTGAGATTGATTTCAAAGCAAGGACAGAGGGGGTTTTCAACACGTTGCAGTCCAAAGGGCAGAGACACTTCATGAATAGAGAAGCCTGTGTAAAGGCAACACAAATTGATGACAAATGTAAGATGGAGTCAAAATTAAAGAACCTCAAAACTGTAGAGTGCTCGTTATGATAGGTGAGGCATCAATAATTTTTTACTTTCAAACCTTTAGCCTTTTGAGTTTGTCGGCGCGTTGAAAGATACTGTGTCTTCCGAGGTGTCCTTATGGAGTGACTTCTATTAAAATGAAAAATTATAGATGCCTCACCTATCATAGTGAGCACTCTACAATTTGTCTGAATATAAAGATCAGGAACTGGATCTGACCTCACATTCTGGAATCTAACTTCATTGTTTTGGGCAATTACGGACTTCCTGAAAACTTGGGAAAATACCGGGATTGATTTCACATTCTGGAATTGAACTTCATCAATTTGAGTTATTTTGGACGTTGTAACAATCTGGGTACATTCCTGATAAATTTCAGATTGCAGTACTTTTGACTACTGCCCTGAGGAATCCCTATTCAGGGCGAAAGGCGTTGCCTGCATTTTCTCATCGCCTTATATTGTGTGTGGTTCAAGCATCCATTAAAGGATCAGATATAACACAATTGAAGAGTCCGGATAGATTCTCTTGCTTTGCATTTGTGCTTTTTATTAATACTTATGTTGCCTCTCCGTGATTTTCTTTGTGTATTACCCTGCTGATTACAGGCACTCTGGGCACAGCCTACTCGTTGCACCCTCTAGATGACTCTAGCAGTCACTGCGGCCCCATCACCAAACACTACCCCCTATTTATTGTACCTGATAAAAAACTATACCAAGAGGTACGGTTTTCATCTGTTGCAATGAATAGCACCTAGTATGAGTTTCTGGGGAATGACATACGGATTTTGGTGTTTAACGCGCTATAATTCTCATTGGGTTGTAAATACTGTATACTTTTCTTCTGTTAAGTTCTGGCAGGTTTGACCTGCGAAATGTAATGAAGGTTGAGTTATTTAACATCTGAAAATTAACTGATACATTTTTTTTTAACTTTATTTTGTATTTTCCAGAGTACATCTCACAGCGAAAAACAATCAAACATTGCCACAGTGAATCAGCACATCTGTTCATTAAACCATCCTACCTATGGTAACGAAACTTGATATTATTCATTAATCATTCCTTGTCAGGGCAATACATAAATCGCAGAGCAATCGCCACATGAGTGTAGTAATACATTGAAGGCATTGGCAAATGATGTGGTACATATTGTCTAAGGTACATAGTCTGTTTAGTTATAACCACAGGCTTGTTTTACATGTTTGTGAAAGACTCATCATTTGGCTCTGTGTCCCTGTGCGATGAAATATATTCCTAAAGGGGCCCCCAGATGTCTTTGGGCTTAGAGGTGAGTGGCAGTAACTCAGCAAATGTGGTATATTGTTCTTGGCAGTAGAGTAGGTCAGCCATCCACTCCTTGAACTTTGGAGCTCTACCCCTTCCCCATCTACATGCCACTCTTCGCTTAGCCAGAAGCAGCGATAGTGCAACAAACTTCCTGTGTGAAGCACTGATCTGCGCCGTGTGCCCCAACAGGGTAAGCAACGGATACCTCTCCAGACTAATGCCTGTCATGCCATCCAGCGCCAATAGAACCTGCTCCCAGAAGTCCCGTACGGCCGGGCACTCCCATGCTAGGTGTAGAAAGCCCGCCCCCGGTTGCCTACATCTGTCGCACCTGTTTGTGGTAGCCAACCTAAACTTGAGTTTCTTCACCGGCGTATAATATAATCTATGTAGATACTTGTAATGTATAATACGCAAGCGACTGCTAGCCCAGATCTGTGCTGTTTGCATACAACAATACTGCCACTGTACATCAGTAATCTCTCGCCCCAACTGCCCCCGCCCCCAGTGCACACGGGATCCACTGTGCAGTCTTGGCCTGCTCTCTCGGATGCTTTTATATAATCCTGACACCAGATGCTTCCCATCAGCAGACCCTAGCATCTGGTGGAGTGGGAGGAGGTTTGTCGGTTCGCAGGGGAAGTCGGGGAGTATAGACCTCATCCCTTGTCTAAGACGTACATATAGAAAGACATCTAGAGGCGTTGTTGGCAGTCCCTGAAGAAGGTGCTTCAGCGACTGGAACTTTCCATTCTGGAAGAGATCTCCCCAGATAGTGACCTTAGCGCGCTTACAAAGTCCCTGAAAGCCCTCCTCCTGTAGAAGGGAGAGATCCGGATGATACGAGAGCAGAAGCTCTAATGGGCCCCAGGCGCATTTGTGATGCTCAAGCTTGCGCCCGGAGGCGCTAGAAATCCGCAGAGTGCCCCCCGCAGCGCGGGACGCGCGCGGGCGGCACCCGGGCAAAACCTGGGCTAAGGGCAGGCCCGTCCTTGCCCGTCATCGACCGGAGGAGACTGGGCTGGGCCACCCCTCTAACTTTTAGAGTTCTGGGGCTTTGTCTTATTGTCCGGAACTGAAGGTACTGTGACCCCTTACTGGCCTGTTTGTTGCTGTATGTACTAATATTTTTTGCAATGGCTCCACCAATTTCTCTCACCCGTGCGCAAGGGAAACACGCCTGTGTTGTGAAGTGTACTGTTCCCAAAGCTAATCCCCCGTCACCTCTAGTTCCAACAGCAATTGATGTAATGCTTCAAAGGCGATAGGAGTGGTCACTACCGAAATTGAACTAACCGAAAGACGTCTTTCAGTTACACCTGATTGTTTTCCATTGACCTCTCCTTCCCCTACTGACTCAATGAACCTATATGAACTAATTGGGAGTCCAAATGTGGTTTCGGACAGTAATGAACATATCACTTTACCAAGCACTGTGTCTAGATCTGAGGGCCCACCATACACTCCCAGTCTGCCAAGGAAAAGATCCTTGGGTGGTAACCGGGGTCTCAAAAGAAAAAAATCTAGGGGTGGGCCTGGCAGAGGTCTTGAAAATTACAAAAACAATGACAGGAGTAGTTACCAAGACATAAAACATTAATAGTTTCAAAACAGATAAGAAATGAATGAGTAACAGAGAAAAAAAGAAATCTTTTCTTTTTTAAGAAACACCTCACTCACCGACCTGGTCGGTGACATGCTTCGTCATCGGGCCCACCCAAGTAGCCGAGTGCCACTTAGGTGTGCTACGACGCCTGCAATTGCAGCAGAGCTGGTTATTTTGTGTGTAGTGAGGGGTGAAAATAAAGAGATTAGTGAAGTGATTTAAAAGGTAAACATCAGATACTCCTTTAGAAAGTTTTATTCTGGAGTCCGTGTAACCAAATTAAAAACTAGTGAGATACTGCTCATGGTACTATTGGCCATATGGTATCTGAAAGTGATTTAAAAAGTGGTCGACATGTTTCAACCTCTTGTAATTGTAGGTTTTCTTCAGGACCAGGATGGAAGGGACGAGAGGTCTGCACACGCTAAGGTGCACCCTTCTCAGACCCTACAGTGCAACTACCGCGTACTCGCGGTTGCCGTTCTATGTACAGCATTCTGTGTAAGAACCTGAAACAGAAACACAAACACACATAGCATAATGATAGTCATGTTCCATTCAGGTGCACATTCATCTCTGTATGTTTTCAATGCACTCTGTTTTAGCATGCATAAATGTGTGCCAACAATGAAATTCTTATATTGCTGGTCATGATGGGTAACCCAATCCTATTGTTTCGTGTTTTCACAATAAGTCACAGGGGTACCTCTACTATTTGTAAGGACCCTATATTAAGTCACCATAAACAACGTGGTCACTCCTATTTCGTAGACACACGTTGTTTTTTAAGAAAAACAAAATTTAATACGGCGAAAAATCAGGCAGTCCAAACTTAGTATTAAAATCGTGATGCCAAAAAAAAGTGAAGTACCCTTCCATTGTTACCCTAGAGGGATCAGCGACTTACTTCAATGAGGTGCAAAATGTGCCTCATGGACATCGCGGGTGGGTGGCCTCCGAGCGTTCTGCGAGAAAATGAGATCAAATCAGAACGAAAAGCAAAACAAACCGGAGGCCCGAGTCGATTGAAACCGACATCGGAAGGAAAAACATCCGCTCATACATCTTACTTGTCGGTCGGCGTCAGCCCGCCATCAACCTATCTTTCCTGCGTGGTGACCCGATGGTAATGGGACCTTGACTTCCACGTAGCTTAATACCTCATTGGGCTGCCGGAGCACGTGATGTCCGTGCATTCGGTCTTGTTAGGGATCGTATGTAAAGAAGCTGTGCTCTGTATATGTAAGGGAATAGCGAATTTCACTTCGAGGAATAAAAAACTTTATTGTCCTCATAACAATATACTGAGCTGTGTATAATGGCTATCGGAACCCAAAAGAGACCGAAATCAACCTATGGTTGAAAGCCACGATTTTTCAGAAAAGGAGAGGGAGTCTGTGTATGTAAGGCAAGAACGGATTTTTCTTCGAGGAGTGAAAACTTTTTTTGTCCTCGTTACAATATACTAAGCTGTATATAATGGCTATTGGGACCCAAAAGAGACAGAAATCAACCTGTAGTTGATAGCCACGATTTGTATAATGACAGAAAAGGACGAGGGAGCAGCAGTCATTTTTTAAGGAATAATAAAGGCACATATATACAATCAATTTTAGGTGTCAGTTCAGACAAAAATGTTCACTTATGCAATTATTTATTTCTCACAGTGGACCATGGAATATTGTCGTTTAATCCAGATATATGGGTTGATAAACTATATATCCAACGTTGTTCTTTTTCGAATAGGCGACGGGTAGTGTTATCGCCTGTTGGTATTTGTTCGATTATTGTCCATCTTAAGTCGTTCGTGGTGTGATTAACTGACAAAAAATGTTCCGTGAGTTTTGTTGCTATTTGTTTGCACCTGATCAACTCCTATGCTCACAGATACGCTGTTTGGCTTTTCTTCTGGTCATTCCCACATACTGTAGTCCACACGGGCAGTTGATTAAATATACTACATTTACACTGTTACAATTTGTGTGTGTTTGTTGCGTCCAGGTTTCACCATTCGTCAACTGCAGTGTTTTTGTTGTTGTTGTCAGGTGACAGACACTGCAATTGCCGCAGGGATGGTGTTCCGTTACTTTAGGAAGACCCCAGGCACTCAGTACGTTTGGTTGTTCTGTCACTCTTGGTTTTCTTGGTCGAGTGTGCACCAGAGTGTCCTTGATGCTACGTGCTCTTTTAAATGAAAAGAGTGGTTTCTCCCAACGGAGATTCCCAGTGTTCAAGATTTTCCAATGTTTTTTGATTGATTTTGTCACTTTATTGGATAAACTATTGAATGTAGTGACACATGTTAGTGGTAATGCTTCCACCTCCTTGATTTTGTCTACAAGAATAGCGTCCCTCGGCTGATTGCGTGCTCGCTTGAAAAGACAAAAAAAAGTGGTACCCCTCTAGCTAATGCTAATAAGTGCCCAGCAGATCAGATCTACCCTCCCTGGGCCAAAGCTCTAGTGGTAGACTTGTTGTCCCAGTGTAGAATGATGGTAAGGGAAGAGATTGCTCCCATTCTTCAGCACATTCAAAATTTTCCACCTCTCAAAAACCCATCACAACTACCATCTAATAAGAGGGGAATCCGTTTGGGGGCCTGACTATTCTTATTGCCTCTCATTTGGGATGTATAGTGACCCAATTAAATTCCCCTTCGCCTGATCTCTTATGCCTTAGACTTTCTTTTAGGTCAAAATGTTGTGTGACCCTTATCAATTTTTATTCTAGACCCACCAAGCTGGGTAAAGAATTTTTAACACTGGATTCCCTTGACAACTTTATTTCTACGGTTAAGGGGCGAACACTTTGATTGTTGCAGGAGACTTCAATTGCCAGTATGAGCCACTCCCGGGTCTGATTGAACCTATCTCTAGTATTGAGGACTCGTTGTGGTCCATTCCTGACTTGCAAATATCTCCGATAAGGGCATGGTCACCAATTGCTCTCCAATTGAATTCCATTACTTTGGCCCATTCCCTGAGAGCATGCAATGGCCGTACAAAATCTGATTTGGAGGGTAAGCATACTTTTAAACGTCCAGGGCAGTCCTCCTGTAATGATTATATTCTGGTTGAGGTCAGCATCTGGTCTAAAGTCATTGATTTTGTGATTGTACCTCGCCATGACAGTGACCATAATGCCCTGGTTCTTAAATTAGGTCTTCCCGAGCTGAGTACACATATGGGATTAAGAGAGGAAAATCAGGAGTCATTAGTATTATCTAATGATAAAAGAAGGTTAAAATGGCCAATGGTAAAGGGTTCTCCTGAATTAATGAGTTCCCTCTACCAAACTGTCCTTCGGGCTCGTGATGATTTAAGTGACCTATTAGACCTGGGGCAGGACCTTTCTGCAGACCAAATTTTTAATATCCACGCGGGACTAGTTACCGCCCTCACCTCATTACTTAATCCACCAATGGGAAAACCTAGGAAAAATAAGAAGACCAATGCATGGTATGACTCCAACTGTAGCATAGCAAAGGGGGCACTCTTGGCTGCAATCAAAGCCTTGAATAGATCATTAATTAAAATCAAGAGGCTTGAGTATAAGAAAGTGCAATCTGAGGCCAAACAGATGTGGGAGAACACTAAATGGGATGCTATAAAAAATGCACTTGGCAGTAGGGACATGAGAGAATTTTGGTCCATAGTCCGCTCTGGTAGCAAGGAAGGTCAAAATGCTCTTGTTCCAAATATTGCACCGGAGAGTTGGGTGGACCACTATCAGAACCCTATATGTCACCCCGGGTGAAGAAATTCTTCTAGTAGATCCTCTCGACCAGCTACTATCCCAGAACCTGCTCCGAAATAGGTATCAAGATTTTCCCACTCTAACTTTTCCTACCAATGAATCTCTAGAGCCCAAAATAACATTGAAGGAGATTGAGGTAGCTATAAATTGGCTCCCAGCAGGCAAGGCGCCTGGGCTCAACAAAATCCCCGGCGACCTTTATAAAGATCAAACTGGGATCTGGGTCCCTTATCTTTACCTGCTGTTTAATGCTATTTTACAGGGCGCCAAATTACCTGTCACATGGGTAGGAGCCGAGATCATACCAGTCTTCAAAAAAGGTTCCCCACTTCTTCCGCTCAATTATCGTCCGATCAGTCTGATTGATGTGAGTCAAAAACTATTCTCACGTATCATTCTCGATCGGCTTCAGAATTGGATGGAAGAACGGCAGATTCTTAGCCCTTTTCAGGCTGGTTTTAGGGAAAAGACCTCCACGATCGACCAGTTATTAAGGCTCCAACTACTTTACTGGAAGACTGTGAGAGTAGAGGGTGGCAGCCTCTACTTCATTTTTGTTGACCTCAAAACAGCCTTTGATCTGGTGCCCCGTAAAATTTTGTGGGATGTTTTGGAGGCAATGGGGGTACCAACTGATCTTCTTCAGCTTACGGCAGGCGCGTTTGGAGGTCATGAGCTCGTCGGTGAACCAGGTGGCTCACTTGCTGGTGTGGCTGTTGGATGGTCTCTTGAGTGGGGCGAGGGTGTTGGTGCAGTCGTAGATCCACTGTCTGAGGTTGCGGGCTGCGAAGTCAGGGCAGGTGGGGGCGATGGGTGGGTTCTGGGCGAGGGTGGTGGTCAGCTGGTCGTCGGTGACTTTGTTCCAGCAGCGGCGTGGCGGCTTTTGGGTGCGATGGTGTGTGGTTGGTTTTTTGAAGGTGAAGTAGATGCAGCGGTGGTCGGTCCAGTGGGGTTTGGAGGTGTGGTCGAAGGCGACGTGGGTGCTTGTGGAGAGGACGGCGTCCAGCGTGTGGCCTGCGGCGTGGGTGGGTGCGGTGATGAGTTGTCTGAGGCCGAGGTTGGCGAGGTTTTTGATCAGAGTGGCGGAGTTGGCATTGTTGTTGTTCTCGAGGTGGAAATTCAGGTCCCCGAGGAGGATGTAGTCCGTGGAGGCGAGTGCATGGGTGCTGGCTAGGTCGGCGATGGAGTCGCTGAACTGAGCCCGGGGTCCGGGGGTCTGTAGACGAGTGTTTCTCTGAGGGTGGTGTTGGTGTCGGTGTGGATCCGGAAGTGCAGGTGTTCAGCGGTGTTGAGGGTGTCGTCTGCATGGGTGGTGACCTTGAGGGTGGACTTGTAGACGATGGCTATTCCTCCTCCGGCTCCATTAGCGCAGTCCCTGCGGGTGATCTTGTAGCTGTATAGGTTCAGTCGCTGCAACCAGACAGTCTACTGCGGATGAGGCAAATACAAACCTCAGTCCACGGTTCTCCTCAGCTTTTATATTGATATAGCACTGTACTGTCCCCTTGGAAAAAACTATAGGCGATGCCGCCTCCTGTGCTGTGTATTACTGGTCTCACCATCCACCCACTCTCCTCTCTGCAATGCTCCTTGTTATAGCGGCAACAGGTCGATACACAAGGCTTCCCTCCTCGATGGTCACCTGGCTAGCAGCGTCCAGTCCCCACACCTGCTCTCAGTCCTCTGGTGAGGTGCCCGTCCAAGTGTCAGGTAGTAAGTGCCCTCTTCGAGCCAGAACATAGTCCCACGCCTGCACTCCCTGCAGAGCGCCTACCTCGCCAAACCACTGGAGAATTTTATGGACAATGTCACCTCCCAGGCCGTGCACTGCTGGTTCCACCGTCTAGACACTCTCCTCTCCAGCGCTCCCTGCAATAGCGGCAGCAGGGCTATGTGTAGGACTTTCCTCTCCACTAATCTTCGGGCTAGCAGCCTCCATCCCCAGTTCCTGCTTGCACTCCTCCAACTCAGTGCGTTTCAAATCGCCAGACACTGAATACCCCCTCCGGGCCGGAATACCATGCACAGCCGCTCCCCTCCTGCGCCCCCCACAGTGCGCCTACCTCGCTGATCTATTCAGAGGTAGCCTGCATCCAGGGGGACTTATTGACGCCAATCTGCCCCGGGTCGCGTTGATAAACTGCAGCATTAATAGGCGGTGCACGCAGCAGGATACTCTCCTCCAGATCAAGAACACAGGAAGCGCGAGGCCCGTGTCCCTCGCCCCCAAGATGGCCACTCAGCTCGTCCACCGGCTACGTTCCTCCACCAGCAAGCCTCCAGGTCAGTTCATTGCTGGCGCAGCGTGGCAGACTCTCTCCTCACGGCGCGACGCTCGCCAGCTCTGCCAGGGGTGCTCCCAGATGCCCACGAACCTTCTCTCCGCATCTCAGGCTATCTCCATTTGGCCTCTTCCCGGCCTAGTTGCCTCGTGGTGAGCCCGGGGCTCGCGTAGCCAGCCACTCCACGTGCCCGCTCCAAAGGCCACCGGCTGCGCTCCCGGTGCACACCGTGCTCACTCTGCAGCCGCTCCGACCACCTGCGCTCTGCAATATTCAAGCACCGCAGCAGTGCCCAGAGCGCCAGGATGTCGTTCCACACTTTTGAGCTCTAAATGTGGGCGAGTAGGCGGATAAATGCCGGATTTTGTCAGTCGGTCTGTGGGAGCCTCACTCCATGGCGGCCATTCCACCGGTGCACCACCTAGCGCCCCCAACTGGTACATTAAATACAATGAAACTCGTAATTCTGACCCCTGTGTAAACCGGGTTTAACCCAGGGGTCAGAAAACACCAACCCACTCGCAATTAAGCCTTAATGCAGCCACTAACCTGGGCCGGACTGGGAACTTAAAACAGCCCTGGCAAAAATGATAAATTCAGCCTACATTTGCAGAAGTGCTAATGTGCGCTAGAACCAGAGCAACTCTTTCAAGTTGCCGCCGGAATTGTCTAATGTGCACTGTTAGACCTGGCATCATTGGCATGAGTCTCTCCTCCATTTTTTCTGTTTGCCTCCTCTGTTTACGATGTTTTTGCTGGTAAATGCTTTGGGCACTGTGCCACTGCTGATCAGTGCCACAGTGCAAGTGCTCCCTATGTGAAATTGCTGTATTGATTGAATTCCATGTTTGGCTTATTTGGTTTACTGTCAGTCCCTAGTAGAGTGCACCAGGAGTGCCAGGGCTTGTAAATACAAATGCTGCTAGTGGGCCTGCAGCACGTGTTGTGCCACCCACAAGAGCGGCCTAGTAAAAGTATGTCTGAAGGTCTACCATTGCTAGACCACGTGCAGTCTGGTACTGTCACGCAGACTGTGCAAGTACACCTACTTGCCAGTCCCTAAACCTTCCCTTAACTTCATGTTAGTCACCCCTATGGTAGGCCCAAGGGCAGGGTGCATTGTAAGCATAAGGTAGGACAAGCCTGACAAGGGTGGCATGTCCTAATAGTGAATTACAGCCATATTCGTTTTTCACTATTGTAAGGTAACCTGCTCTCCATCAGTTAGAATGGGCTGCCAGGATTATTAATGCTATAATCCTAGCGGGCTCGGGGAGCATGGTGCAATGTCAAGTTTGGTATCCCTGAACTCAGGGTTTAATAACGCATCCGTTTGTGTGGATGGTTTTTGGACTCTGTGTTTGAAAATAGCACTTTTAGAAAGTAGCTATTTTCTTGTCTAACTGTCTACCGGTCTCTGCTGGTTCTGGTGTGCGTGTGACAGGAGCTGGGTGGCTCCAGAGGTCTGAATGAGTCAGTGTGGGATGAGTGGGGCATTTGCATTGAGAGTAGGGGAAGAGTAGCTCCTGATAGCCTGCCCTGCCTGATACAATGCTGGCTCCGCCCCCCTGCCAGGCGACTGATGACTCTGTGCCTGCCTGGGACTTTCCTGGCCCACCTCCTGCCAGGCAACTGATGGCCCTGCCCCTGCCAGTGACAATGCTGGCTCCGCTCCTGCTGGGCGGCTGAAGACTCTGCCCTGCACAGTGAATAGGCCAGGTGCTTCGGCCTGGCAACACCCACAACAAACCCAAGATGGGGGGAAATTCCCCTGCATGGACAAAGGGATCAAAGCCAAAAAGGGGTATAAGAGAAGGACCCCTGAACCAAGAACTTAGATCCCTTCTGACAAGGAAACCTGAACCAAGGACAAGAAGCCTGCTGATCTAAGGACTGCCTACCCCTTCTGCCAGAGTGCTGTTTGTTGGGGGAATCCTGCATTGCTTCTTTATTTTTGCCAAGGAACCAGGAGAGAGGAACTGTGTGTGTACTCTCAATCTTTGCTAAGAAAATCTCCAAGGGCTGGAAGAGTGCCAGTCTCCTGTTGAAGTCACAGGGATAAAGGACTTCATCTGCTTAAAGTGCTGTTTGCTGGAATTTGTGAATCCAGCACCTCTGAAAGAAGCCAGCAATCTCGACGCCGACGGACGCCGCCGAATCCAGCTCGACATCGTGAGTAACGGCTCCAGTGTCCCGCACCTTCGACGCCGGCCGCCGGGCCCGATCGACGCCAGTAGCGACGCCAGTGAGTAGCGAGTTCGGCTCCAGCTCCAAGTGACCCTGTGTCGACGCCGCTGCTGATCGCATCAACATCGAGCCCTCTCGACGCCGTGAGCGCTGCTCACTCTTGCAACATCGACATCGACGACGCCGTATCCTGCATCACCTCGTGAGCGCTGCTCCCGCCTGACTTCGGTCGACGCCGCTGCAGATCGCCCCGACTCCGAGGCCCGATCGACGCCGAAGACACGACGCCGGACATCTCGACGCCGCTGATCATCGAGTGCTTCACTTTTCCAAGGTACTGTGTTGTGGGGGTCTGTGCGACTCCGGGCTCGACGTAGCGCTCCTCGCGGTCGACGCCGAACCTTTGGACTAACTTTGCCTCGACATCGTGTGACTCCCGTGTGGGTTACATTGTTGCCAAGAACTGTGTTTTAGAGAAGAAGAGTTGCTTTTGATACTAAAGGCTTTGTGCTAAGAAGAAACTACGCTTGAACTATTATTTTTCCTTCCAAGAGTATTTATTAAGATTGTGGTATATTTTTGTCGTTATTTGGTCTTGTGCTAAGCCTTATATAAAAATCCTTATTTTTATAATACTACTGTGTCGTGTCCATTTGTAGTGTATTCACTTTATTACTGTATGTGGTCATAACTGCTTAACGCACTGCCTCTGAGATAAGCCTGCCTGCTTTGCCAAGCTACCAAGGGGGTGAGCAGGGGTTATCTAAGTGTGTGATCCCCTTGCCCTGACTAGAAAAGGTGTCCCTATTTGTCAGAAGTGTATACCTCTGCCAACTAGAGACAGCCGCTTCTAACATGCACCACCACTCTTGGTGGCTGAAACCGGCCTCCAAGTGTCAAAACTGGCCTCCTGGGTCTCCAAACTCCTGGGGGCAGGGACGGCTTTAGTGCTGGTGGTGCCCAGTGCGGCAATGCTTGTTGGTGCACCCAATAACCTCCTTCTCCATGGATTCCCTCACTACCACTCTTTAAAAATGTACCTCAAGTCTCCATAATCACGCCCTCTCACATGCATCTCTGCATGCAGATCTTTCAATACAAGTAATAGCACATTGTTATATATTAGGACTTTAACTTATAAACTGCAAGTAACAAAAGGATTTCTCTGCTAACAACAGTAACCCACTGAACTATTTACGGTATATGCACTTTTTGATCTGCATGGTACATGTGCTTTGCAGCATAAATCCTCTTTGCAGCATAAAACCTCTGCGCTACCTTATGATTAGGCCTGGGTGCACGTTGTGCCGTTCATGCTGATTTTACAGCGCGGGACAAATGCCCAGTGCTAAAACTTAGAGTGGGCAGTGCAACTTACCTCACTCCGCTGCTTGCGGAAATTCTGCAGAGCACGGCAGAGTTGTTTTGTCACTTCGTGGAGTTCCGCCTTTGCCTGCCAATGTTGACTTAAAACTTCCACCAGGCAAAACTCCATCTCTCTCCAGCAGCTCCATTCAGCACCAGAGTTATCTTGACATTTTTAGAGACAAGGAAACTGCAGCAGGTGCTTTTAATTCCATCATACATTTGACAAAGCATCCCTCCTCCCCTTTAGAAGTCAACACCCAGTGCGGAGGCACCAGCTGTGCCACACTAGACCTGGCCTTGCCTGTGGGGTTTGTCCACGTGCCCAGCTGACAAGTCTTCCAATGCCACTAACCTTTCTCTTTCCCAACCACCAACAGTGGCCCACAAATTTACTTCTCTGTACCCACACTACTGGTAAAAAAAATCTGACTCTTTCACCCCAACCTGTCATCACCTCACTTTAAAATGGCACCTTGGCCGCTCCCCCTACCATACTGCCACCAATGGGCCAGACAGTCCCCTGGACTGTACCACTGAGCCCAAACAGCCCGGGGCAAAACTCGTCAGCCCACCAAGTCCTCCCCCTTACCAATGCCCTCGGTCCAAGTTAGCGCTATAGAAAACTGCAAAAATTAATAAATAAACTGAGTGTCACAGCAGGAACCCGGCAGAAAAATGATACCTACGGATCAGTAGCCAAGTTAAAATTGATCAAGAATTCAAGAGGTGACTGAATAAAAAACTGAAAGATTCGCACTGCTTACCAAGGAGGTGAGGAAAAGGAGCAGTGGGTCGTGCAGCGCGTGTCCGTGTTTCTCTTTTTTCTACCTGCTCTATGTATAATTCTTTGCCAAGAGTTTTGAAAAAGGCAACGTTTCGGTGGCGGTAGGCCCATTTTTCCCAATCAAATTAAAACGACCGTAGAGTCTGAGAATAGGGCAGAAGCAGCCCTCACTGCATTTCAGGACAACTCTTCCCTATTCCCGCCCCCTCCTCCGCATCACTGAATCATGCGGGTCACTGGGCTGAAAGAGAGAGTGGAGAGCAGGGTCACGGGGCCGAGGGTCGTGACCTCTGCCTGCTGATTATAGACGTGGCAAGGAGTACATTGGGAAATCCTTTGTCCCCATTGCCGTCCGTGGGAAGGCCAGACCTCTGAAAAGCCCGCCAAAAAAACGCATGTGGAGAAAAGCCCCTGGCAGCGCTAGAACTGCAAATAACATTTCGGGCCAGATTCTCAAAGGCTTAGCGTCGGGTTAGCATTACTTTTGTAATGCTAGACTGACGCTAAATTGCCAATGGAAATTGAAATTTGCGTTGGTTTATATGTTAAAGTAACGCAAAGCAGTGTGAAACGCTGCTTTGCATTACTTTGCGTCAAAGGGGCGTTACGTGGGTGGTACAGGGGCGCACCAATGCTACCACCCATGCTTTTTTATGCTAAACCCTAGCTCAGTAGTCAATGTAAAAGGTGGCTACAAGGGATTTCATTCATTGGTTATTTAGCTTACATGTAGCGTCTGTTATTTACAGGTTCGTTAAGCAATTGAACCCAGTGTATCCGTAGGATTACTCAAGATATTAATCAAGGATTTCTTTATAGAGCAACACATTGAATGTAATATAAAGAGAAGAAGCACACAGCAGGAAAGGTTATGTTTGAAATCAATTGTATTGATATAAATCACTAAATGAATTCATGGGACAAGTAATAGAACAGAACTTTGGATAAAAAGCCATGAAAAGCAATGTATAAACATTAAATCGACAATTCATAACATTAACATCAGCTCCATAGATCAATGAGGAAAACCAAAGTCATAAATGAATACTGGTATCCTTCGGTGCAAAAAATGGCTGAGGAGTTGATGCTTTATTTCGACATTTCGGTCTTGTAAGTTGTCATCTATAAGACCATCATCAGGACTAACTTTTCATCAAATAAAACCCCTTGAATACACACAAAGTGTGGGGCCGATCTTCGGACTGGGCAATGTTTCAAACTGGGAAAAGTTCTCCAGTGGGATCTGGTATAGCTCTTCTATACAGTCAGAGCTTATGTGATGGCATAACGGTGAAGTTATTCTATTTGTAAGTCGGGCGGTGATGGTTGGACTACTTCAATACGATCAATAAGGAAAATATGTAGCCGCTTCGGTATCTCTCAGCTCGCAGTCTCTGTAAAGAAATCCTTGATTAATATCTTGAGTAATCCTACGGATACACTGGGTTCAATTGCTTAACGAACCTGTAAATAACAGATGTTACATGTAAGCTAAATAACCAATGAATGAAATCCCTTGTAGCCACCTTTTACATTGACTACTCATTGCCCAAGCCTACAATGGTCTATTAGGTCTTCCCACGTCTTTTGATAAACCATAGCTCAAACATCAGTAGAAAGGGTTTAGCGCCAAAAATTAAGCTGATGAAAAGGAGGCATTAAAAAGAGAAATGTTTTCATATCTTTGTGCTTTTCCGACTTTGCATGTGTGCTATGTGGTGCGGCACACATAGAAAGTAGGAGAACCATTTTCACTTGATTAAGCATAGTATTTTGTATAGGAAGGATATCCTTCCTGGACAAAACCTATGCAAGACACACACACTAAGGTGTGTGCATGGCACTCAACAGCTGAAATCAGCGCTGCGCTAGGGAGAGGGGGTAGAGAGCCATTTCTATGTTAATATGGCGCCCTCCTTGTCACACAACACAGGGCAGCATCTTTGGGTGCTGTGCTGTGCTGCCTGTCAGCTTTCAGAATCTGGGCCTTCAAGTCTTAAGAAAAGAAGAGACATCAAAGATATGTATTCAGACCTCATAGACTGCTAATGTTTTAGAACACTTCTCACTCCCAAGTCCTTTCCCCAAATAATAATAATATTTATATTGTCAGTTAATGTGGCATTTTCATGTTTCTAAGTGCTCCAAAAATAGGTGTTAATGTTACCAAATATCAGGTTGCTCATTCAAGCTACCTTGAATGGCTAAAGGACTCAGGTGACTCCATCGAGTTTCCAAATAGGGAGGGACCTTTATGTAGCCGTACTTGTAGAGCGCACTGATACTCCTGAGTGTCCTGGCGCTGTACTCATACCGCTAGGGAACCCTTCCTGGTTTTTCCCCATGAAATGTCCACTCCTGGGCATCCCCATGGTGCAACCAGGCATCCCTAGCGCTGTAGGGGGCCGTTGTGGAGACTAAGCAAGCTATTGCCCAGAGTTACAGCGTGGGACCCATGCTTAGAGTAGGCACCGAGGCTAGAAATCAAGTCCGAGGAATTATGAGCCCAAGATCCGCCGAGACAGCCAAGGCAGGAATTGATCCCTGGTCCCGGGCCAGACCTCTGCATTAGGGTCTGCCACTCTAACCATTGAGCCACACTTCTCCACCTTATATTACACGTAGGCCCATATTCACAAATGTTTAGAGTCAGGTTAGTGTTACTTTTTTTTAATGCTAATCTGACGCTAAACCTTTTTGGAGATTAGCAAACCAATGCCAATTGGTATTAGCGTTGGTTTTTATGGGAAAGTAACGCAAATCAGGGCAAAGCGCTGATTTGCATTACTTTGCATCTGGGGGTGTTAAATGGGTGGTAAATGGGCGTTCCCATACAACAACCTATGACATGCTTTTTAATGCTAAACTCTATCTACTAACATTAGTAGACAGGGTTTAGTCCCAAAAATTCAAATCACTGGAAAGCAGGCGTTAAAAAGAGAAATGTTTTAGTGTCTCCTTTTTTTCTAACTTTGCATGCATGCTGCACTGTACAGCACACATAAAAAGTAGGAAAAGCTTTAAGGTGTGTCTAGTCATAGTATTTTGTACAGGGAGAATACCCCTCCTGTACAAAACCTATGGCAAACTCAGGCACGCACCCTAGTGATTCGATTCGATAATGCTTTATTCGATTTTGTTTTAAAATCATAAAAGCGTACATATAAAAACAATCTTAAAATGAAAACATACATACAATGACAATATGACTACAAGTTAAAAGGACATATGCCCAACCTCAGGGTTTCATAATAAGACATGTTATTCATACAGTTTGTCACTATCGACTGTGGTAATACATCGAGCACTCAAAAGTTACGACAGTTATATAATTGTTCGAATCTATTGGGAGCGGAGAAACTAGTGCCATTGGGTACACGGACCCCCCTTCCCAGCGGATGGTGATGCTCTACTGTTGGTCTAAGCAGGGGGATATTTGGCATGCATGGATAAAAATCAAGTAGATCCCAAGTGCATATAGGGCCATCTCCTTCTTGGGGCGGGCAAGATCTTAGGTACGGGACGATGTTCCTGTTCCTGAATTTAACCAGTACCAAGTCCCTGGGAATGTTTTTTGGTAATGAGCCCAGCCAGCCCACCCTTCTAACGCTCAGGATTCCACCATCTTGATCCGGGGGTAGGGGTCCATTTTTCCCCAACCAGAATATGACCTTATTTAATAGGTCCTGCTGTCTTTCGGCTTTCCCGAGAGCAAGTGCTGGTACTCCTGAAAGAACGGACACATATGGCGTGGCTTCTGGAGGAAGGTGTATACGTGGTGGTATGTTTGATTCTGTTCTAACCCCTGTGAACCTTGATGGAGCAGGTTTAAAGGGGGCTTTGGATGCAATTGGGGCTGGGATTTTGAGTGGCTGTGATGTGAGTTGGGCGTTTATATGTTTAGCAGTTGGCTTAGGTGTTTCCAAGGTTGTAAGTGACTGGGAGCGGTTAGATGTTGCCATATTATTGATAGGTGTCAGAATGGTCGAGGTTGTATTCTCTAGTCCTGAGAGCCTTTCCCCTATGGAATTGATTTTTTCAACTAGTGGAGAAATGATGGCTTTGACAAGATGCTCGATCTTGGTCAGTAGAGTCAACTGGGGGTAGAGTATTGTTTCGTCCGATTTGTCTGCAGACTCCATGGTAGTAGGGAGGTTATTGGCAGGTAATGTAGAACTTACGGATAGTTTTTGTAATTTGGAATGAGTCCCTTCGGGATTGTTCTCGTAATGCTTCCTTTTAGTGGGTAAAGGCCGGGGGAGGGCTAGATCTTGGATATTGTCTTTCTTATGTGAAAAGGGAGGATCACGTAAACTGACGTTAATACTTGAGGAGCTAGTGCCTTTAACAGGAGGAGGTGATTCCACTGCGACATACTTGGTATTGCATAGGATGTTTAATTCGTCCCACAAAGACGGGTTTTGCACTCTTACTGGAGTTTGTAAAGGAGATTGCATACTGATTGAAGAGTGGCAAGGAGAGTTATAGTCTATCTCATGAACAGTAGGCAGTATGCTGGTGCTATTCATGTGATGCTCTTGTAGCCCTTCGCACGGGCCCCTCTCAGAAGCAATGTTTGTGCCCACCTTGCGTGACATTATTAGAGTAGGATTAATCAGACCACAAAAATAGCCAATTAGTAGTACCTCCTCTCACAGTAGGGTCGAGGGAGGGGGGCCCGTTCCAACCCCTTCTGTCCACGGAGGGCCACAGAGGGCCCGCCCTTTGCCCGGGCTTAGCCCCGGGCGCTGCCCCGCGCGCGATCCCGCGACGCGGGGGCTGGTGTCCTTTTGTTACGCCTCCTTGGGCGGAAATCCGGTGTTGCGCCGCTAGGGCATCTGGGAAATGGAGTTTTTCCCCCCCTCGCGGCCGCTGGTGTTGGTTTGCGGCGTCGGAGGGTAGCTGTGCAGGAAGATTGGCCCCCTGGACGGGTAAGCGCGAGCAGTAAGGTGTGCCCCCGGAGTGATTGCAGAGCCCCCCGCTTCCCCAGGGCTGGTGTCCTTTTGTTACGCCTCCTTGGGCGGAAATCCGGTGTTGTGCCGCTAGGGCATCTGGGAAATGGAGTTTTTTTCCCCCTCGCGGCCGCTGGTGTTGGTTTGCGGCGTCGGAGGGTAGCTGTGCAGGAAGATTGGCCCCCTGGACGGGTAAGCGCGAGCAGTAAGGTGTGCCCCCGGAGTGATTGCAGAGCCCCCCGCTTCCCCGGGGCTGGTGTCCTTTTGTTACGCCTCCTTGGGCGGAAATCCGGTGTTGCGCCGCTAAGGCGTCTGGGAAATGGAGTTTTTCCCCCCTCGCGGCCGCTGGTGTTGGTTTGCGGCATCGGAGGGTAGCTGTGCAGGAAGATTGGCCCCCTGGACGGCTAAGCGTGAGCAGTAAGGTGTGCCCCCGGAGTGATTGCAGAGCCCCCCGCTTCCCCGGGGCTGGTGTCCTTTTGTTACGCCTCCTTGGGCGGAAATCCAGTGTTGCGCCGCTAGGGCGTCTGGGAAATGGAGTTTTTCCCCCCTCGCGGCCGCTGGTGTTAGTTTGCGGCGTCGGAGGGTAGCTGTGCAGGAAGATTGGCCCCCTGGACGGGTAAGCGCGAGCAGTAAGGTGTGCCCCCGGAGTGATTGCAGAACCCCCCGCTTCCCCGGGGCCGGTGTCCTTTTGTTACGCCTCCTTGGGCGGAAATCTGGTGTTGCGCCGCTAGGGCGTCTGGCAAATTGAGTTTTTCCCCCCTCGCGGCCGCTGGTGTTGGTTTGTGGCGTCGGAGGGTAGCTGTGCAGGAAGATTGGCCCCATGGATGGGTAAGCGCGAGCAGTAAGGTGTGCCCCCGGAGTGATTGCAGAGCCCCCCGCTTCCCTGGGACTGGTGTCCTTTTGCTACGCCTCCTTGGGCGGAAATCCGGTGTTGCGCCGCTAGGGCGTCTGGGAAATGGAGTTTTTCCCCCCTCGCGGCCGCTGGTGTTGGTTTGCGGCGTCAGAGGGTAGCTGTGCAGGAAGATTGGCCCCCTGGACTGGTAAGCGCGAGCAGTAAGGTGTGCCCCCGGAGTGATTGCAGAGCCCCCTAAGACACTAAGGTGTGTGCCTGGCGCACGGCAGCTGAAATCAGTGCGGCCAGTGGAGTAACTCAAGTAAGTTTATAAATGCTATAGAAAGAGCCTCTATATAACTCGACACATAAGAGGGTGCTCCTAAAAGACAGGGAACACTTACTGCAACAGAACTACAGCAATGGCACGCGGCAGGGGTGCAGACCCTGGGAGACCTATACAGCGACGGCGTCCTAATTCCCCATGAGACGCTGGTAGAGGAGGATGGGCTCCCGACGTGACAATTCTTCCTACACCGGTCTTTGATAGTCACACTCACGGTGCGCTGGGGAGACCTCACTACTGAATCACCCATGCACCTTACCATACAATATTTGCACATCATGGGGCAAGGCAGACATCTGACGCGGTGGTTCGCAGCCTCGCTGCGCCAACACGCCGCAAACAAGTTAGATCCCCTAAGACAAAAATGGGAGCAAGACTTAGGCAGGCAATTCTCAGACAAAGAATGGGGACGAGTGCTGGCTTGCCCGGTCAAGAACCCCAGGAACATGAGGTTCAGACAAATACAATTCTACATTATACACAGGGCGTATTATACACCGGCCAAAATGAGCAGATATTTTCACCGTACTGATTCCGCCTGCGCGAGATGTTCCACTCTAGACGCAGACCTGCTACACATGCTGTGGAGTTGCACCAACCTTAGTATATATTGGAGAGAGGTTGCAGAAGCACTGCATAATTGCACCGAATGAGAGATATACCCTTAGACTGATACCCTTTGACTGATACCCTTTGACTGATACCCTTTGACTGATACCCTTTGACTGATACCCTTAGACTGATACCCTTTGACTGATACCCTTTGACTGATACCCTTTGACTGATACCCTTAGACTGCTACTCTTTGACTGATACCCTTTGACTGATACCCTTTGACTGGTCGGTGTACTTGCTGCACAGATTCCGTAGGACGCGCAACACAAAGGTCACATCTAGATTCTTGGATCTGGGTATAATAACTGCAAATAGGTTCATCACGAAAAGATGGAAGGCGTCCGACCCCCCGCATTTTAAGACTTGGAAGAATTCCACACTCGCATGAGCAACGGCAGAAGGCATAGCGATTTGCAGGGAAGAAACCACGGGCATTAGGAAAATGCCAATAGCCACACAGTGGGAAGCAATCCTCCTTACAGTACAACAATACACAGACACGTCAACGCGACTCCCACTAACACCTGGCTCAGATGGGCGACATCGGGCCAGTGAATCGAATCTCGGAGACCCATAAAGATAGTAGCTCCAAAAGCCGACATTGGTATACTGTCACCCAGACACACATTTTGATAGAGGACCTATGGTTAAAGAAACGAGCGCAGGTGCAACAAGGCAACATATCCACACATGCACACAGACAGGTGGAGACAATCCAATTTGGCTCAAGTTCCAGGCCCTTTCCCCAGTTAGTTTAGTATGCGCTGTTTAGAATGGTTATTCACACAGTTCCGAACTGTCAATGCCACTTTCTGCAGATAACAATGGCAGACATCCTAACAGGTTTGGACTCTAAAGTTGATGTTGACTTAGCTCAAGCTATTCGGTACTGGTATGCTTGCAATGTATAAACTGTCGAAACAAACTGTTGTAAAAAAGACTAATGACGTTACATGCAAAACATGATATGCATTTTGTTATTGTTGTCCTCACGAGAAAGAGAAAAAAAACGAAAAACAATAAAAAAAAAATATTTTTTTTTAAATCATGACTCAAATAAGTTTTGGTAAGAGGGAATTATAGTTTTGTGGATCTGGGTGTGTTATCAGCCACTTTTATACTTTATCGATAACACGGTACTTGTGGGTGTATTTTCCTGCAGTCTCCTGGGCAACATGTGCCTAGTTTCTGTTTTAAAAACCCTGCTTATTGAAGTGAGTCAGCCTAGCATCCAGGACTTGGGAAGAATAGACTAGAGTGGGCCTCGTTCTGCTACCAGTGCCCGGAGGGTAACTCGGCGGCCATGACTGGCTCTCGGGCAGCAGGCATGAGGCCTGCCGGTATGACTGCTTATGTCTTCTTTTGGTAATTCACAAATGGCTGCTACCTCTCACATGTCTTTACCCTTGATACTTGCACAAGTGCCACCTGGCCCACGTAACGCTTGTTCCTGAGCCTGAGTGTCTAGCACCTATTGCAGGACTATACCTCTAATTATACTCTGTTTTCTCTTATAACTGCACACTTGTCACTTTCTTTTCCTCTTGTGCACTTTTGACTACCTCATGTATTTTGGTTGCTCACAATTTTTACTCAAGTATTTTGTTTTCTCACGATTGTCACTTTTACCTTTACTACCTCATGTATTTTGGTTGCTCATAATTTTTACTCAAGTATTTTGTTTGCTCACGATTGTCACTATTACCTTTACTACCTCATGTATTTTGTTTGCTCACTATTACCTTATGTAAGTAACGTATGTTTTTGCAATCTGTTCTTTTGTAATGTTTCTCATTATGTTTCATGTCTGTTCCTAATGTGAAGCGCTCTGACGCCTTCGGGTAAAGTCCGCGCTATATAAAAATGCATAAATAAATAAATAAATAAATAAATAACCATCATGTAGGCTACGGATTCCCAGGCTCGCAGCCCCTTTCTCGGGCATGCCCGGCAGGGGGCGCTGTGTCTCTCTCCTCTCGGCGGCGGCAGCAGCAGCATCTCTCTCCCTCAGCCTGCTTTGGTCTCCCATCACCTCGCCGCCCCCTCCTTGCCAGCAGCATCCACACACGCGCAGCCCTCCCCGGCTCACAGCCCGGCAGCCGAGTCAGGAGAGGCAGAGCGGGAGAGCCGGCGAGTGCAGCCCGGGTGAGAGGACTGGCAGCCCGGCTAGAGGGAACAGAGACACCGGGGAGCCCCTTCGGAACGTCCCCGCCAGGCGCCCGGCTGTCCTCCCTCTCCCTGGTGAACAGGAGACTCCCGCACGAAGCGCGGTGCTGCTGATGGGTTCCACGCAGGAGGAGGAAAGTTTGTGCTCAGCGAGGAACTGCACACGAAGCTGAGGAGATACTGCAGGGAACAAGAGCTGCACGCGAATCTGAGCAGGAACTGCAAGAGGCAGGAGCTGCACACGCGGGCGAGCAAGTATTACAAGAGCAGGAACTGCACACGAGGCTGAGGAGGTGCTGCAAGGAGCAGGAATTACAGACGAATCTAAGCAGGTACTGGAAGGAGCAGGAACTGCAGACGAGACTGAGGGGGTGGTGCACGGATCAGGAACTGCACCTGGGGCTGAGAAGGTGCTGCAAGGAGCAGGAACTGCACACGAGGCTGAGGAGGTGCTGCAAGGAGCAGGAACTGCAGACGAGACTGAGGGGGTGGTGCACGGATCAGGAACTGCACCTGGGGCTGAGAAGGTGCTGCAAGGAGCAGGAATTACAGACGAATCTAAGCAGGTACTGGAAGGAATAGGAGCTGTACTGCAAGGAGCAGGAACAGCATACGAGGCTGAGGGGGAGTTGCAAGGAGCAGGAGCTGCATACGGGACTGAGAGGGTGCTGCACGGATCAGGAACTGCACACGAGGCTGAGGAGGTGCTGCAAGGAGCAGGAACTGCACACGAGGCGGAGGAGGGTGCTGGAAGCACCGGCACTGGGTTGAGTTGGAGGAGACTGAACATAGAGTACACACAAGGATTCGAGGCTGGGATCGCAGCAGGGGGGTGCACACGGGCGCTTGAAGGTAGTGCAGGGAGCAGAAAGTGCACAAACCGCTAAGCTAGAAGAGCATATTAGCACGAACTGCACAGAGAGTGCAGAAGAAGGAAACTGAGCAGGTAGAGCGAGGGGCAGAAAGGCATCAAAGATTATACACAGAACCGCGGATTTGGAATGGAGTAAAACTCCACAGGTTCCCGTGTGTTACCCGTATGTGCAGTGCAAGGGGAAAGAACTGCACACGAGGTTAAGCAGAGACTGCACGGAGCCTAATATGCACAGACCAAGGAAGCTGAGTAGAAACAGCCCCGTGCAAGCAGCAGACACTGTACGGGAGGCGCAGCACGGGTGCAAGGGTTGCAACTACACCGAAGCTTTCTCTGCGAGCTCCTGAAGCAGGCACAGCGCGGGCAGTGTGCAGGGAGTGCTGCCGCTGGAGGGGTGTGTGCAAGCAGCAGGGGCCGCTGGGGCCATACTCCAGGGCGTGCAAGGATTGCCAGGACTGGCGCTCTGCTGACCCGTGGCCCCTACAGGGACCCTCTCACCGCCAGACCCCCAGCCCGACAGGAGCCCAGCAAGGCACCGAAGGTGGGGGAATCTTTGACACCCTCCCCGCCCCTAAACACTTGCCGGTGCTGTCTGGCACTGGCGGCGCCAGCGGAACGGAGAGTGTGATGGAAACTAGCCCCAGGGGGCGTGCTTCTCCCAGACCCCACGAGTGACCGTGGAGCATGATTCAGGGGCGCGGAGACACGCGTGTGCACACACCGGGCGGGGGCTGTAAATCCACTTAAGAAAGAACTGCGAATTGTATTTATTTATTTTTAATCCAGAAACTGCTCCCTTTTCACCCTTCACACCGTAACCAATCCGGAGCATCTCTTGCACAGCGAATTCACAAACGAGTGTGTACCGGAGAGCCGCCCAGAGCAACTCCCACGCGTGACATCGCCACAGCATCGCTCTGCTTGACCCCCTTCCCCCTCAGCGGAATCGTTCTACCTGGCACCTTCATCCTCACCAGCATCGTTCTATTTGGCACCTTCAGCCTCAGCAGCATCGTTGTAACTGGCAACTTTATCCTCAGCAGCATCGTTGTACCTGGCAACTTTATCCTCAGCAGCATCGTTGTACCTGGCACCTTTATCCTCAGCAGCATCGTTGTACCTGGCACCTTTATTCTCAGCAGCATCGTTGTACCTGGCACCTTTATTCTCAGCAGCATCGTTGTACCTGGCTCTTCTTCCTCAGCAGCATCGTTCTATTTGGCCCCTTGATCCTCAGCAGCATCGTTCTATGTGCCACCTTCATTCTCAGCAGCATATTTCTACTTGGAATCTGTCCACTGCATCTCTCCCTTGTATCCGGTTACCCTCTGCTCCCCCTGCGGGCCCCTGGGGCTCCCAAGAGCAGTACTTCAGGAACCTCTGTCCCGCCCCTGGGTCGGGTACTTACCGGCCTGAACCCACCTGGATTACAACGAGCCGCGCTGGGGACCATGCTCCGGGCCAGGGGCTGGGGGGTGCCCCTCTGGGTCTTCGTGTGGCAGGTGCTTGTCTATTCTGCCAGGGCTCAAGGTTGGTGAACTTTACATTACTGGTTTTGCTGAGCTGTACCATCTATGGTTTATACGTTTGGGTTATATTCGTGCTTTGTTGAAATTGCGTTTATGTAGCGCTTTCTACCCCTGGATGAGGAGGCACTCTTTTTCGGGGGAGTGTGAGCTTTTTCCGGAAAGGACTGCTATACACAACTTTTGCCGGTTACCTGGTTTACGTGTATACTTCTTTACTTATTCAGATGCACGGGGGAGTGCATGCATGCTGAGACGCGCTACAAAACTCACATGGCTTACCCGGTCCCTTTTCACTACAGCGCGAGTTTTTCGTGAGCCCTGCTTAAGTTTTTCTGCGGCTGTTTGTAGAATAAAGGGAGCACACCTTTTATTAGTCTATGACGGAATGCCGTCTGTTCTTATGTCCTCCTCCTATCGTGATTCACCTTCTGATTAGTGTCTTTTTTGTGAGTGTTTTTTTCATATTCTCCTTTGAGTTCCGTTTTTTAGTGGTCATGTTTTCCTCGTTCATGCACAGTGCCCGAAAGCACTCTTGACTGCCAGTGTTTATAGCGCCTAAGAACACGCGTTCTACACTCACACATTCAACAATTTGTTGCAGTGCAATCAGTAATAAACGTGCAATACATGGTAACACACTTACTGAAACTACGTGTTCGGTAATGAGTAACAGTGTGCAGTATTAACAGCGCAACGCACACGCACCCGTGTGCATACGAGGTTCCCCTTCTTTTGTAGAGACGATTTTGTTGAACAAAACCTGGACAGAGTCCCTGCCAAATGCCAATATGTGTTCTTGGCATTTGCTGTTGACAAAAGGACTTGGTTAGGAAGGGAGGGGGCGGCGTTGGATAGCTTAAGACCATTCACCGCCCCTGCCCTGTTAGAACTGAGCCAGCCCGTTACCTTACAATAGATTGATGACTCTCTCCCCCTCTTTACCCACAATCAGTGGTCACGCCCACGGCCATCCCAACCATGGCTGTTGGGGCAGCCATAGAGGACACGGGCATACAACTGATTCTGCAGAGTCTATGAGCGCCTGGTTGAGCCTCGCGGCGCCACGCCGAGGCAGGCACTGCCACAGTGTGTCACGCCTCACATGTGCACTGTTCTGCACCGGTCAGCCTACCGTGGTATCGCCCGGTGCAATGGCCAGGGGCTTAGTCTGCATGCCACACGTTCTGTGTTGGACACCTGCCAGCTTGCAGTAGTAAAAGACCAATGCAGAGGGAGAACTTTCTGTAATTCGTGTGTTTGTTGTTTTCGTGTCACCGGCACAATGCACAGCGCTCTACCCTTCAGTAGAACGTGCAGTGAGCCCGTCAGAATGCTGTAATAAAAGTAGCACACATGCAAACAGGTTCTGCGCTTCATGTTTTGATTTTCTCTGACAAGCAGCATGCAGTAATAACAGAGCAATACTTAGGCACATAAGTCTGGAGTGTAGGTCTGTCAGGGCACAAGTCCTAAAAAAAGAAGTTGGGGGGTGGGGGAGGTGGGGGCGCTGACATCACGACAGGAAGTGACATTACGAAAGGTGGCTTGCACCATCAGACTCATTGCCTCCCCTCGCTCACCCCTTAAATGCGATCGCATCAGAGAAGCCAGCGACTGAGCAGCGTTCTGAATGAGCTCCGATCTCGCCCCAGAGAGGCCAAAGAGTGAATGCGTGGCTCCGTTTGCTTCAGTTATCGAGCTCCCGGTCAAATAAGTGGAGGGGGCGCCGTCTACCCGCGTGGTACCCCGACTCGAGCCTGGTCTGTGATGTATGTGTAACCAGGCAATGCACGCCATTCTGCTCTTCACATGGACCGTAGCACCGGTCACTATGCAGCAATCTGAGTAGACAGTACGCGCGATATGCCCACATTTTGCATGCCACATGTTCTTTTTTGTGCATCAGTATGCAGGCGCTGCGAAAGGGATGTGGCCTAATTGTAAGCGCTGCTGAGTTTGAACCGGTATAAAATCCTGGCTTCTGCTCAAAGTCGTGTGATTCTGGGCAAATCACTTAATCTCCCCATGCCCCAAAAGGTTTGAAAATGTGTATGATGTGTCTTGGTATGTCATTTTCCGCTTAGTGCTCTAATGCTCTTAAGCCAAGTTTGAGCTATAAAACGATGCAAAAAAACTGGAGTATTTAAAGTAGACACATTCTGCCCTTCCTAAATTCATTTTCTGTGCCATTTAGCACGCAGTTGCAACATTCTGTAAATCACGGGTTCGTAGCTCTGTACTGATCAGCGGTACTGTTATCAGCAGAATGCGCAGACTGGATTGTAATTGTGTTTATATAGCGCTTACTACTTCTGACGAGGCGTTGGAGCACTTTTTGGCGAGTAGCATGCTATTGCAGAAGCCAAAGATGGATTACTAGGGGAATATAAATTGTCTTTGGGAGTGTAGACAAGTGAGTCTGTTAGTTGGATGCCTCGGATAGAGGACGGAAGAGTTTAGAAATGGATTCTTTGTGAGTTCATGGTAGTAAACGAGGTTTCGAATGATTCAGAGAGAGCCTGTTCCTTGGATGAACAGGACAAAGGGTGGATACAGAAGGGAAGCACTTATCGTTCATAGTATTAAAATAGGTTTAGGATAAGTGAGATAGTGGAGGTGGGGGGTATTTTGGAAGAGGAAGAGAATGAGCTACATAGTGGTGATTTAGTGGGGGTTATGGAGACTAGTGACTTTTTTTCTTCACTGCAGTGGGAGGAAAATACATAAATATGTAGATACGCATACAAGGTATACATGATAGAGATTTTAACATACTTTTATTCATTATATTCAAGTCAGAGTGCAACAGTAAATGTAGTGCTTTTATATAGCGCGTGAATCATTCCCAAAGGGGTCTCAAGGCGCTGTACACATACCGCTGTGGAACCCTTCCTGGCCTTTCCCTGTGAAGTGCCCACTCCTGGGCACTCCCAAGGTGAAGCCAGGCATCCTAGCGCTGTTGGGGCCGTTGTGGAGATTAAGCAAGCTATTGCCCAGAGTCACAGAGTGGGACCCATGATTAGACTAGGCACCGAGGCGAGAATTATCAGGTCCGGGGAAATTGAGCCCAAGACCCGCTGAGGCGGGAATTGAACTCTGGTCCCGGGCTAGACCCCTGCATCAGGGTCTGCCGCTCTAACCAATGAGCCACACTTCACCACAACAGTAACGCCCACACTGCACATCTTATGTTTGGTTTTCTGTAATGTTGTGCAGTAATAACATCACAACTCTCACCACATATGCACATTCATCATCTTGATGGTCGTTATTCCTTAATACCGTGCAGTAACAACTGCAAGACAAGCATCCCATCCACTCTAAACTTCACCTCTTTATGCTGGGTGGTCTGCAGTAATGCCACCTTCTTGTTGTTGCACAATACGTAGTCCCCGCATGACACAGAGATACCTTTTAGTGGGATTCCCAACATGTATTTTTAGGTTGGATGTACCCGCTTCGCCCTCTCTGCGGGTGCGTTGGTGGGGCCTGTAGCCATCACAGACCTGGGATCCATTGATGTACAGACCCCCCTGTGTGCTGTGGCAGTACACTACTTCAGTTCACACCTGACGACCCCTGATGCGCTGATCACCTACCCCCTGCAGGCGATGGGGTACCCTGGTACATCACATGTATGAAATACTGGAGCTACAGGTCATTTAAGTGCCTGTGGTAACACAGCAGTACACAGCAATAATGGTACAGACCCCTTGAGCATTAAGGTCAAACACTACCTAATCGCAAGCCTACCCCCTCCCATGTAACTCCCCAGGAGTGCTTTAATAACATCCTACATCAAAAACAAATCTAAGTCTGACTGATTTGTAGACCCCTAGTGAGCTCTGGTGGTACACTGTTCGTTTCAGACCTGAACTCCCCTGAATGCAAATGTAACATTCTGCATTACCGTGCAATGTGGCCTCGTGGTGCAAACTCCCAGGGGGTGCAGTGTAGAACTCAGGCCTGGAAGCCACTGAGTGCCGCTCGCAGTAGTTGTTTTTGGACCCTGCTGTTTCGGGAGGACTAGCGTGACGGGACTGCGAGGACCAGCAGCCCCGTAACTCAGCGCAGCTGTGTGCCTCTTCCCGCCCCTGCTTGCCTGCGTCCTTATGAGTGCCAAGGTCCTCCACTGCTTCATCTCAGACCTGGAAGCCTGAGGCTCGTCTCTATGTATGGGTGCTCAGCTGCATTGTCGAGTAGTCCACAGCATTTACTGCCCCTGTACTGTATGTGAGATTGATCAACATTCAGGCCATTCCTGATTCTATAGGGGTGCTCTTTGGATTGGCCTAGAACGGCCCTCCCTTGTTGACTCCTGCCGGACTCGGGACCTATGGCAACCAAAAGTGAGAGATTTGATTGACATCTTCAGAATGGTGTCAGGCAGCAGGCTCTCTGGTAACCCAAGCAGTCGGCGGAGCTCCCAGGAGGCTAATCTCTGCTGCGAAGCGGCCTGAAGCACAGGAGTTGTGTGCTGGGAGCTAGTGGCTGAAGTTCACCCTCTGGATGGGGAGCAGGGATAAGGGGTGTCAGGACTAAGAGAGTCCCAGGGGATCAGGGAAACGTCCACTTTTTACTGTCTTTACTGGTGACTTTACATATGAACTCGCGAACTAATGGATTCATTAATACCTCAGAGGTCAAGATAAGATAAAGCAGAAGTTAAAGCTTGATGAATGATTTATAATCTTTCAAAATGCAAAATAAATCCATTATTTTTTTGCGAACTGTGTATGAGCTGTACTGAATGGGCGAAGGCCCTCACACAGGACAGGACTTTGGGGACAGTTTTTTTTATTGTTGTTATACGGCGCGAACAAATTAAACCAACATTTCCAAACAGTGACAAGAAAACACTTAGAGACAAGGAGATGACGTAGTGCATAAGAGAGACATAGCAGCTATATAACAATGAGATAAGAGGAATTATGTCACAAATCATAAATCACTGCTGCTCAATCTGTTTAAGTATGCCCACGCTGTGTGAGGAAGGCCTGTCTAAGTGTCTTCTGTTCTGTGTAGATAATGCTGAGCTATTTTATCGCACAACTCGCCCAAGAGGGCATCCTGGCTTCTGTAGTAGGATCTGTATGGCCCAGCCAGGGCTAGGCCTTAGCGAAGAGCCAGTTCTTAAGTTTCTTATGGCATTCAGGAATAGAGGCGGTGGCTCTAATGTGCAGGGCAGGCCATTCTAGGCTTTAGGAGCGAGTTAGGAGAAAGCACACCCCCGGTTATGCTTCTGAGAGGGAGAGTATGAGCTGGGTGTCGTCAGCATAGGACATGTTGATTCACTGTGTACAAATGATGCTGGCGAGTGAGGTCATGTGGACATTGAATAGGGTGGGGCTGTTTGAGGATCTTTGTGGAACTCTGCAAATGAGGTTGACGGTGTCCTAGGTGAAGCTTTCCCAGCTGCCCTACTGGGTGCGGCCTCAGAAATGACCAAATCAATGAGTCTTGCAGCATAGTTAGGAGTGGTTCTTTAGGGGAGCCAACTTGTATCTAGGTAGACCACCAAGGGTTGCACTTCCATAATCCCACCTGGAGATTACCCGGGCTTGAGCAGCAGACTTGAAGTCATCAGGGGAGGAAGGGTTTCATTTTTCTTAAGATGTCCATTTGGAACGTTGCTACTCTGGTGGGAGTACAGATGTGTTTCTGTATCTTCAGGTTCTTATCTAGTGTTATTCCCAGTGATTTTATAGAATCGGTGATGTGTGATGTGCAGTTAAAAGCAGTTAGTTATCTCAAATATTCTTCAACAACGAGCGACTGTTTGGGTGGGGCGATTAGGAGGAATTCTGTTTTGAGAGTGTTTAATTTAAGGTAGTTGTAGGTCAGCCAGCTTTGGGTTTCATGAAGAGTTGTATTGAGGGACCTGATTTCCTCAGCAGAAGAGTTTTTAAAGTACAGTTGGGTGTCATCAGCATACATTGTTAGATCATTTTAAATTTCAGTTAAAGGCTCCATGAACTGGTTGAAGCGAGTGGGTGAGAGCGTGGACCCCTGTGGTTCCCCGAGTGTGACCAGTGTGGAATTGGACAGGGACTGATTGACCTTGATTCTTTGCGTTCTATTGCTGAGAAACTATGCAAACCAGTTTAAAACAGACCCAGATAGAACCATCCTGCTTGCTAGAAGGTCTAGGAGGCTGTTATGTTTGACAGTATCAAAAGCTGACAACAGGTTGAGAAGGATTAGAAGGCAAGATTCATTCTGATCCATCATTTTTATTGCATCATTATCAATGTGTATAAGGGCTGTTGCAGTGCTGTGATCCCGATAGAAGCCAGATTGGAATTTGTCAAGAAGATGGAATTGATCTATGTGGTTACAAAGTTGGACATGAACACATTTTTCAAGGAGCTTTGCCCAAGAGCTTTGGTGTTTGGGCAGAAGTCATTGAGGTCATCGTGATCTGCTGTGGGTTTCGTCAAAATGGGGGTTACCTGCCCCAACTTTAGGCAATCTAATATCATGCCTTGAAGTAGTGAGGCATTTACTATCTTGTTCCAAATTGTTAGTAAAGAATTCTTCATCTCATTGAAGAAATTGGCTGGTAGAGGGTCAATGAAGTGCTTTGAGGGTTTCAGTGCTGTAAGAATATTGAGGATGGAGTCTACATCAACAATTTTTAAATTGTTCCAAGACGTGTTATTTTTGGGATGGGGTCCAGGGGGATGGCGGGTCTCAAAGGTCAGGGTGGGCTGATATGAGGAATGATTGGAAAGTGGCCCATTGTTAATTGAAAATCACTTTAAATCTTTTTTGTCTTTTCAAGGAAGGAGGCAAATTCCTCACAATTTGGCAGCAAACTGGACCTTATTTTGGGAGGGTTCGGTTGACGATTGGATTGTAGTTTAACTAACTCTAAAAGTTTTTGGGGTTATTTATAGGTTTATCTAATTGATTTCTAAAGAAATGCACTTTCGCACGTCTGATCCCTTTGTTGTAGATGCCTCTTAATGATCTCAGGTGTTCGAGGGATGGTGAGAATCTCCACAAGCTTGTGGCTAATCTAAGATTGTGCTGATCAGTGTTTAGACTGTCAATAATCCATTGCTTGGAGTCTTTGGTGAAAATTCCTTTTAGCTGTAGTGGGCAAATGCATCAACAACGTTTAACATGGAATTGTTGTAATGGGCTGTGAGGTCATGGACATCAGGCATGTCAACCGGAGGCGGCAAGGTATTACTTCTTAGGGATAGCATTTCATTCAGGTTTGTGCTACGTATGTTCCTTTTCCAATGTCTGGGCTTCTTTTGTTGAGTCAATTTTGTAATCCGAGATTCTGAAATGTGGAAAGTGATGTGGTGGTGGTCTGTCCAGTCACACGGGACAATCGATTCGACTTAGATGGAACTCACCTTAGCCATGATTAGGTCCTAGGTCGCACTCAAGATATGGGTGGGACTGTCGCAGATTTGGATTAGGTTATGGTCTACTAGGAAGGATATAAGGCTAGACACTACCGGGTCATTCAGGTAATTCAAATGGAGGTTAAAGTCTCCAAGGTAGGCCTGGGAACAATGTTGTCCAACGTTGGATGAGATGATTTCCATAATTTGTTCGATAAATGAGAGGTTGCACTTGGTGCATGGTAAATAGTGTGCAGTTTGCATAAGGGCCTGTTGTTGCTTATACTATCCATGCATAGGTATTCACATGAGGAAAGGACCAGTTTGTGCCTGTTTCACTAGGAGACTTTATGTGGTATACAGGCCATGCCATCCCCTCGTCTATTAGCTCTGTCCAATCCAATGATGTTGTGGTTAGTTGGGACTAGGGTGTCCAGGATTGGTCCAGAGGAGATATATAGCCATGTTTCAGTATGGATTAGAGGGTCAAGTTTCTGTGCACGGATAAGGTCAGCAGTGTCTGCTGAATGTTTCACAGCCAATCTGCAGTTGAGAAGCATGCATTTCAGGTGTGGATTGGTGTCAGTAGAGGTCGCCTTTGTGATGGCAACTCACTTAAGGTTGGATGTGTTTATAGCATTGGAGTTGAGCTGGGTTCTCAATATGTTTGTGAAGGAATTGTATGGATTTGGCCTGATTGTCTGGTTTGGCATAGTGTGTGGAGTTGTATGAGAGAGTGAATGTCCTTGTCAGTAAGTGTATCTTTCAATCTATGGCAGGTTATGCCACTCCAACTCAAATGGGGAGACACCGAGATGGAGGAGATCTCAGTAGATGAGGGAGGTGACAGCCAACTTATGTGGTAGGTAGTAGTTTATGCTCGGTTGTGTCTGATCTTCCTGAGGGACCTGTAAAAACCACCAATCATTCACCAGATCTAAGGTGATATGTATTAGCTATTATTAAGTCTTCCTTAAATTGTAAATCCAGAGTAATCTCGTCTAGTCTGGATTAATGTGAAGTGTGGGGACAAGTAGTCGAGGTTTGGGTCATGTGGTCAAGAGGTGAGGAGATATTCATGCGAGAAGATCAGTGGAGGGTAGTGGAGTGTCCTTTCTAAATTAGACCACTTTGTTTGCTGACAGTCCTATGCACTGCAATTTTACCATGGGTAATATTACCTAAAAGTGCAGCCCTCAGGCCGACATCTGATTACAGTTCTAACTGGCTGCTAGGTGGAGGGCTCAAGTATTTCTGTAGGCACGGCTCTACAAGTAGCAGGTTACTGTTTCAAGTCACATGGGTATGAACGAGTTAAGAAACATTTACACCTGTTATTTACTGCACCACTCAAAGTCGCATATATGTGGAGCAAGAAATGTGTAAATTGAAAGCTTTTATGTGATGTACATCTAATCAAAGGCAGTGGGATGAAAGGCCGCCCCATGCATTTATCTGCTCTGCTATAGTCCTGCCCGAACTCTTCGGATGAAATATGGGCTGGTGCTGCATGGCTGGGCATATGTTATCCGAGCAAATCCCTGATTTATCAACCATTGTTAAACCCCCTGCAAAATGTAAATTCAGGGCCTCGTGCATGTGTCGCTATGTGAATTATGTTCAGTTAAACCACAAGAGGCGCGGTTAGGAATCGGTGGATAGCTCCTCTCATGCAAAAAATGGTGTCAGCACAGCTCATTTCCAGTCATGTGGAGCTTCAAGCTTGAACTTTCTGTTCTAGTGTTCAATGGTAACTACTGCCAATAAAAGGTGGTGGGGTAGCTTGGGGGGATAATAAAAGCACTTACCTGCTGTTGCAGGATGTTGCCTCTCTGCTCCTCTGCTCCTGCCGCCTCAGTGCTCCTCTGCTCCCGCCGCCTCGGTGCTCCTCTGTTCGTCTCCCACCCAATCCAGACACTGCTCTCACTACCCAGCTTGAGAGAAGCGCTCGGAATCTCCTGATCAGGCTGAAATGCTGCTCAGTTAGGGGCAGGGAGCATGTGCCTCTTCTCCCACAGGCTGTGCAAGACAGCTGGGTTGGAGAAATGTAAGTGCGCATGTCGGTTTGGCCATCCTAAGACGGTCCACCAAATTGACATGTGCACTTACATTGCATCTACCACTCCTCCTCCCTGGCTGCTGCCGGCGCAGAGATTGGCTCCGCCCCTCCCTAGACTCAACGGACTCGGCTGAGTAATTGCAAATTATAATAAAATAGTTTATCATTTTATTTTTCATTTTCTGCCTTTCAGCAGTGGGGCGTCGCTCCTCCGTCACAATGGAGGAGCCACCCCTGCTAGTGTTGAATTTACTGTTAGAAGAAAACAAAATGTTTTTTATTTTTGTTCTTCTACCATATTACAGGGGGAGAAAGGCAGGGTAAACAATAGAGGTGGGCGAGCCACTGAAAACTCTAGCCATGCTCGATCCTGAAGCCTAGGTCTGACTCAGTTAGAAGCCCTGTTGGAACCTCAAGCTCATAACAAGCTGAGCTTTCTTGGGGCTTCTATCTGCCACCCTCTCTCCAAACAGGATGTGGCATTTACGGCCAGCCATGCTGACTTTGGAACTGGGGAACCAGGTTTGAGTCAAGGTGTCAGTTCGACATCCAGTGATTCTGGGCAAATATCTTAGGCCCTGATTTTGAGTTTTGCGGTCTGGAGAACGCAGACAAGCCGGTGGCACCCGACTGCTGTATTAGGACACTATTGCTGGGCTGGCTGTGTGTCTGCTGCGGTGGCTTATAAAGAGAGTCTGAAGCACATGTCACCACAGTGCAGCGGCACTTGCACGTCAGGCGCACTGTTGCCATTCACCATGTCGTGCCTGACACACAGTGCGGCATGACAGTGCTGGCATATGGGGGGCACAATGGTCCGAATGGGCTCTAATGCCCTAGGGCCCTTTCCCGCCTCTCCGCTGACATTTTCATGGCTGGGTCCCCACCGTGAAATGGTCGGCAGAAAGACAGTCTATGATCACCACGGCAGTGCGGGCATTGGCACCATCTCCATAGACCACCGCTTCCTCACAGCAGCGGGATCCAAGATTCAGGCGGTGGCTGTGGTCTTGTGGATGTCTGACCACACTCCTCGTAATCAGGCGGTCAGACCGCCAATGGCAGCATGGCCATTGTACTCGTAATCAGGCCCTTAGTCTCCTGCCTATAAACAATTGTGTAATGGAACTGGTGCTCATGTAAAGCACTCTAATGCCTTGGGATCAAGCTCATACTGTTAAAAACTGCAGAAAATGCCAAATAAAAGGTAAAAACCATTGCCTTAACATAAGAAACAAATAGATCCTGATAGAAATGGGGATCTTTAGTTGGCAGTGGCTTGCACCGTGTCCAAGTAGGGACCCCAACTTCAACTCAGGATGAGTGAAGTACACACTTAAGTTTACCTTTGCTCACCCACTGGTAGCTTGGCACAGAGCAGTCATGCTAAGCTACTGAGGCAATGTGTAAAAACATTTGTATATGACCCACAGTAACACAGTCAGTGAAAACACCACAAATTGACACCTCGCAAGTTTAGAACAAGCATTTGCAATGCAATAGGACTCGCAATTGCTAAATTTTTAACTATTGGCATTGTAAATGACAATGCCATTCATTTATGTGTTTCAAAATACCAAGAAAACAATGTGGACTGGCCCACTATGTGGAAGTAGTGGAATATCAGTTGATATTCCTGGTCACTTGTGAGTATAGCTTATCAGCTGGGCACAATAGGTTTTGTTTATAAACCCCTCACACACCAATCTGGTTGGTGTCATGCTTCATCATCGGGGTCCAACCAGGCAGCCAAATGCCAGCAAAAATAAAAAGGCATTTTACTTTACAATAAAATAGGCCAAAGTTTCTAAAATGCGAGACCTATTGCATTGCAAATGCTTGTTATTGTTCTATCATGCATACATGCAGTGTGGGCCCAGGGGTGCCAGCCCACTTGCACAAGATGATGCATCACAGCAAGGTAAACATGGGGGCGTCACGAGGAAATATATGCAAGGCATAATTGAACCCCTTATATATGCCACTTACTTGCTGAGCTTTGAAAGCACTGATAAAAGCTGTTATACACTCACACACAAATACACACACACACACACACACACACGTAGGTTAACTAAACTAAATTCCGCATATAAATATTATATGACGATGTATAAATCATCAAAGTATACATCGTCAATGTACACAGATGTGGAGATAAGAATAGTAACTCCATGCTTATCCTTATATATTAATTTTTGCGGCATTCCCGTTGCCAATATTCTGGTTACTATATTTTTGTAGCATGGCAATTTTTTGCTCAAGATGTTGCTGTTGCAAGGAGCCAGTGCCTTGAAGTACTCTGGGAGGAACTAAGGTCTGGTGTTGACCTCCCACTAGGTAGAAGAGCCTTGCACAAGAGAGGGTGCCTGACCGAGAATGGCCACGGATTCAGCCGATATAATTTAAAGTCAAATAATTTTGGATCGGAATCAAACCTCATCGTTTTAAAACAACTGAATATATACACTCCACGTGTTTCTAAAGCCGACACCGGCGCGATGCCAGTATCGATGCGGCGGCATTAGCATGTGTGCCTGCCTATGTCCTGAATTTAAAGACAAGCGGCATTAGCGTAAGTGCCTGCCCGAAGTTGAACATGGTGCCATCGCCATGGATGTCTGCCTGTGGCTCAATTGGAAAATAACCACCATTGAAGCGTGTTTTGAAAAGTTGTAAGTGTGATCTCCACATAAGATTGGTTTAATTTGCCAGGATTAATATCCGTTTTTTCCAGCTCGTAATATGAAGGACAGAGACATTTCTGTTTGCAGCAAGGTTTCTTTATTTTGATTCATACGACAAGGACAGCCGACCCAGGAATCGCCATGCCGGGAGGACTTTAGGACCGTAGGCATTAGCCTAAATAGAAATGTTTTATTACTGAAGAATTATATTTTTATATTTCGGACACTGTACACATCTTGAAACAGGAATTTTCGACGTGATTTAACCAATTTAGCCTTGAGAAAGCCCCGGCGCGAATCGCCAAGAGGGGGCGAAACACGTGTCGGCTGTCCTTGTCGTATGAATCAAAATAAAGAAACCTTGCTGCAAACAGAAATGTCTCTGTCCTTCATATTACGAGCTGGAAAAAACGGATATTAATCCTGGCAAATTAAACCAATCTTATGTGGAGATCACACTTACAACTTTTCAAAACTGTTTCCCTAACCCTGAAGCCCAAGAGGTCCAGAGCTTCGAGTGTGTCTCCACCCACCAACTAACCACACTTATTCAAGTGTTGTCTAAAGCGTTGAAATCCTTGGGCCTTTGCTACCTTATCACCATTGAAGCGTGTGCCTGCCTGTGGCATCAGTGTGTCTGCCTGCAACCACAATGGAAAGCCGACACTTGGCGCAATGCTCGTTGGGCTCAAACGCCGTGAGCCGTTCATGCGCACGTCACCTGTCAGGGGGCACGCGTGCACATGTCCTGACCTCTTCCGCCGAAAAACAACAGATCTGGCCAAGACGAGCAGGCGTGCAGCGCATGCGCTGCATCGCTAGGTGAGACCTAAAAAGTAAATGATCTCCGTATGTTGGATTTTTGTCATTTTGGTCTTGTTTGGTTTAGATAAAGATACAACTGTGACTTTTAAAAGGTAAAAACATTTCTGTCCATAGGAAATTATGGATGCGCCATTTTCAGCACAAAGTACTTGGGACGCATCGAAATCACAAGCAAAAACACCTGCAGGGAAGGGGATGCATCAGTTCCTTAAGAGAAGGGAGGTGATGTATCAGTTTCTTGCTCCAGGGGAGGTCATGAGTCGGTTCCTTACTGCCAGCAGGGGAGGTGATGCGTCAATACCTTACTGGAAATGTGTCTGTTTCTTACTGCCCCCATGGAGATGATGCGTTGGTTTCTTACTGCGACCCCAGAATTGTTGTAGATTCAGCGCTTACGGGTGAGATGTGTGGAAAATCCAGAAGTCCTGGAGGGGATGCTGCGACGGCAGACCAGGTGCTGAGTCGATGTCCCCAACCACTGACTGGCGATGCGTTGATTCTTCTTACTGCCCAGGAGGGCCAAGGAAGGTGATGTGTTGGTTCCTTGCTCCACTGGAGGTGATGCTTTGGTTTCTTACTGCCACGCAGGAGAGGTGATGTGTCGGGTTCTTACTTTGCGGGGAGGTGATGTGTTGGTTTCTTACTGCACCCCCAGCATTGTTGTAGATTCGACGTACAGGTGTGATTCGTGGAAAATCCAGTTGCACTGGAAGTGATGTGGCAACAGTGAACCAGGGGCTGCATTGATTTCTCCAGCCACCGACCTGCGATGCATTGATTTTTCTTGCTGCCCAGCTGGGCCATGGATAGTGATGCATCAGTTTCTTGCTTCAGTGGAGGTGATGCGTCAGTTTCTTACTGCCACGCATGGGAGGTGATGCGCCCGGTTCTTACTCTGCAGTGTTGTTGTAGATTCGGCACAGGAGGCGATGCGGTGACAGCTAACCAGGTGATGCATCGATTTCTCCAGCCTCTGACCGGCGATGCATCAATTCTTCTTGCCGCTCAGCAGGACCTGCATAGGAGTTAGTGCGGTGATGTTAGGCATCGAAGGTCAGTGCACAGAACTCTGCACACTGCGGTTTCTGTGGCCGATGGCAGGCATTGATTTTTCGGGCTCACTGGGTTGTGCATCGGAAATTTCTCCCACACAGCAGTGCTGCATTTTCTTCATATCTTCAGTGCTTGGTAGCTTCCTGTAGCAGGGACAAACTCTAGAGGCCTAGAATTGGAATAAGAACTTCCTGGCAGGCCAGAACTCCCAGCAGTGGAGTTCAAGGAAGTTGTGGGTAAAGTCTTCATGGCCCTGAGTCTTCAGAACAGGAGGCAAGCACACACAAGCCCTTGGAGAATCTTCTCAAGCCGGTCTCAAAGCAAAGTCCAGATTTTGTTCACTGCTTTAGAGAAGGAGCAACTGCAGGCCAGCCCAACAAAGCAACACACAGCAGAGGGGCAGTACTCCTCACAGCTCTTCAGCTCTTCTCTCTTGGCAGAGGTTCCCCTTGATTCCAGAAGTAATCTAAAGTTCTGGGGTGTTAGGTCTAATATTTATACACCATTTTCTCTTTGTAGTCTTTGTTTCAAGAGTCTCTGAGCTCAGTAAAAACCCGTTCTGTCCTCCCAGGCCCAGCTTCACCACAGGAGGTGGAGACAGCATTGTGCAGAGCAGACACAGCCTATTCAGGTGCTAGTGAGAACTCCTCCCACCACTCTAAATACAGAAAGGTCTATTCAGACTGGCTATGAATCACCCAGGAAAGGCAGTCCACACCTCAACCCCACTTGTGACTATTGTGACTGTATAGAGTGAATGCACATCCCCAGTTCCTGTCACTCCAAAACCAGACAGTGGTTTGAAAATGCCACTTTCAAAAAGTGGCATTTTCAAACACGCAATTTAAAAACCACCTTCACTAAAATGTGTGTTATTAAATTCTGAGTACAGCGAGCCTAAACTCCATTTCTCTATCTTGTCCCAATAGAACATTGCACTTGTAAGATGTTACAAGGCTGCTACCATCTTAACCTATGGGACAGACAGCCTTTCAATAGTGAAAAATGAAATGCACAGTATTTCACTATTGGGACATGCAAAACACACCAGCACACGTCTTACCTTTCACTTACACTTCACCCTGCCCTTGGGGTGACTTGACCCTACCTGAGAGGTGCCTTACATGTAAGAAAAGGAAAGGTGAGGGCCTGGCCAGTGGGTGCACTTCCCAGGTCGACAGAGCGGTTAACAACTGTGTGTGCAGACACTGCAGTGGCAGGTGTGAGACACATTTACTGGGCTATTCATTTGGGTGGCACAAACAGGGCTGCAGGCCCACTAGTAGCATTTGATTTACAGGCCTTGGGCACATATGGTGCACTTTACTAAGGCCTTACCAGTAAATTAAATTTGGTCATGGACCGACCATGACCATGCTCCATGTGTACACGCACTTTCATTTTGGCGCTGATCAGCAGTGGCAAAGTGCCCAGAGCACCTAAACCAGCAAAAACGAAGTCCAGCACACAACCAAAAATACAGGAAGCAGAGGCAAAAAGTCTAGGGAAACCACGCCAAGGATGCCAGGTCTAACATATGCCCATTTCCTTGCTGATTTGTAGACAGTGAAACCAGAAAACCTGGATAAATGTCGACTACCCCGCTTAAATTGTGTGTTCTTTGGCAAACCTATTGTGCTTAAATTAATAGACTATAATGTTGCTCTATAATAATCCGAGTCAGGGTTTACATGCCAATTGTTTTGCCTCTTGGTGCACTTATGGATTCTGTTTAAAAACTGTAATTTTTCTTAAGTACTTCCCAATGCAGTGCTACAATGTGATGTATTGATGTCAAAGTTTCACATATTAAACAAATACACTTTTCTCAAACTTTGAAGAGACTTTGTCGAATTTTGCGTGATGTTTGTTGCGTGATTTACACAGCAAACATCTTCAGGGCTGGCTTGTGCACAGGCTCTAAGATTCCGAACCAGACCATTGGCTCAACTCTCCCTATAAATTAGTTGACTCGTTCCCCTCTA
This sequence comes from Lissotriton helveticus, assembly GCF_964261635.1. Taxonomy (NCBI): domain Eukaryota; kingdom Metazoa; phylum Chordata; class Amphibia; order Caudata; family Salamandridae; genus Lissotriton; species Lissotriton helveticus. The sequence continues at coordinate 1,113,068,935 of NC_136068.1, forward strand.
GTACACAACATAAAGGGACTGATACGCAAATGCATTTTAGCATGTAAAAATATAGTCTCATGTAGTACTACTTCACATACTTTTAAATAACTGTGTACTGGCTCCATGCACATCTAAGATGGGTGTATTCAGGGAATATTCTTATAGAATTGCTACTACTAGATAGGTCTGTACTCTCAGCATTTTCACTTATTTGGGAGTTTAGCATTTCAGGGCCAACTCACAAAGACATTTTTAAGTTTGTGAAGTAGTTCATACACAAGTCCTGTTGATGTACTTATGGCCCCAATGCGGAGGTGTAATACGTGCTGATTTGGGAGGATAGGGCACACTTGTGTATGTGTGTGTATGACTTAAGTTGCCGTGTTCACAGTTTGGATAATGAGGTTTTCACCTATGCAGAGTTTTCCTATATATAGTAAGGTAATTTTCGCTGCGTCGTGAGATAATTTTAACTTTAATCCTGTGCAATCAAGCTGGGAAATGTATGCACACCTTTTCTTTCAATATCACCAGTTGTGCACCTTCTTCTATGCTCAGTAGAACAACACAGGAGCGCATCGCTGTTTTCCTAGAAATCCATAATTCATTTTAAGCGTTGAAAAAGGATACATCCAAAATAAGTTGTTTTCAAGAGCATAGTTTTCACACAAACTTGGCAAAGCGTAGAACTTCATATTTTCGGCAAGCTTGCAGTTTTCTTCATATCATTGTAAATGTGTTTAAAAAACAAAACTTTTCAGACCACTGGTGTTAATGAGACAGTTGCAACATATAATTACAACGTCAGACATGAAATTCATAATATAAAAAGTTACAATATAGTTTAGCAAGAAACAGCCATTGGGGTTGCATATTCTGTGGACAAGACACACAGTCACTCTCGTGTGCAGATCATGCTAAACCCCCTAAAATCCTCAAAAAATCTGCTGGAAACCAATCTCTTCTATAAGGGCGGCTGTTCAAAACTGTAACTCACTTGAGTTACACGATTGTTTTTCTACATATTCCCTGAAAGTTTGCCTGTTGAACTTCTTCCATTCGTAATCTCTCACACCTTTAAGCCAGCAGTGACCCCACCTCGAGGGATCACAATCTGAGACCTAGGCTATACCTGATCTAAAGACCTTACTTTATTCACAAGTGACGGGTCTCCTTCTGCTAACTTGAGGTATGCTGCCTGCGTGGTGGCAGTCTATAAAGTATTAGATCAGTCCCTATTTACTGGACTTCTGGGACGAGGTCTACCATTCCCCGCAAATGTACTCTCCTTTAAGTGACCTTTACTTACTCCAACTCATCTAGAAAGTGTAGTAATCTAACCGTAACATGTCTTCCGACTTTTCCGCTCAAAGGAAGCATGCCTGCAGAATAGTTGTTTCCCCATGGAGACTAAGCCCATGGACATCATCTGATCATCTCTTGTACCAGCACCAGAACTGAAATGTCCTTAAAAGGAGTTGGATTGCAGATGTCTAGGTTTAATCTTGGATACACATCCCTTCCTTTCAAGCCTTTATCCCCCTGTTTGTCTGTGAAAGAGACTGTAAAAACTCTGTCTTCCTTTAATGGCTGGCTGCATAATAGTGCAATCCCAAGTTCCTCTTTGATTGGAATTTGGATCAATCTTCAGCTCCCTGATTTGGATAAATACAGAGACTCTGCAGATAGTACTTTGAGGAGCAACACATGAACAACTTGTGAGGACCTGACAAGCCTCGCTGAATGTGGTACTGCCTGCTGCCGGGTCCCCTCTGACGAGGTCCTAGTCACCTTCTTCACCTGGATTATGATTTGAAGTTCTGCCATGCCCAAAACATTTATCTGCAAACTAGAATCCTCTTCCGTCAAAAGGGACAAAACATTCATTTGAAGGAGGCATCCCCACACCCCTGAAACTGTGGCGCTGCCCAAGACTGGGGACAATATGCCACAGTGGAGAACTGACAAAACAACTGCTTGTGACGGTAGGAGGCACGAGCAACCATTGGCCGCACCCTCGCCCCACAGTAGGGTTGGACAGGCTGATCCTATAAAAGACTAGAGGGATGTGAAAGTGCTCACAAATTAACATTATGCTAGTGACAATTCAAAAGGAATTCCGTCTGTCTCCAATTAATTTTGCAGAACTCAGCAGTGTCTTCATAATCAGCCCATCTGGACTGATCTCCCTCAAACTACCTTATATAAATATAAAAAAGGCAAAGTGCGAGTGCTTTGTTGAAGCCTGGCTGCGGTGTAGCTCTACACCACATTTGCCTCTGTGAAGATCTGAAATTCAAGGACAAGCCTCTCCCAAAGGAAATTTTTTAGGTTCTAAGGGCCAGATGTACGACCATTGGCAATTGCAACTCGCAAATTGCGCTAAATTGTTAGTCTCAATTTGCGAGTCGCTATTGCCAATGTATAACATTGTCTGAGACACTGTTTACGATTAACAATGAGGTCGTAAATTGCATGCATCATGCATATTAATGAGACTGTCGCAATTTGAGACCCCATTGGGAATGGCTGCCACTGCCAGGGACGGTGGCCTGCTGGGGTCAGCAGATCTCCATGTCTGGGACTGCTTTTAAATAAAACAGTTTTTTTTTTTAAATCCATCCCGTTTTCCCTAAAGGAAAACTGGATGTATTTTTAAAAAAATATTTGCTCACCCATTCACTAAAGGGGAGGGATCAACTCTTGAAGAGGGTGGTAATCTGCGAGTGCTTTGTGTCTGCAATTGCGGTGGCAAAACATTCTTACATAGAGTTCAGACTTGCTATTAGGAAGGCACGCCCTCGGAACGCCCCTTCCTAATAGTGAGTCACTAACCGTATTTTGCGAGTCGCTATTTAATTAGCGACTCGCAAAATTGGGCTAGTACATGGCCCACTGGTTTCTTGCATGGGTCTAAAACCCATTTGGCATGCAAAAATACTTCGTACATCTGGCCCTAAGAGTGGAGAAGCAGTGATATCAGCATAAAACAGAGTCTTGCTTCTTCCCTTTGTGAAACTGTTCCTTTTTTATAGAAAGACTTCTTATGCCGGCTTGTTTTAAGGTTTGATGATTAATATATTTAATGCAGTGTACTGATATAGCTCAACAAAAAGAAATGTCCTTTTGATGTTAAATGGTGGAAAGGAGATAACCCTCCAGTTGCTAAATTGCAAGCGGTGTAATCGGGAAACCAGAGTTCAGTCCTGGTTTCCTCTTTGACTAAACTGTGTGATCCTAGACTATTAATATCCTTCATTGTGCCTCCTTTTCCCTGATAATCTCATTTGATAGGACCTTTAAATCATTCAGCCAAGAATGCCTGCTGTACAAAAAACTCTCTTGTTCATGCTTTAATAGACTATAATGTTGCTCTGTTTGCAATTGCAAGACAAGCCATGTGTGGGAGCATAGAACAAATGAGCAACTGACTTGTTTTGGGGTTCACTCATAGCTTCTTTTATTGGGAGGCAGGTTGATCAGTTCAGGAGTGTTTCTAAGTTCATGTTTACAAACTATCACTTCTCATAAATGTCACTCCGTGCAGTGATATAACCTAATATACTTAATTGAAACACGTCCCCTTGTTGATAAAAAGGCCCTTTTTTAATTGTAAAGAATCTTTTTCATATTTGTGCATGGCAAATTTTTTGACGGCTTGTAGTCTGGCTGTTTGAGCAAAATCTGAGCCATGGCTCAGCTTTCCTTATTAATTTGCTGGTTTGACCGCCTTAAAATTGTAGCAAAACTGATCAGCAAATGCTTCTCACTGCAAGCTGTGCAAAGATCTGTATGTTTAACAATGCCCCCGATTGACTGAATAGGCATAACATAACAAAACATGTGTATTTTTAAAGCGCACGTTCACCACTACGGGTATCTTGGCGCTGAATAACAGTTGTTTGTTGTTACCCAACTCAATAGTACTCATTTTATCAACCTCAGATGGATGAAATGCTGAGTGGACCCGCCGGGATTTGCACCTGAGACCATGAGGACGAACACAGGCCCCTGCAGTTGATGCATTAGTCCACTGAGCCACCAGACCCGGCATCTTTGTTACATTTCTCTGTGATGATGAAACTCTGTTGGTGGTCATCACTTGAAATTTGTATCTCTGTTACCTTTAATTTGCGTTTTTGTATTCCCAGCGGTTTCCATTCCATGGTTTCAGACTTGTAGTTATGATCATCATTTTGACTTTTCTATTGGTTTAGATGTGTATTAAAGTTGTATTTTTTTTTTGCAGGAGTAACACTTGTGTCTGGACATCAGACTTTATTGATTGTGATGCTGTATTGTGCTCTATTTGATGCTAGTTTGTGGTGTTTGTTGTTATATCAAAATATAGGCCCTGATTGCTCGATCGCAGCTACTGATGGAAAGTCAAGGGAATTAAAGGGCCAATTCTAGTGACTGAAGTCCTACTACTAAGACTCCTAGAGTATTGGAGGGGCGGGGGGCACTATCACTTTGGAACTGCTGGGGGCTCCTTGAAACAAACAGCCCCTAGAGGAAAAGACTGGTGTCTTTTACTAAACTTTAATTCCACTCCTTAACTCTTAAAATAAAGTCAAAAAGTTTCATCTAATGCTACAGCTCCCACACTTCTAGTGTACTCACATCTCTATCTGGGGCTATGGTACTCTGCCATCGTGATCTACATAAACTAAATATGCTTTATCAATATGCACAACATATGAACTTGATATATAACAACTTTATCTGAACCTATAACATGATTGCTATCATGATATACAACAACTTTATCTGAAACTACTTCACACTCTCGTCAATTTATAAATAACTTTATCTGCAGTTCCAGCTATACATCACCTTCATCTGAAGTTGCAACACACTACCCTCATGATGCACATTAACTCCATATGCATGTACTGCACGCTTCCATCAATTCATACACGCTTGTTTCTGGAGTTGTAACATGCTGCTCTCTTGATGTGCATTAACTTCATCTTAAATTACGACATGCTACACCATCACAATATACATCAACGTAATCTGAAGCTTCAAACCCCTGTACCCTCAGAAGGTATATCAACCGTAGCTGAAGCTAAAACATGCTGCACCCTCACAATACACATTAACTTCATCTGAGGCTACAAGACGCAAACCTCATAACATACATCAACTTCATCTGAGGCTACAAGACGCAAACCTCATAACATACATCAACTTCATCTGAGGCTACAAGACGCAAACTTCATAACATACAACAACTTCATCTGAGGCTACAAGACGCAAACCTCATAGCATACATCAACTTCATCTGAGGCTACAAGACGCTAACCTCCTAACATACATCAACTTCATCTGAGGCTACAAGACGCAAACCTCATAACATACATCAACTTCATCTGAGGCTACAAGACGCAAACTTCATAACATACAACAACTTCATCTGAGGCTACAAGACGCAAACCTCATAGCATACATCAACTTCATCTGAGGCTACAAGACGCTAACCTCCTAACATACATCAACTTCATCTGAGGCTACAAGACGCAAACCTCATAACATACATCAACTTCATCTGAGGCTACAAGACGCAAACCTCATAACATACATCAACTTCATCTGAGGCTACAAGACGCAAACCTCATAACATACATCAACTTCATTGGAGGCTACAAGACTCTAACCTCATAACATACATCAACTTCATCTGACGCTACAAGACGCAAACCTCATAGCATACATCAACTTCATCTGAGGCTACAAGACGCTAACCTCCTAACATACATCAACTTCATCTGAGGCTACAAGACGCAAACCTCATAACATACATCAACTTCATCTGAGGCTACAAGACGCAAACCTCATAACATACATCAACTTCATTGGAGGCTACAAGACTCTAACCTCATAACATACATCAACTTCATCTGACGCTACAAGACGCAAACCTCATAACATACATCAACTTCAGCTGAGGCTACAAGACGCAAACCTCATAACATACATCAACTTCATCTGTGGCTACAAGACGCAAACCTCATAACATACAGCAACTTGATATGAGGCTACAAGACGCTAACCTCCTAACATACATCAACTTCATCTGAGGCTACAAGACGCAAACCTCATAACATACATCAACTTCATCTGAGGCTACAAGACGCAAACTTCATAACATACAACAACTTCATCTGAGGCTACAAGACGCAAACCTCATAGCATACATCAACTTCATCTGAGGCTACAAGACGCAAACTTCATAACATACAACAACTTCAGCTGAGGCTACAAGACGCAAACTTCATAACATACAACAACTTCATCTGAGGCTACAAGACGCAAACCTCATAACATACATCAACTTCATCTGAGGCTACAAGACGCAAACTTCATAACATACAACAACTTCAGCTGAGGCTACAAGACGCAAACCTCATAACATACATCAACTTCATCTGTGGCTACAAGACGCAAACCTCATAACATACAGCAACTTGATATGAGGCTGCAACGTTGACCCTCATAATGTAAACAAGAATCAGTCTTAATCTACAGTTGTCTTTGTTGCTGGTGGAAGGGAGTTGTCTTGTCAAAGGATGTTTCAGAAAAGCCCTTCATTCGCCTGGCCCCCACCCTCCCCATGTTCTATTGCCTGGAGTACAGAGGCCCTGGCATGTTCATTGGCAATGTGGTTCACTGAAGCATTCCCTTAGAACACTGGAAGGGAAGAGGTGTGAGGGTATGTATGGGGGATTGAAAAAGCAGCATGGCCGCTCAAAGCTCCGGCTAACCAGTGACTCGTAGTTTGTTGTATACTGTCTGTGGAGCACGGTTATAGGCCTTGGGCGTGTTTGGTGGGGTAAGGAGGCCTGGAATTGCTTCACTAACTGCATTCATTTAATGATGCTCATTGCGACACTTTCCTCCGCCAATGGTTTGCGCCATTAATTAATAAAATTAATTTCATGGGTAATTGCAATAAAGTGAGATTTGAGCCTCAGTGAGAGACAAAGCCCTTGTAGCACTGACATGCTCCCAAAGTGATGTGTTGTCTGTATTGGAGGAGCGATTTTTAAAATCAATGTTTTTAATTACTGGTTTCTAGTAGCGCAGCATACCAGGTGGTGATTTCCATTAACTCTGTGTACACAGCCTCCTTCTTTCTTTCATGAGTTTCTAGTTCCCATAGTGGAGGGAGGTATTGGTTTCAGCTATTTCCTGGACTGTATGTGATGCTCAGAATTTCATCTTGTACAGCGTGCCATAGAAATGCCGTATAGATACATACATGCATACACTCACACATACAATGGTGGGTTCAGAATTTTCCAGTCCTCTAGGTCCTGCGTCTGCAGTAAGTTAAGTGTTGAATGTTCATGGTGGTAGTTTGCCCTTTGAGTCGGTTTTATGATAATTTCGTTAAGTTTCCTGGCCAATATGCGGCTGTATCTTGAAGTCTCCCCTCTGTTCCACGATCTCTTCCTCAGGGCCTTTTGTTACGTCTGCTCTGCATTGCACCGCGTTCAGTACTTGTATCCGTTTTTGGTAGGAGCTGGTTCAGAACGTTTAAATAGTCGAGCTGGGGTGACACCAGCATTTATGCTAAGTCTGCTGCCCAATGAGTGCTATATAAATCACTGCTTCCCAGTGACTATTTATGGAAGGATGGTAACAGGTGAGTTTAACATTACCCCGAGTTCCTGACTTTAATTACTGACATTGATGTCATTGCAGAGAGGATGGGCAATGGAAAATGTGTGTGACCTAATTTAACAATGTTGAGTAGCAACTTATTTGGTTTGAGGCCATATAGGTGGAAGAGTCTTTTGTTCAACTCACCCAGCACAAGTGCTGGGCCCTTCAACAATTTACAATGGGGTCCTGTTCCCTTTTATTGTCTGGGGTGGCTCAGGGGGATGTAGAATGAAGGCAAAGGGGGAAAGGTTTTTAGTAGTAGTAGTAAATCTTTATTGTATGATTAATTAAAATCTTTACAGAAATAGCAGAAAGTGCATGTTTAGAATAGGTAATAATAAAATGGTTGACCTAGGGTTACACCCTACTCTTAAATTCTCAGGACTTAGACTTTAGCTAACTTGTATTGTTGAATGTGGCTTTGGAGGAACGATGCAATGTATCTCCGAGTTCTGCCCCATACATCTCAATGCATTTCTGTAGGATTGAAGGCATATAATATAGAAAAAAGCTAACACTTGACCACAGCAAGCTGCAGACTGATGTTGTTTCCAGTTTGCATGGTTTGATAATCTCACATACACATTAATATTCGTATCAAATTTAAAGGGGATCAGGGTACTTGATTAATTAGTAGTGTGCATTTTTATTAATCAAGCATGGAGAATTTATTGTAGGTCAATTAATTTTTCCAACTGCAGAACACTGCCTTACCAGCAAGTAGGTGGATTCCAAGAAGATAAACCAGAGCAGGTGAAGCTGAAAAGTAAAATAAAGCCTAGGTTTTTTTTGGCTTAATGTTGTTGCACAGATATGTGTCCTGGTGTGGGGAAAGGACTGACCTGATTTTGTCAACTAGATGGCTTTGGTGCCAAGTTGCGCCTATTGGGGGTTTTAGTAGTTCCCGGTGTGCTCTGTTTGAAAATGATTAATTGTATGGCATATCCGTGCCGGGGTAGGTGTAGGCAGGGTGGTGTCTCTGATTAATTCTTTTTGAAGATTGTGTATTTTTTTCCACCTGAGGCGAGCCATTTGAATCTATTTGGTGGAAGGCATTTGAGTTTCATGAATGTTTATTGATATCTACAATGGGCAACTCAGCAAGAGAAGCAGCATGGTCGTGTGGATGTTTACCCAAAAAAGAGTAATTCACAGAAGGCACAGTAATCCAGTTGGTAAAGTGTGCAGAGGCTGTGCAGGCTTTCTATGTTAATTTTAAATGAGTTCCTAGAGACATGCAATAAACAGAAGGGCATGGGTGACAGCTGGGGCACGTCTCTTTCCTCTGGCGCTTCCTTTACTTGCCTCTCCTCTCCTTGTCTTAGATGGCTGATGGCAGTGGCAGGAGCACAAAGTTCATTTGTGGTGGTTTCCACTCCTGATCATTCACTTGGTCTCAATGCTGTAATGTCATCAGGGGTCAAAGGGGATGTGAAGTCACTTCCCTCTACTAATAGAATTGTGGAAGTGGATGGCTATCCATGAAGAAAATGCGACACCCGAAACGTGTGTCCTTGTTCCCAGCATCTAGGCCTTGAGTCACAGAGCATTTTCCACACTCTAGTTCAACTCAGCTGTGGAAAACACACAATCAAAGGAAAGTTCTGAAGTTTGAGGTAAGGCATATTTATGCTCTTAAAATCTGAAATTGGTGTAGATTGTCAATAATATTGCTCGTTATTCTTTGTAATTCTCTTGAAAGTCTGACATTTACTCCAAGAGCAGCAGCGATCTGAGCGAATGAAAAGTCCGCCTTTCAAAGCTGACCCCGTGCGGCTCAGAGGCGCGCCAGTAAAAGTTATAATGAGATATTGTGTGTTTTCCAGTGAATAGTCGATCAACCCTTTCCCTGTGCGCTCCTGATTGGAGGAGAATTTGAACCCGCCGGACCTCACGTGTTTGCTGTTGATTAGAGTTGTGATTTTATATTGTCCCTTTTACTGTAAATACGTGCTCGGCTTTAGAGGCGGCGGGATGTGAAATTGCAAACAAGCATGCTGCTGGTGGGGGCCGAAGTCCGGTACCCCGGCCCCACCGCCGCCTCCTCAGCGCGCCTCAACATTCCGCCACGTTCTCCACTGAGTTTCCTGAGATTTCACCCCCAGTGATGCATGGTTGTTGATGTAGGGGGGCAGAGGTCACCCCTCCCCATCCCCGGGACCAGTATGTGCCATCCAGAGACCGCTCGCAGCTGCCCCTCCCCCGCAACAGGGCTCTGCGGGATCAGGGCTGCTTTTGGGGCCCAGCTGCTGGGCCGCGCTGCCCAGCTGCTCTTTCTCTCCGGACCCCCCACTGAAGCTCTGAAACTCCCCCCTGGCATTCCTTTTCCTGCGGCCGCCCCGCGGGACAGGAGGTGCCTCACCCACCCCAAGCAGGGCAACTGGGATGCTTTCCTCGCACCGCCCAGGCGGAGAGACTCGTTCAGTCAACTTCCAAGCGGCTGAGAAAGGGGGACTTGAGTCTCTCCGAGTGAAAGAGAGGCGGGGTCTGCGCTCTGCTGGTCACCGAGGACACTGTGCTGTAGTAGCCTTTGTGTGACCGGCCCTAGTACAGGAAAGGTGCTGTTTGAATGATAAATACAGCCATAATTGGGGTTCAGTACGGAGACCCCTCATGCCTCTGCGGCCTGGTGCAAGAACTGAACCTACCTCACCAGTGGAACTTACTTTTTTGGCTCAATTTCTTGGTTTTTCTTCTACAGATCATATTTTCAGGTGTGTTGGTTCAATGGAATAACATTTAATTGTTAATAAAACCCCAGAGCACGAGCACTCTGTCGGTAACTTAGAGTATCTGGTAACCTTAAACCTTGGGGTTGTGTATGTGATGAAAACATACTAAAACCTGTCAGTAGGCGGCCTACAGCAGGAGGAATGTTGGGCTACTTAGAGAGAGGTTTGATGAGCAGAAATGCCAAGGGCCGAGTACCGCGAGGCACGCCCTTAGGACCCGGCACCTCCGGGCCCCGCCCAGCAGTCATGGTGGTTGGGCGGCTGGTCTCAGCCAATCGGCAACCAGCCGCCCCCTAGTACATCCGGGTCAGGGGGGCAGTGACGCACGTCCTGGGTGGCGGGGGCGGAGACCTTTGGCCTATTTAGGGTGAGGGCCCTGTGTCCAGGGTCTCTGTTTCCCCCCCCACCACTCCAGGACTGCATTGTGCCCCGTCGTTGGCGCCACCGCGAACAGGAGCAGCCATCTTTGTTACTCCCACCCACCCGTCCCTTGAGAATAACGATTGGAGGGAGAGCTTTTTGTCGTGGTGCGGAAATAGGACCTGCGATCAATAGACAGTGGTTGATGGGAGGCCGCTTGACGGACTCCATAGGCCAGCTCTGAGGGGGGATATGGTGAGCTCTCCACTGGGAGGAAGTCAACACCGGCTGGGGAGGCTAGGGCGACAGAATTCGTGCCTCCCGGGTGTCCCAGGGCAGCCTGGTGGTAGGGGGGTGGGCCCTGGTAATGCCGGACAAGGAACAGGGGTACGGGCCCACCACTCTAAGGGGCAGGTGCACGGCACCTGGCATAGGATACCCAGTGCGAGATGCGAGCCAGATGGGGCTCCTCCCTTAGGGCTGGAAATGTGTTGGAATATCTGATTAATATAATGTGATTATGATTACCAATTATGCATGTGTTTTTATGCTTGTCATGTTTATCCAATATTAAGATTTAAACATGGCCTTCTTTACCACACCAGAATCCTTGGTTATTGCAAGTGTGGGGAATATTGCTGTGGTAATCTTGGGGAGGGCGGGGGCAAGCTGGAGGGTACGGATCCTATGCACAGACACTGGCGAGGCCTCTAATACAACATCATATGGAAGCACACTATAACTGGTTAAAGACAACAACGTTTTATCTCTCATACCACAAAGGAGCAGTTGTGTTCATAACTCCGAATCAAACAAAGAAAAAGAAATTGAGTCTAATTGGGATCCAAGATCCAATCAACTTCTTGACATCTTATCCTTCACCAATTTGGTGTCCAGAGGCAGGCTGGACATTTTTAGCCTGTCTCATCTATTGTTAGAGTCTATACAGAGTATGACTTTTCAGGGAAATGGATATTATAGTCTAGCGAAAGTCTTTAGACCCTTGTACCTGCAGGAATCAGACCAATAGGGGGCTTGCAGGAGTATTATCCAGCCTGCTCTAGCAAGAATATTTTAAATACTATATCATCAGCTGACTCAATATATACTTTTAAATGTCCATGTTCTATGCACAGCTTGCTTGAGCCAAATATAAGTGATGGTGAAAGCCAAGATCCAGTTCTTGCTCAGTGCTGTTCTGCTTAATTTGTTCTCCCTCATAAGCAGGTCAATATCTTTGTCACACCAACCCTTTTCCCATGGTGCAATGCCGTCACTAAGCTGAGTGACTACCCTTTTAGAACAGGACCGTGTGCAAACTCTTCTTCACTTTGGCCTTTGGGTCTCTCCAGAGCATATCACCCCTCTATACCTATCCCAAAACCTTACCTGTGACATCCTATTCCTCTAAATCAGGAGTCTTCAATCTGGGGGGCAGACCCCCTAGGGGACCCTCAAGTGATCCCGGGGGGGGCACCAGGCTTTGGCCAAAAGAAGCATTATGCTGATAACAGTCCTTTGTTTTCAGCAGAAAAAATGAGCGGCAGTAAGCAGCGCTGTAATGGGTCATCAGTAACAACTTTTGTCATTTATGTTCTGGCTAGGAGAAGGTGTCAAAAGAGAAGGGACTCCAAATATTCTTCAAAACCCTTCCCCCTATTTGTAATAATCACACTATGGAAAGTTTACGCGTTAGAAAGTCCTGCCTGACCAGAATGGTATGTTGGTTAATCATGTATTTGATTGCATTTGTAAAACGATAATAGAACTTAACTGCAATGTTTAAATAGGTCTATACATATTTAAGCACTGGCAGTTTAATAGAATAATTGAGAAAAATTGAGGGGGGCCTTGGTGATTTTTTTTCCCCATTGGGGGGAGCGGCATTAAAAAGTTTGAAGATCACTGCTCTACATACACTTTGCCAATCACTTTTTCCATGCAGTGCCCAAACCATCCTACATTTCCTCTCTAGCCAGAAGTATTTTACTCTTCTGCATCCCACTCCTGAGATGCGCTCACCCATGGCTTGCACATAACTTACTCCCTATAACAGCCCACCCAGGTTCATGACTGCAGCATGCTCCATAAGTAGCTTGGTAAAATAATTGCCCCTCATAAACCCACCCCATACCTAACCATCTGGATGTAACTGTGCCCTATGTGTATTATATTCAAGTCTGTAATGTTATTGACTTGGTCTCCTCCAATCCCTTACTATGACATGGTACCATCTCTTCTTCTTATTTAATGCCGGTGTTGCACTGTGCAGTGTTTCTGGGAGAAATACTTCAAATAAATACATATAAACTCTTGTAGCAGGTATATCTTTAATACTTTTATTAAAGTTTTCAAATGAGAGAACAGCGTCAAACAGGTCAATACAATTATAATACAATTATAGTAATGCGAAAAACAAATTGACTCCTGAGGATTAACAATGGTACTATAAACTAAATAATTCAAATGTACATTCTGATGAAGTTATTACCAATAGTAGAAAAGAAGTGCAGTGAAAAAGAGAACTTATGAAAAGGGAGCTCGAAAGAGTACAAACAAAAAGAACAGGGGACAGAATCAAATATATAGGGTTTTAACTATGAAATTATTTATAGTTGGAGAAGAGTGGAGATAATGATAAATGGAACAAATTGAAGATGAATAGAGCAAGGACAAACCTATGAATGAAATGTTATGATTACAATAGACAACGCAAATTGAAAGAAATGTTTCATGTGCTGCTAGGCTCCACTCGAGAGATTACAAGGATTGTATGGCAACAGACATTTGCAAGTGAATAGAAACAGAGTTGTATGTATGCACTTGCACTTCTAACAGAACCAACGAAATCTAATTTATCGTAGGGGAAATCTAATTATATGCATGTGCATATTTATTCAAGTCTGATTGTTGTTGATTGTTGCCACTATCAGCTTCAAAGCGTGACAGCATGTATTAATTATTCATACAATGCTTTTTATTCACAGCACAGATATGGAGATGGCTCATGCTGCAGGGAATCAGGGAGTAGGGCAACACGCGTTCACATTTATTGAGTCAATATTGGCGCACACAATTATTTTTTAACTGCAATAATATCTAATTGCATTTGTGTGTTCGTGTCAGGGCCCGTCTGTTGAGGTTACAATACCATTTTAAGGGAGTTACTTTGTTTTACTTTTATCTTTGACAATTTTTGGCCACGGTCCAGCAAATTCCAAATGATTTCACAGGAGCCTGGAAGTTCAATGTTTGATGAAGTTTGTCCATGTATTGAAACGATGAAAATATGGTTGTTCCAGGTGTGGTAAGCAGACTGTTTTTAGGACTCACCTAAAGACAGTTTTAGCTTGCTGCTTAGTAATGTTTTCAGTGGGGTTTGGATCAGTCCATTGTTTATTCTTTTTTGGCTTTCTTTTCAAGCTTGCTTGCTTTCTTTTTTTTATGTCTCTCCTTACTCTTCTTGTGTTTGCTCCTCCGCTCAGATGTAGCTTCTTTACTATCCTTTTAATTGGATGACTTGCATACTTTCACTGCTTCCATTTAAGGAACTACATTTTAAGTCTGTGTTAGCCAAGCTCTTTAGATTTTACTGAAATGATGTTTATAAAAATATGCTTACTTACAGGGTGTTTCAACACAAAATCTTCATCAATTAGTATTTTACTGTGCATTCACATGTTTCTTCTGCCCCCTACAGAATAGAAGAAGCAATGGTTCAGCTAACTTTACTGCAAGTGACATCCAAAGTAGTTCCCTTCAGTGCCTTGAACTGCAGTGGCAATGTGTACTTTTGAGACCAAAAACATTATTTTTTGTTCTCAGCTAAAATACCTGTTTATTAAATGTCTACATGTTCTTCTTTTAAAAAAGCATGCACCCTGCCTTGTGGGCTGTAAGGTCTATATAGGGATGATGTTTAAATATTTAAAAGGGACTTTTTGTCCAGTCAAAAGAGTTTATTTTGCAGCCAACATGCAGTTTTTACACTGCTAAAGTCCGAATACAATGGGAGGCCTAAAGCCATGTCTGCGTTGCCGCTGTAGTGGATAGCACAATAGATGCTGGAGAACACTAGAAGTATTTACCTTTTAGGCCATGGATATACTTTGTACCATATACTGAAGACTTATAGGCAAGTTAAATATAACAATTCGAAGTATGCTAATTCAACCATATTTAAAGGAGGAGCTCAGGCACGTTATTACTGATTAGCATGGGTAAAATGCAGAGTTCTACAGCCAGCAAAAATATAAGCTCCAGCAAAATGCGAAAAATCTGGGGTGATCACACAAAAAAGGCAGTTTTCCTAGACATCAAGTATTTCCAAACTGAATAGGTCAGCAATATACATTTTTTGTGCTTTGCCAAAGGTTGTTTAACAAAAGATTCCCAGTAGAACGCACACACAGTGAAGTAGGCCAAAAGCGTCTGCATCAAATTTCACCAAATGCAACATGCTCCTTTAATCTGTTGTAACCTCAGGTACTTAAAAGGGTGAACGTTATCCACGCAAAAAGAGGTCAAATAAAGTCTGGATTTATCTACAGTTGAAGTCTGTGATTAATTGCTGAAGTCATATTCGGCAATGCCCGTGGAAGATAATTACCCACAGTCGGGATGTGCTTATGTCTTTTGAATATAGACAGATGATTTCACCCACTCAGCCCTGATCATTTTTAAATATAGAATATATATTTCTCCCCTCCCCCATCATTTGAATATGCACCTGAATCTAATGGAAAATGCATATTGTATATTCAGGCAGCAATATGTGACAGAATTCTACCACATACTGGCTCACTCGAACCTGCAGAACTATCCCTTCAAGGCAAGAGCACATCGTAACCCCAAGGGAGGCGAGGTAGTCCTCTAGGGAGTGAAAAACTCTTCCTGCCCCCTAAAAAATACAATTCGAACTGCTGGGTATGCGATCCTATTTGTGAATTTATTTCCAGTTCACCACACCTTGGTCACATTTTCCATAATTTTTTACATTTAGGGTAACAAACACATTTATAGAACTCCTGAAGTAGGCGTCTGAGGCTACAAAACATAAGGCATATCACGACTGGGCACAGTGCATGTCCAAAGAGTGTGCCCAATGGCCTTACCAAGCGGGCTAAAGTGAAGGGGTCTTCGGTTATGCCAGTGGCTTTTGGGCAAAATCTGACCCCAGTATACACCGGGACCTACCCCAGGTTTTATAAAAAATGAGTGCTGAGTCAAAGGTGTTGGGCACGGTCATGGCTGTGATGGGTACAAGCTGTTGACAGTGAGTGTGTTGGGAGGGCAGAACAGGGTGCTTTGATCAATGGCCAGTGAGCAGAGCTGTAGGTCATGGCCAGTAGGCAAGTGCCAGGTGCTGAGCACAGAATGCGGCCACAAGTTGTCGACAAATTATTTATTATAAGATAGATATCTCAATAATGTTGCAAACAAAACATACAACACCCCTAGTATAACTTCTACATTGTGGTTACACTGAAAAAAAAACTAAAATATTACTATACTGTCTACGTTTTGATTAGATACAAATAATATGAGCGTACAGATGACGTCACTGGCGACATCACAACACTACTTTTATCATCGACATTACGTCAAAAGTGTTAAGGAGAGAGGAGAAAGGCGCAGGTAGATGACCCTCCTCGAAACCGAACCGCAGGGCCATGGACAAAGAGAAGAAATGTCTCGTCAAGTGTGACAATTATGCAGAATGTAAGATTTTGTATATCTTGCAAATCATGCGACATTGTTACAAAAAAAGCTTCAGTGAGGCTGCACATTTCAAGTGAGATGGGCTGTGGTGCAGCCAGTAGAGACTAAGCGAGGTGCCTGAGTGCTACTAGAGCTTGGGAAAGGTGCCGCATGTTTTCAGACATTGATTTGTAGATATTTATGTTTGTGTTTTGTAGGCATCCGCATGACCTAATGCAGCCACTTCACAGCATACGGCCAGCAGAGGGGGCTGGCCAGGTAAAGTACGTTGTTTCTTAGGAGTAAGGTGGCAGTAATTCAGGGTAGGTTCACCCCTACATGCGGCATTATTAGCTGTGCTGCCCCTAGTCTGCTTGGGCAAATAGGTTATCTCAAATGTATCTGATGCGATTCTGGTGTACAACACTTGCTATGGTAGTTCTTGCATCAATCTAAGCTTAGGTTTTACCCAAGAAGGCACTGGTGTAAGGCGCAAGCAAAATGTCTACAACACTTATTAACTGTATGTAGTCTACTAGGCAGGTACTGTCCCTCTCAAGCAGTTTAGCTTCTGAGATCCACAAAGAAGAGTTACACTCAGCACATGGGGCGATACACATGAGATGCTCTTACATTTCACCAGCTCCTTACGGTGTTGTGTAGCCCAGCAACACATCTGGTGTCTTGGGGGTGTTTTCCAAGTACACGCTGCTGCTGTGCAGGATTTTATCTTATGACCTTCCACCAAACTTAACACATGAGTTCTTTATGTCCAGTGATGCTAAGTGTTCCCTGTCTGGCTTTGCTTTTTACTAGCTTAGCATTGTTGTGTTTCTGGCCGATGATGACTTTGCATATGGGTGGTTTGTCATTTCCCCTGCCTTGACTGTGCAGAGTCCTTAGTTTATCGGTTTTCCTTGCAGATTTCTCATGTTTGTGTCTTATGACCTGTTCGCCAACCAGGGTGTATGTGATTTTGGAGTGCTGACGATCAAGTGAGTGGGTGAAAGCATAGTTGGGCGCATTGGTGAACGTCCAGTGTGTCATCAGCAAGTTGATGGATTTCTTAGGATACAGTTTGAAGTGATACAAAAGGCAGAACACAAACGCTGCCTGGTAGTCCCACAAAGCATCCACTCCAAGCTCTAACCCTGCTTAGTTACATATACAAGGCAGCTTCAGGATCTGTCATGCCTTTTAACCAAAGGCGATGCAGCTATTGCACTTGCGTTCTTGGTTTTGCAGTTCCGTCACTGTCCGTTTCATTAGGAAGCCCAGTGCTTGCATCTAAAGATGTTCTCACGCGCCGCTCTCCTCAATACACCTCCTAGTTGGGAAGTCCTATGTAACCTCCGAGTACTATTGGGTCCCAAAAACGTAAGAAAGTACTGCGTTCCTGATGATGTAGTCAAAGGCCTGTTTCTCTGGCCAGTCTGACTCCTGGCTAGCCTCCTGCATGGCTCGTAGCCAGGCCGAGTAGCATCTCTTGTGTAATGTTATTTTAGTTGTTTTTTGAATTCCTTGCCTCATCATGCTTTCAGAAGCAAGTCTTTCCAGTGTGTACTGCCCAGTACCCTTGCATGACTGTACTTCCACATATACCATATACCCTGCAGGCCCGCTCCCGGGCCTGCGGGGGTGGCCTGCCGAAGACTGTAAGCTTGCTATTTCAGGAGGACGTGTGCCTGCCTGGAGGCTTTCGTCTGGTATTTACCCAGTTCTTCAAACAGCGGCCTCTGAGGCAGCAGCGGGGCCGCCATGCCGGGGTTGTGTCCCCGGCCCTCGGCGGCGCTGGTGGGTGCAGGGCTGCAGTGCGCTGGGTTTGCACGCCTCGGTGCACATGCATTAAGGGTTTTTGCATTCGCAAACGGTGCGAATCGCAAAATTCGGCCGTTTGCGAATGCAAATCCCTTTTTTGGGATGCATGAAGCTTTTTTGCTTTTTTCGCAATTTAAGAAATCGCAATTCATTTGAGATTTCTTAAATGCAATGCATGATTTTTTTTAAATTGCAAAATCGCAAATAGATAGTGGTAAATTACCATGAAGTTAACCTTCATGGTAATTTGCAAAAACTGTCAAAAGTGCACAAAAGTGCATTTTTGAAAGTTTCATTTTACACACAGACATGCCCTTGGGGCATGTGTGTTTGAAAAATGTACTTAAAGGTAAATTTCAGGGGTGCAGGGCCCCCCTGCACCCTTGAAATTGCATTCTCATTTTGCGATTCCTTAATTGTGAATTGCAAAATGAGAATGCCTTCACATTCATTCCTATGGGCCTCAGGCCCATAGGAATCAAAGGAAAGGGATTCCTTAATTGCGATTCGCAAATTGTGAGTCGCAATTAAGGAAAATTAAGAAATCGCAAAAAAAATGGTGATTTCCTAATGCATAGCCGTTTGCGAATTCTTAATTGCGATTCCTTAATTTTTGCAATTAAGAATTCGCAAACGGGATCATTGATGCATGTGGCCGCTTGTTTAGGACGCTGATTGCACTGAAAGACCCGAGCTTCAGAGCTGGGCCGATGCAGACGGGAAGGAAGGGCGGGGGGCGGCGGGAATGCAGAAATAATCGCTTTATTCACTGGGGGCTGTCGGACCCATCTGCTTGAAGCAGTGATTACCGTGGACTGATTTCGGCCACACATTGGTTAAATGTTGAGCTGGGATTAAAACGTGGCTGCACAGTTTACTGGAAGTTACGGGCATAATCTCGCTGGAGAGCGAGCCTTCGGGGCTTGGCTGGGGTCACCACGAGTGGGCAGGCGGGAGTATTAGAAGAGCGAGGGGTGTATGTATAATCTAGCCTGGGATGGGAGGCAGGCGAAGGCTTTCTCAGGTGAGTTCATTCATGGGTGAGGCTGTCTTTCCTGATTCTGACCAGTCCCTGTTAACTTTTGGCAAATTGACGGCCCCTCGTTAACAAAGAGCTGAGATGTGTATATATCATGACTGTCATCAATTGACTCTTATTCACTTGCATGTCTCCTCAGTGGAAGTGACAACTGAAGCCTGGCTCTCTTTCTCACCCGCACCGCCCACCCCTCCCCATGCGACCTCCTTGCATCTTGAGATGGTGCTATTATTTTTCTCTTCCTTTTAATAGCTTATGCTGCGCGACGGGGGGAGCAATAAAGCGTCAGCCTGTAGTGGGGTAATGTAAAGAAATTACAGATCTGCGGCTCAGAGGATTCCGCAGAAGGCCCAGGCTTAGTGCTAATGCTCCCAAGCCTCGCGAGCCCGGAGATCAGGCTAATCGCCCTATGGGTTTCTGCTCACGTCTATTTAAGAGTCCTCTGCATTGTAGGGTCAGTTGTGGAAAAATGAATAAATAAACAGGCCTTTGTTCTTCCAGGAGGGTAGAGAGGTTCTGTTCTTGTGGGAGTCTCCGTGCTATCCCTGGAGGAGATAACGAAGCAGGTTCACGATCTACCACTGCATGTCAACAAACTCTATTTTGAAATGTTCCTTTGAGTTCTCTCTCTCTCGTTTTTTTAAATTTATTTTCCTTTGTGTTGTATTTTTTTGTATAGCATTTACACTGCCCCGTGGTACTTCCTGACCACATTGCAGCGGAGGATGTAGACTGGTCCTAATAATGCAAGGCACCTGATGATACAAAATCACCCAGAGTTTAGACCCTTCGCTCCACCAGAGGATGTCTTCACGCCTTGCTGGGCGGAAGGGCTGATGGAGCAAACTCACAGGATGGAAGTTTCGTTTTCACAACCCCTCCAGATGTTCACTAATTTGGAATTCAAGAGCATATCCAAGAAAGTAGCCCTCAACCTGAGGTGATGTCGGCTCCCAAAAGAGAGCAGGAAGATCTCGAATTTTCATGCATTTTGAAATTATAATGAGGATACGGGTGCCAGCAGCGTGCTTTCAATGTTCAATTATCATGGGACTACTTAGATTGGTCGAGGTAGAGCCCATATAAGCATATTAGGATGTCAGATGGTACCATCACTTGCTGAATTCCATATAAGAAATAAGGGGTCTACGAGACCCAGTTTTCTCAGAAATATATGGTGTGTCGACAATAATCTGAACCACAGGAGTGTGGTGTCTCCAACTGCATAAAGTGAGCATAGCCAATGGAGGTGGAGGTTCTGTCTTGTGGTCTTTTGTGTCCACACCAGCAAAGATGTTGAGGATGTGCACCAAGGCGTCCGCCGAATTTGATATGATGTATCACTCTCTTTGCAATGAATTTGTGCTCAGTGCCCTCGTCCCTCTTGTCCTGTGGCTCTCTGCAGGGTGTCCGTGCGAGATGTTCCTCTGTTGACCACCATGTTTGTTTGCACTACCGCTCTGTTGGATAAGAGATAACTTGTCTCCCTGTCCCAGCCACGGTCGGTAGGGGAGTACCTGCCGGGGCAGTGACGTGAGGAGGGGGAGGGGCAGGGTGGGGGTTAGTAATGTATGGATAATGGAGGTTTGCAGGTAAGTAAACATTTAAATAAATCCAACGAATTTCGTTGCGCGCATTGCACCCCCAAATGCAATGCAGTACGCGCAACTAAATTCGTTTGATTTATTTAAATGTTTACTTACCTGCAAACCTCAATTGTCCATACATTACTAACTCCCACCCTGCCCCTTCCCACCCCCCCCACGTCACCGCCCCGGCAGGTACTCCCCTACCCACCGCGACTGCCCTGTCCTAGGTTTTTGCACAAGAATGTACCAGGTTATGTTATATTCTTTTATAACGCTGAAACCACTAATTCTAAACCTCAAAAGGAAAAAGGAAAGAGTGAGCATGAGAGGGAAAAAGGGGAAACAAACTACGGAATTAAGGAAAAAACCCAGAAAGAAATATGATGGGCACACATCTGAAAACAAACGGTAGTCCCCACTTTTCAACTTCGTATGGGTGAAAATGTGACTGTTTGCAGTTCAGAAACTTTTTCAGGTTTACCTATAAAACTTTGCCAGTTTTAACTGTCCAGGCATCATTCTGAAAGATTTCTATACATTATTTTTCGCTCATGAAGTCGTCAGCAGGGTTGGAGGATGACAGCGGGGACAGGGCAAATGCACTCTCTAACCTTTTCTTTTTTTTCTCTCTTTGTGCGAAAAAACCCTTTTTACATCACCATCGACTTTAGGGTGGGCTCCCTTCCCACTCTAAACATTTTAATCTGCATAATTATCTTCCACTGTTCATCTCCTTCCCTTCGTCACACCACCATTGTGCAGATACTTTCTTTCCATTCCTCTCCTCCTCTTGACCACACATACTCCAGTTCTCTCCCTCTGTCTCTCAGTTTTCACACTGCCTTTTCCTTTCAATGAATGTTGCGACCATTGTGTACCTGTTCACACGTTTCTCAATAAAATCATAATTCCAGTTGTTATATTTGTGACCATTGCTCTGTGCACTTTGCACAGAGACTGCACCTGGTGTTTGTGCCTTAGTGTGTGGCTAAGGTAGCTTGGTGGGTTAAGGCGTGAGCCGAGAAGAATTGTAACCTGAAGGTCACATGCGAAAATATTAATAATAGTTACATAGTCTTTCAGTCACCTGATGTTTATACGAGTGCATTACGTTCAGTAACAAGCACTTCGATCGATAAGTTATCACCTCTTTTTGCAAATTGTCTTATTTGCGGAAGTGGGTAGGAAATGAGAAATGTTTTCTTTGATCATGTGTGGAGATCACAGGCTGTACTATTTTTAAACATGCTACAACAATAATTGCATTAGAACAGGTCTTGGATAAAACAGCACAGCTTGCAAAGTTAAGGGCATGAATATATAGCCCAGTAGGGAGCCTTTTCAATGTCGCTTTTAGGTCGAGCTTGGGCAGCTCATGCGCTCCTCTGTGAGGCATGCTGTACTGAGATATGGAATAGTAGCTCCGCCCATTTCCTGCCCATCTTGTCAATTGGCTCCCGTTACTGTCCTTTTGAAATCGTTGCTTTTGATTTATAAATAGGCTTCGTAGTCCCTCCTTGGTACCGCTGTGTCTGCATTTGTAACCTGCCATAAGGACTGGACATTTTACTTGTGTTGTTACACAGTCTGCTTTATCTAGTCTGTGAGCACTATTTTCTTTAATGATCTCCACAATTCCACACACAACGTGCTTTCCTACAAGGCAGCGCACCGCCCACTTTTATATTTTTAATAGTAATGGCTGCGGGTCTGCTTTGACTATAGAGGCCGTGTTTATTTATTTAATTTGCAGTGCACTCCTCTTTAACTTTAGCGAACATTGTTTTTTATTTAATTTTCCAGCGTGGTTCACTTTAACTTTAGCGGCCGTCCTACAGAACTTTTGTGTATTTCTTTTATTTTTGGGTGAAAGTGTGCCATACCACGCTTTCACTTTAATGTTGTCAGCGCCCCTTTCTTTAGACGTTGCTCACTATAACTTGAATATGGCGAGCAGCATCTAAAGAAAGGGGTGCGGACACCATTGAAATGGTCCTTCGTTTGCGAGAGTTTGAGCTATTGGCATTATAAATAACAATGCCTTTTATATTCGTGTTGTTTTTTAAACACATAAAAAAAAGGCATTATCATTTACAATGCCAGTAGCTTAAACTCTTGCAAATGCGAGACATATTGCATTGATAATGCTTGTTATTAAGTCTGGATTTTGACAGTGCAGCTGTTAAACAAATATATTGCCAATAATAAACAAAAAATAGGCTTTGGGTTCGTTCAAATACTGGCTATTTATTAGACCACCCTCTTTCAGCTGTTAGCTTGGGCCTTTGTCAGTCACGTCTTGCATCCGTAAAGTGGAATTTTAATCTTTTATCCAATTCTATTGGATGTTTGGGTGTATCCATTCACCTCCATACAAGTACTTGCTTTTAAAATCATGAGAGACTGGTTTGTGTAAGAGGCCCTTCCTGTCTGTAGTTACTAACTCTCCCCACATGTCTCACTCTATCTAATTAGTAGATTGAGCGTAGACCTGTTGGCATTGCCAATGGTTGTTAATGTCAGTGTTAAGCACTGTTAGGACCGGCCCCTCTTAAAGTCCTACGTTTGTAGGTGTTCTCAAACATCCAGAGCAGTCCAGTCCTGGATTCCCCAGAACCCACCTTCAGAAGGGGATTTACTACTCAATGGGAACCTCTTTTTGAGCTATTCCTTCATTCAAGATCGACTTCTGTGGATTACAAAAGTTGTCTTGTACGAGTCTAACCTGAGGTACCGCCTTGGAGACACCGATGTCAAGAACAGGCATCATTTGTTTTGTAAGATGGACAGTTTACCCCCCTGTGAGGGGATCATAGTTTAATTCTAAGGATAATGCAGCAACAGTATTCCGGAGTTCTGTCAGGTACACCTCACATCTTTCTCTGACTGTGGGGTCCCTTCTGCCCAGTTGTTCATCTCAGCAGTTTGTTGATTTCTAGAAATGGCCCCAACTGCGCCTCTGAGTTCTTCCAGTCAGCGCCGAGGGTTGGCTTCATTACTGCTTGGACGCAGCTCTTTCCCGCTCAGTCTGCAGGGAGTAAAACTGTTCTACTTCCCTGCCCAGTGGAGCATGTCTCCACTCGAAACCTTGATTTGTAGAAAGCCACCGGTTGATAACAACTAACCGTTTACTTCTACAAGTGCCTGTCCTCTCTAGAGAGCATGGGTATTGCCTGCCTGCTATTCAAACTTCTCACGCATTGCAATGATGCTCTTGCTGGCAACTTCCTCCTTTTTGACCTTTCACCTAAAGACAAAAATCGCTGACCTCTGAAAGAATAAAGGGGCATTTTGACCGGTCATCAGGTGGGATCAAACCCATCACAGAGCGGCCTAGCAAAGCCAGGTCCAGAGCTCCCTTTCTCTCATTCATGAGGACGTCACCATCCTGCGAGGGCTATGTATCTCGGACCTTTGACATCTGCGTGGCCCAAGGGCAGCTTCAGCGTTTCTTGGTAATTTTCAGGCTCACACACATTATATACTTTTTTAAAGAGAGTTTTTTTTGTCTCCTGAGTTATGTTATTTCGTGTCTTCATTTTAATGTGCTTTTGTGAAGTTATGATAACAAATACATTAGGATTGAAGTGGCATAATGGGGCGGAAAATCAAGGCAGCTGCCTACTCTATTATCAGTACAAATTCCTTTTCTCACCCATTTGCTTTTTTTCTGTAGGAACATTTCTCTTTCATAACATTCTATGTGCAACAAGCGCCAGCGCAGTAATTCATAACTCTTCAGCCTACGCCTTATGCAGCTCTATTGCATTAATATTGATTTGCTTTAAATTTATTTTCTCAATTTATGCGTTATGGGTTTATGAAATGTTAGGTACCACAGTGGCAGTTCTTGAGACTGAAGTCTTATATAGACAGAAAGGCACACATGCCCGCGCCCGCAAAACTGGTAAATACTGAGCGAAGCGTAAGTCAAATCCTCGCACAGAAACAGAGAAACGTGTATGAAAATTGTGCGTTTCACTCGCACATACCGCAGAAACAGCTGTAAATGCAGAAATGCAGGCTACAATCACATCAAAGAAGGTACTCCATATGCATGAGCAGTGCAAGCATTCTATACACGCCAAAAATGTACTACGCTATGGGCAGGAGCAGCGCAAGCTTCACTGAAATGCGCATAGATACTATCCCCTGCGCAAGCTTCCCCCAGACGCACAGAGCAGTCGCTACCAGGCAGCAGCAGAAGCTCAACCATCCATTGCCCACATAACAAGTACAATATGGTCACTTCAAGTCCGCGCTCTAATACAACATGCCTTGCAGAACAGCGCATGCGCTGCCCAGGCTCGACCTAAAAATGTAGTGATCGTGGAAGCTTTGTTAAATCCTGAATATTTCTTAAACAAACACCTATTTTTTCGTTCTCGTATGCCACGGGAACAATGGATGCCGTCAACTTGCATTGCCCTACATAATTTCACTTTGACATTCTACCATCCACATACTAGATAGCCCTCAGCTGCCATGCCGATCAAGGTGCCCCATTGACAAATCTGAGTACACTCTACCCTAGGACGATTTCCTTCAATAAACTAAGTGTTGCTCCTCTCAGAAATACACATCACTAACTGAGATTGGCTGAAGACATTGACCACCTCGTCCTATTCCAACAGAGAAATTATCTCATTGAGACCATATCCCAGTGACTCGAATTATTTTCCTCCCTTTAGATCATATGGTGCTGAACAATTAATGTCAGGACTAATCTGGCGAGCCTGGGGATGTCAAAAGGAGGTGGTTATCCAGCTTGAACCGTCGGTAGAAGCTGCATATTTATTGGGTATCCACCACTCGGGTTTCCTCCCACACGTGGGACAGGATCCTCCCTACTCGATATCTGAGATGGCATCCATGCAATTGTTGCCCACACTGGTTTGGGGCCTTCTTCACTTAGTTCAGATCACTTTATACGTATTGCTGCTGCCTTAGACAGCATTGACTGCAGGCTTTTTCTGGATTGGTTCCCAGTGGGGTAACGAAACATGAGGGGACCCCCCCCTGCAATGTTTACAAACGCCCCCCCACCCATGCTCCGGACCCAGTCAGGAGCTGTCATACCAAGGCCCCCACCACCCTTGCACAATGCCGAAGGGGGCCCCTTAAAGCACAGAGCTACAGGGGCTATTGTTAGGTCACTGCTAACTCCAGTCAATTCCTCTAATATTCATGAATTTCTATTGGGCAGAGAACCACAGATGAAAATAGAGCACTTTGTACCTGACCCGTGATGACCGACTTTCAGATCCATAGCGTATCATTTCTTTCCAAGCTGTACCATAATATGTACCCTTAGACCCTTGTGGTACACCTTGGCTTTACTGTGATCTGTATCTTACTCATACTTCCTATCGAAGTACCCAAAATATTTGTCAGGAATCACTTGCAGTCTTACCATTGATATTGAGATGATGGTTCCTACAACTTCAGGGTGTGAGAAAGGGCTGACGCTATGGCATCTCCAATTTGGGCGACCCTTGCCTGTGCTCCTCACCCCCAGCTTCATGTTGAGGACATTTCACGATCTCCTGCTCAGCCTCTGTACTGCCATTGCCTGCCTTATTTCCAGTTCCAACCTTACTTACCCCCAGTTCTGGATTGCCTAATAGGCAAAGTAGGCACTGGCCTAAGGGCCCTACTGCTTTTAGTGGCCCCACGACAACGGATCAAAATACAACTTAAAGTACATAAACCAGAGACCTCAGATTCACATAACAAGTTGTCTCTTAAAAGCTAATCTTCTGGCAGCTGTCAGTTTGTAGAAAAATTCCGGTGCATTCGGTATTAGGAAATAATTTTCAAATGTGGCCCTGAAATTCGGACTACCTAGTGGCCTCCACAGGGTTTATCCGGCACTGCTTACCCCCCCCCCCCCCCACATCCCACCCAGCGCCCTGGCAAGCATTATCGGGCACTATTCTCATAGGAGCTGTCCTCAGGTGACCTGTAACACTTTATAACTCCATATATGTTTTTGGGTAAAAAATTATAATTGGATCTCGATCGGCCTTTGAAACCTGATGTGGCCCTGATAATATATTGTTTATTATTTCAATTGCAACGAGACAGCACACAGTCTCTTGGTGTTTAAATAACAGGCCTTGTCTTTAGTGACTTTTGGGATCCTTTATGAATTGGTCTCCGAAGGATGAACGGCTGAGTAGGCCCGGCTGGAGTTTCATTGGGTGACCTGCCTTCTGTTCACACATGCCTGCTGTGGGCACGGGATCCACTGAACCACCTCGGCAGCTGCCTTGAAAAGCAGCAGCTCACGATTTACTGACCAATCTTTTGCTTTTTATGACTAGTTTTGATGATTTCTTTAATGCTCACACGGGCAGCAGAGATTCTCAGTGTAAATATATAGTGCGGGGAATAAACTCAGATGAAAACATAATTTTCATCCTTGCTTCACATTCCCAGAGCAGGCCCTCCTCCGGCGGCAAAACAAGCAATATTTTATTTCTAATTATGCATTTTACGGCACAGGATATATATGGCCCGCGGATGGACAAATGGGTGCTGGGCGGCACAGGGGCCTGCGTGATTGGCAGCCGTGCTCGCGCAAGGGTTCTCCGAGGTCCGGAGTTAGTGAAAGAGACAAAACAAATGCGTCACTGGAGGAGAAGCGCGAGTCCCGAGTCCAGCCACGGCCTGGAAATCTGTTGTGCAGCTGCAGGCGAGGCATGTAATTTAGACATCTTAATTGGACTCTCTTCTGACTGTTTTAAGGCCTGCCTGAGCAGTGAGTGTAGCTTGCACCTTAGATCTCCTGCTCTCGGCTGTCACTAAGAGACTGCCTCCTTCAAAGCCAGCAGGCCTGGCTTCAATGTGCTGCACAACATTCTGTGCATTCGAAGCAAGATGGCTGCGTATTTACATAGAAGGGTACATTCCTCGCCACATTAAAGGCAGCCCTTTTAATCGCATGAAGGAATGAAAAGCAACCATCACAGGCCCTGACCCGAATAGAAAGAGGAGCCACCGAAACAGGAAGGATTTCCGAAGACACAGTTCGACTGCCAAGAAGCAATTTCAGAAGTTATAGTTGAATTGTAATTTGTAAATTATCAGCAGGGCTGCTGGAATTATGCAGCAATGGAGCACCAAATTATGCGGCAAGATGGACTAAACCATACAGAAAGCAAATTATACAGCATAACTCGGCTCATGTCTTGATACTATTACTTCATTATTTTGTAATTTTTGCTCCAGGAAACACTGTCTGGGCAAATATTTCGCCTCATTAGTACCAGTTTAACAACCAAATACTGGAAAAGGGAACGGAAAGATGACAGAGTAATCTTGCCAAGTTCCTTCTACGGCCTGTGAACCCAGGTTGCTGTGTTTTTACTAACTTTTGATGTGTTTGAGATAGAAACCATTTGATGTTAAAAGCTGCAGATTACTCAGCAGAAAATGGATTGTGTGGCAAATACGGCAAATCTATCGGTATGTGAAAAATGGCGCAGTCACAGAATAGCATAATACCAAAGGCCCTGATTATCAGTAACCAATGCACACTGCCAATGCAAACAAGCATTGCCAAAGCCAATAGTTCTGTGCATAGCTATTATGGGAAATGGGTTTTACCACACCAGCATTACCACACATTGCATTTCCACACATGTTTTTACCACGCATGCTTTTACCACATATACCCCCTTACCACGCATGCTTTTACAACGAAAGGTAAGCATGTTTATGATAAATGTGTGTTTGTATGTATGTGTGTATATGTATGTGCATACATATATACACATACATACCCACACACATAACTTAAATATACTTACCCACTGTTGTAAAGGTGTGCATACTAAAGGGTTTTGTGTGATTATATACATATATATATATTAGAATTTAAATTTCAATAAGGTTATAGGGTCGTAAAAGTATTGTTAGGGTTTAGGGACAGGTGACTGTATAAGATAGTAACAGTGTTTTTATGGTTTGGTGGTGGGTAGGGACATAGGATGACATTTGTGTTGTAGTGTTTAGGGGTGGGCATGGTTAGAGGGTAGTTTGGGTATTTTTAAGGTTTGGGATTGGGTAAAGGTATAGGGGCATAGGGTATTTTTAGGGCTGGCTAAGGGTATAGAGTGAAAAGGTTATTTTTAAGGTTTAGGACTGGATAGGGTTGTAAGTGTTTTAAGGGTTTAGGATTGGTAGGGGGTTGGGGATAGGGTGGTAAGGGTGTTTTTAGTGTTTAGAGGTGGGTAAGAGGATTTTTAAGGTTCAGGGCTGGGTAGGATATAGTGTGGTGAGAGTAATTAAAGGGTGTATTTGGGAGACTCCCAAATAAAAAAATGGAAACTTATTATTTTTTTGAAAAGCAGGATTCTTATATATATATTCGAATTCTTATCCTTAAAGGCATTAGTGGTAAAGGATTTGTGTTGTCAATGCATGAGATTTAAAAGGGCAAACAACCAGCATTGATGGTGGAAATGATTTGCTTTACCACAGTTTGTTGACTACTCTAGTATATTATGTAGGAAGAGTAAAACACACGGGGCAGTGGGTAAGTAAGGTAGCCTGATAGGTTTCCCGCTCACCTCTACCTTAGGTTTCAGGCAGTCTTTCACTCTCTAGGAGATGACTGTGTGACTCTGCTGAAACACGCTTTTAGAACTACTCGTATGCAGATAGAGGAGTCTGTGTGCCCTCTGCACAGGCCTAGCTGATTTCACTTCTTTTAATGCTAGTTGTGGTTGGAGGTAAATGTTAAAAGAGGGAAGATCCAGTGGGGGTGGCAGGAAACCCTCAGTTGACCAGAGTGTTTGCCTAAAGAAGACTTAAGCCGGCCAAGTGCCTTTCCTTGACACTGTACTGACTGCTTACTAGGGGTCCCCCAAAAAGACATTGACCTACATTTATGAAAGGCATCTTCTCTCTGTTGCTGACTTGCTGTTTCTTACCTACTTGAATTATCTCTACGTGTCTCATTCCCTCTCGACATCACTTTCTACTCCCAAACTTCCCCCTTTCTGGTTCACTCCCCCTTGTAGAGATCCTGATTCCTCTGGAGGGTGAAGGGTGGCAAGCCTTCTTCATGTCAGTCTTCCCCGTGGAGGTATCTATCACTATTAATTTGGGGGACAAACTACCTCTCCAAATGAAGTCTCTTTTGGCTTCTGAGTTTGGCTATGACCTCTCTTGACCTATGCATGGTTACTGTAGTCACAAAGATAATGGAATGTTCCACTGCCCTTAAAGGGCATTTGTACATCCTTTATTGAGGGAGTATCCACCATCCCCTACGGAGTTCTCTCATACGACCTGGGGAGCGAGTAAAATCTTCCTTCTTACATGTGGACATTACATATACCTTCTGAGGGCAAAGAAGATCTCCCCTCATCCCTCGGAAGCCTTATATTCCCCTTTTGGGGTAAGTAAAGGCCTTCCCTCACCCCAATATGTGTCGCTTGTTCCTCCTAAGGCCTACCTTATTCCCTGTTGGGGTTCTTCTGTAGGTCTTGTGGGCAAGGAAATCCCTTCCATTTTTCCTGTGTAGTCCTCCTGTGGTGCTTGGAAGGCCTCCTCTGCTGTCTATGGGGTTTATGGCCCTCCAGAAGGTGAGGGGAGGCCTCCCCTGTTTCCCTTCGGGGCCACCCTTTACCCCTGCGGCTGGTCCACTGCTACAGCTCATGCTGCTGCTTTCTCTTTTCATTGCTTTTGAGTCTGGTGATTTTAAAGCTGAATCTGCAGTTTCAGCTTCACTTTGTTGTTGAAGCGCCCACGCGTTTGATTTTTGCTTCCTCTTTGATGTTAAACGTTTCTCCTGCATCTAAACGGGAAACATTCTCCACTACAGTGGGGGCATCCTTGGCCCTTTCCTAACATGACCACCTAGAATTTTAGGTGAAGGTAGTGGGCGTCTGTATAGCACTGTACTCAGCCACTTAAAGTGCCAGAAAATTGATTTTTGCTACCATAAAATCAACTATGAGTACTTACCTTTTCTAGCGACTATAGTCAACATTACAGGCTTCAGTGTAAAGCTGCACACACAGTAGACACAGAACTCCTGGAATAGAAGCAGCTTTGTGATAGGCCACTTGATGATCTGTGTCACGTTACTTGTAGAGGTGAGGTAAAGAAAATGGTTTCAGAATTGCATGTTTACTGATCTGGTGAATGTTATGAATTTGATCCCTAAGGCATTTAAAACTGATCAGCGTTACGCTTAAAGCCCGTGTTCGAAAACAAGTGGTAGCTGAGGCGCAAGAAGTTAAAGTGATTCGCCTAAAATCACACAATGTAGCCAAATTAGGATTAGGATAGCGTAGATTTTCGGGTTACCGTAGCAGTCACTCGATAAAATATTCTATCAGTAATGTTATCGAAGTAGAATTATAAAATATGGAGACTCCAATTGGACACAGCAAGGTTCAGCACACTGGCACTTGAGAAGTGCTATTATTCTCCATGGAATTAATCACTTGTGTCCCTTATGTGCCATTTTTCAAGGAGTGACTCATGTGAAATGTTGATTACGTGAGCAACATCATGTAGAATTGATGTTTAATTACTGTATTTCAGGTAGCATACCCAATCCCAGTTATTTGTTTTCGGCAGCTTTTGTCCACGGGAGACTGGTGTGCACGTAATATACTTGTTGGGAACAGTGTAACGGATGTGTGTGCTGGCTGCTAGACACTTTCTGCTTGAACCAGTTCCCCACCGGTGTCTCAGGTGACTTTTGTGCAGGAGGTATTAACTCACATATATATTTGTCTAAAACGACAGGCGAAATGAATTTGCCATAATATGGATCATTTTCACAAAAATTACACTTATTTCGTACGGACAAATTGTTGTTAATTTACTCTTAAACGTACCCCCAAACTCAAGTTCATCTAAGGTATCCAGAAAATGTACATTTTCACTTGGGAAAGGCCCACAAAGAAGCTTCGGCGAATCCAAAGAAAAACGTTATTATCTTGCTGTAATCCAGAGGTGGTATCTCTTTAAATGTGACTGGCTCCTTCAAAGGGTGCCCAGTCTATGCCTGTCCAACAAATTCGAAGCTAAACAACTAAAACATGGGCATTCTTCAGGCAGAGGTTACACGTCTGCAAACTTCACAAGGTGTGCATACTAGGACACCCGCCATCTCTGGTCTGGTGAAATCAGCATTGGAACTAGAACCAGTGACTAGCCTTCTCCATGCTAACTGCCTGAGCCAGAGTTCAGTTTCGTTATCCTGCACAAATTGGCCGCCCTACATATAGCACCCCTTATAAAGCATGTCATCCACTAGGCAGATAGTCATCTTCCTATGCTCGCTGTCACCCATTCCTCTGATTGGTTCCTTATCCCTCAAGTCCACTTTCCCCTTTCCTTCCCTGCTTAGCCTGAGTTATTGAATCCATTTCAACACACACGAAGTGGTAGATTTCTGTGCTGAAGTAAGTCGTACCAGTCCCAGTGGGTGCAGGAAAACGATGCACGCGCGGGGCAGTGACTCGTGCATCCTGCTGCTTTGACAGTAAATCCATTTACAGTTCAGAGATACAGAATGTTATAGGCTGGTTGGCTTCCATGTCTGACACTGGACTCCACAGCCTTGGCATGATTCATGGGGAAAACTGTGCACAGCCCTGTGCTTCGGAAAGGCCAGTAGGGTTGGGGCAGAGACAATGGTTTGTCAAATATCGTATTTGTGTGACTAACTCTGGTAACAGGCTTTCTTTGACCCTCAGAGTGGTTTATCAGAAAAATATGCATTTGCACTTTTCTTTGTCTACCACAATGAGAGAAAAGCTTTACGTGTAATTTCTTTTCTCTTTCAAGTGGTTCATGGAATCCAATTCCTTAACTCTCCTTCCTCATTAGTTTAATATAGTTTATAAAATGTAAGATAGCCTAACAGTCTGCTGCCGAGGGCTATACCGTTGTTAAAGGCACTAAACTCGAGTTATAGACCCGAGCCTCAGACAAGACCTATAAGGGTGGGGAGTAGACGGGCCTTTACTGAATGGTGTTGCTGGAGGCATTGGAATATTCCACCCACTGAAAGTAGAATGTTCTAAATTAAACTGAAAAAAATGAAAAACAAACATTGGCATGTTGGAGCGCAAGGCCCATACCAGCAGTATGGAGCTCCCAATAATTAAAAAAAATAGAAATGCATGACTAATTAGGTTTTTTGTTTTTTGTTTCTTAAATAATAAATCTCGGCATAATTATATAAATGAATGGAACTCATTTTATCATCCGTAAAAGATGAAAGGGTGTAAGGTACCTAAATCAAGGCCTTCTGCCCCACAGGTTACACACACTGCGGGTGCCACCCCCCCCCCCCCACCCTCTCGCTATCCTAAACTTTTGAACTCATGTGGCTGCATTTTACTAAGTGGATTGCAAGAAGAGCTGAATCATTGGTGACCACCCTGTTTCAGAACTCGGCAATGACCCATCTAAATTGTGGCATGTCGTGTTTGACTCACAAGGAGCTATTTCTGAAAACATAAAAAAAAGTAATGGCATGTTTAAACTTAAATAGAATTTGTTCAAGCGACCATTCTGCTATAGCTCCATATGCCGCATTTTAACTAGCTGTGCATAAAAGAAGGATTCCTGCGCCACATAGATGACACCTGTCACAACAAGCTTTTTTTTTACAAATGCAAAGATATTTTGTTGGCCTATAAAATATGAAATATAGGCCAAGAGCTCTGAAGCTTTGCCCGATATTTTAAGAAAAGTCTTGAGAAATGAGAACTCAATGCCCGTGAGAAAATAATTAGTGGCAATCTGCACACTGTTCAGAGAATTGAAGAATCGGAGGGCAAAAAAAATGTTAATTCCCACATACAGCTGGTAGTACGACTCCTCCCGCCGGTAGTCCTTCCTGCCAGACATTTTTCCTGATCCTGCCTATCAGTATCAAAGGCTGGCGCCTGGGGAGGGGGGGGGCGGGGGGACAGAATGGGGCACCTCCAAAGTCTGCTCGACATCCCCATCAGTTGTGCTCTAGAAGTCAGGGTTTATCTCATAAGTGGTAGCGTGAAGGTTGAGAGACATTCTTTTTTTAACACAATTGATTATCACACGCAGTAATTAAAAAATCGCCAGTATGGATTACTTTTTCAAAAAGGCACAACGCTTATCTTTTATTTTTTGAATGTATTGAGTTTCACCTTTCCAATGTACATGAAAAATAGTGCATTTACCTTCACTGGTAAAGTTTCTTAGAATAGAAGCACGATAACAACTAGGAAGGAGGCTGAACATTTGAAGTCTCTCTAAGTGTTTTATAAACACCAAGGGCCTCATTTATGAGAAATGACGCATCGCTGCGTGAAAGCAGCGATGCGTCACTTCTCAGTGCGGACTCCTTGCGACATGATTGATGCGCCATATTTACAGTATGACGCATCATGTCGCAAGGAGTTACAGATACGTCAGTATTTCTGACGTATCTGTAAGCGCAAAAGTCACGCATTGCTGGGGTGTGTCACAAAAGTGACGCAACTCCAGCAATGCGCCTTTCACATGGGGAAAGCCCCATGTGAAAGGGCTTGCATCAGTCTTACGCCTGCTGTGAGGCAGGCGCAAGATTTTGACGCAACAGCGTCCTAAAAGTGACGCAGTGAAATCTCATAGATTTCACTGCGTCACTATTATGAGGCTTTTTACGGGGATCGCCCCCTCTGCATACATTATACCTGACGCAGGTATAATTTAGCGCAGGGGTTTAGAAAGTGACGCATCTGCTTAGATGCGTCACTTTGTAAATAGTGCGCAACAGGAGGCATGTTTTATGCCGCCGCTGCGTCACAAAAAGTGACGCATCGGAAGCGCAAAACTGACGCAAGGCCTTATAAATGAGGCCCCAAGTTTTAGGGTTGGGACTGGTCCTGTGTTTTTCGTGGAAGCGGAAACATTTAAATTTGCAAGCAAAGTTGGATAATTTGCCTCCTGTGATTGCGCTCAAAGTTGCCCAACTTTACTCAAGTGAAATTTAATGTGAATTCTTTACAGTCCAAAATCCCGCTAGGCATCAAGCTGCAACACATCAATGCCCTAACTGTCAGTGTTCAGTAGCCCTTTGCAACAGTAGGTAATCATATTGGCTGCATTCAGGTGCCAGAATCCCCCCTTGATACTTCCAACATTGGTCAAGGATGCGCCTCTTCTGAGCGCAGTAAGCCTCCGGCTGGATAGAGGCAACTTTATTGTCTTATAAGGCAGTGGATCCTTCTCTTAATCTTACTGTTTGGTTCAATATTGTCCAGTGGCATCACGGTAATATGGGATCGTGCGTAGCTGTCTGCTAGGGTTACTGTTAGTGTGATCGCAAAGTGAAAAGGCCCTATCATGGGGGGTGCTAATCATGGTTGGTGCGTGACCTGCTATTCTGGAGGGGCAGACAGGAAGCATTGTAAGTCACTTTGGAATCCTGGGAAATCCAGGCAATAATCTCTCTATTCCAATGGCTGTACGGAAGCACTACGGTGGCTGAGGGAAGTGGGGGTTAGGTGTCTCCCTAACCTCCAAGCAAAAGTTGTAATTCAGATGGATTCGGATCTCGTCATCTCATTCATAAGCTCTATTCCCAGTAGAATATGATCTGTTGATTATTCTAGCAGTGTCTAAAATATGACTAAAAGTAGTCAGATGAGGTTCGTAAACCACCATGATTATTTTTGGTTATCTTTTTTTCCCCCTCATTTTTCTTATTATTTTTCTATATTCATTTATTGATTTATTCATGTTTGACTTATGTCATTTATTAGCATACAGTGCTTTATTTAGATTGCTGTTACTCAAAATTGTTTCACTTTGCTTATTCACAGAATTTATTGTATTATCTTCCCCTTGCTCCCCTTTCTTTTCTTCCCCTTGGTTCAGTTATAACTGTTTATTGAATCCATTTCACTAGGCATCTTTATTATATACTGTTATTTTCATACATATTTTTTATGCTTTGATGCAATGTTTTGTATTCCCTTATGCTTGGTTTCAATAAACTTGAACTTAAAAAAAAAGTATGATTCTGCGACACTTGTCCAAGTATAAGGATGCAGGATGCTGGTCCAGCATGTCTTTGAGGCCACACCCAGACGAGGCTAGAAGACACTCTGGTGCTGGGGGACATCATTGGGCAAAGTCAGGGACTTTTCATGCCAGGCATTGTCACTCAACAGTCCAGGTGTCACTCATTGGTCTTCTGTGTCCTTCAGGTCTTTTTATGTCATGATAGCGATGTCACAAAAGCCCACCTGTCATTTCTGCCATTTATGATTTGTTGCCTGGATGCCCCTGTTTTCAGAGAAGTAGTGTAGCCCAGCAGGGAGCGCAGCAAGGCCTCCCCTGGATTTCTTCTTGCCTGGACTCTCTCTGGGAGGAATGAGCAGGTCATGTTGAAAGGCAGAGCAGCATCATCAAGTTCGAGTTTGATAAAACTTCAAAGAACTGGGTGGAAGAGGACTTTACATGACCTTTTTATGGAGAAACTAGGTTGGGAGCTTGCTCCAAGAAAAGAGAGGCAATGTTCACATTTTAGTGGTTAGTCAGCTGGTCCAGTGGTTTCTGGGACTAATCACATTAAATGTCTTGGACTGGAGCAGGAACTTTCAGCTCCAAGCCAGACATAAGGTGAATAACTCCGATGGCATCCTTTGCTTGAGGATTTTCTGAACTTTTCCCCGCCCATATGGAAGAGGGCGCCTGCCAGGCATTACACAACCAGAATATTTCTCAAGTATCCAGCATCTGGAGTCCAGGAGGCCTAACTTATAAAAGTGCTTGGTTGCTCTGTTGGAGATTGAATCTTTTTCAAACATCATCATGACAGAACCTCACACAGTGCAGCATAAAGTAGGTACCAGGTGCTAATCCTGCCGGAGGCTTAACTCAACATTAAAACCCACATTATTGAGCGCGACTCAGCTCCCGCCCAGTCGGCGCGGAGCAGAAATTGCAAAGTTGGAGCAACTGGTCCATGCAGATCCCACATGCACCTTCTCCGGTGGCCGCTTAATCCTCATTACCAACAGACTGCCGCTGTTCCACCGGCCGCTCACCGCTCATTAGGAAATTTCCACGTGGAGGAAAAAGCTTATTTTAGGCTCTACGTATTTTGCTCACTCGGGAGCCACTTCGCTAGCCTTGGCACGCCGCGAGCTCTAACTAGCGTGAAGTCGCACGCGGAGTCACAAATCTTTCGAGGCCTCGTTTTCCGACCAATTAAGACCGCCTCCCTCCCCAGTGACCCCTTTTGGTCCTTAGTAATGGGGGCTTATTTCTTCTTTTATTTTTTTTAGTACCACAGTCCCAGGGTGTCAGGAAGGATGGAAGGGAGAGCAGGTGGAGTTTCTTGCCTGCTCAAAGTATTTTTTTTTCCGCTCATGTGGCGCCAACCTGTATCATGAGTTGAAGTTGGAAGTAGGATTGCTCAGTATGTTAATACAAGTGCTGGGGAAATTTGGATGGTGACTTGGCAATCGCAGGTTTGAATGTCAGCATGGCACTCAATGCTGCCGAGGTCTATTAAATGAATATAGATTGTGCTGGGTAATTGCAACGCCATTTATTTATTACAGTTTTACAATGCTCAGCCTTGTGGCAGCGAATGCTATGTAACTTTTATTGCTATTATTCTCAATGTTAGTAAAGGCCAGAATGCTGATCAACGTGAAGGAAAGGTACCGGAGGGGGCAGGACTACTTTGTAGATTGCAAATAAACTTTTTTTGAGGAAGTTTTTTTTATCCTTGGACTAAAAGCGCCGAGCCCGTCCAGCAGGATTGGGACACCAAACTGTCCACACCAAAGAGAGAACGTTTTAAAGTGGAGAGCTCGGGCACACTGAGGTAGTCTGGGATCCTAGTGCATACTCCGAGCACCCTGAAGCTCAGGGCAGTGCTAGAGGAGCTACGAGCTCAGGACACTCACTCGGAGGTGCTGCGAGCTCCCAGCACACACACATGGACAGGGAGCCCCGGCTGTACTCAGTCAGAGAGTTGTGACTCTGAACACTTTTAGAGAGTCCAGGATTGAAGGACACACAGAGGAGGGTGGGAGCTCGGGGCACACTTATAGTTTCTGGAATCCCATTACTACACATTGATGTAGCATACGTGGTGGGCATTACTACACATTGATGTAGCATACATAGCGGCTGAGTGATTATCGAATAGTAAAAGCTGGCCAATGAGTTGAATCTTTGCATTGAGATAAAACTGCAGTTCCCCAAGTGTGTATGCAGACATGTTCATGCAGGTCTTGACCGTGGTCACGCTAACAGGAAGGTAGTTCAAGGCAAACTCACAGACGTAATTCTGGATAGCTGTGTTGTAGGTGTCTCAGCTATGTTGTTCCCATTTTTGCCCAGACGTTTACTGTTTTTTTGGGTTTCATATGACCCTAATGCATGACGCCACCATTATGCCCACTTGGATTCGATTCTAGCAGAGTTGTAGACTGGTGATGGGCAAAGGCCGGAGACGTTTCTCCTATGGTTGTCATCGGGAGTAGCCTTTCTTGACATTTGGGAGTTTGGTGCTTGACTGTTGGTGGCAGTTTCCATACTTATGGGAGACAGCCTTTTTGCTGCATCATAGGCATGAAGTCTAATGACTCCTTGTTATAAAATTAGTGCAGCACCGTGTTATGTGACCACTTCATTCCTACCTTAGGTGAACGGAGGACAATGGTGGTGTGAGTGTTTAGTACCAGATATCGTCCGACCTAAATATCTTGTCCTAAAGATTTTTTTACAAAAATATGTTTACAGAATGATATGTAGGACATGAATTTATTTTACATGAAATACGAACAACACGACCTGACCAAGGTTCAGCACAACCACAACACAAGTAAGGTAAATTTAGCTTTGGTGCAGCACACTTCCTGTGCCCGTCGTCCCAAGGCACAAATATGGTCAACAATTTTCTTCAAATGGCGGAAGGCGCACTCATTGAAATATAACCAAAGCGATCGCTTTCTCCCTGTTATCAAGCTGGGAGCTGCCGCCGCCGAATTTCGAGTGTACAGTGCATAACGTGGCAGCCGAACTTAGGGCTTTTTCACAAGTGCTTGCCCTTTCCGGATCTAATATTCATCCTTGGAAAGATTTATGTGCCAGTTTGTGTTTTCCGTTGTCGTTGAGCGGTGCCAACTGGTCAAGGTGCTCTGGATGTGACAGGAGCTGACCTTTACTATCTGCTCACCCACTACAATTGTGAATCTATTTTGTCCATTGGAGACCCCCTTTTTTTATGCCCTGACGATGTTCCGCCAAGGAACGAAACGCGTTGGCTGTATAATTGGTTTGGTATAATTACCACAATAAAGAATAGAACTTTTGGACTAAAGAAGATTCTTTGGTTATATTTCAATGAGTGTGCCTTCCGCCATTTGAAGAAAAATGAATTTATTTTATGCAACATTTTTGTTTACAGTATCCTGAGATGCAGCAGGTTTGAATGAAGGTGTCCTTTAGGAAGGGTGCAGGTGTCTGTAATGGTAGATGTTTTCTAAGTAGTTCCAGAGCTGCGGGTGCGACTGTCTCCCCCATTTACTGCAGTATTATGCTTTCGGTGGGTCATTCTTGACTTGCATTGGGCTAGTCACATAACTTGCAATTTGGGATAATGGGGAATCGTGTGTGTCTTGAGTTCGTTTCTGAAGCTCTTTAAATTGAATTGTAGGTGGAAGATGTGTCTTTAGTCAACTTCAGATTTTTGTTTATTTATGTTAGATTTTACAGATAACAGTAGAGGAGTCAATTCATGAGTTATTTAGGTTGGATTGTGGTACGAGGTGACACGTTTTCAGTTTGTTATGTTATGTTATGTTATTAGGGATTTATAAAGTGCACGGCTACTCAATAGAGTGTCCTGGCGCTAAGCCATCTGGGTGGGGTTGAGACTCTTTAGCTTGCATAGGAGAAGGAAGAAGCTACTTTGAAATTCGTTTCTTAGGCCACGAAGGGCATCAATGATGGAAGGATGGTGTCCTGAAATTGTAAATCGTTGGGACGGATTGTTACAGTGTTTTCTGTTTCCTGATGATATATTCTTTGCAGAGTTCCTCCGTGCAGCTTAGCTCCCAGATTCTGCGGGAGATGATGAATTTGTGGGAGATGTATCTCTGGGAGTTGCGGCTGACCGTTTGCTAAATGAGATAAGCAATTTTAAAAACACTTTGGGTCTCCACGGGAAAGCGATGTAATGGGATGGATAATGTGATTGAAGCAGCAGGGGCTAATAAACAGTGGGCCTGACAAATAGTGCACAGATTTAAGCGGACAGCCTGCATTCTGGTAAGACTTGTGTTTTTTATTAAACGGACTGTCATCATCCAAGTATAACTAAACACAGTGGTATTTGTTGTGGGGCCATGCAGACTCCTGGAAACTGTCTCACAACAGTTTCCTCCATCCCTTTAGCTCAAATAGATGGCAAAAGAAATGTCCCGAAGTTAAAGTTCCAGTGTCCAGTTATCTGGACCACTGATGGTAGTCACTGACAAGGGAGCGAAGGACACTCTTGACAGATGACCAGTTCCATCTTAAACTGACTCCAAAGTTAGTGTTTCAACAGAGGGGCACTGGTTCTGTGGATGAACTTGGGACCAAGGTAGGGACGAGCAACCTAAAAATGCATGGCCTATTTTGATCTTGTTTTGTATAATGGGGGCACTAACAGGACCTGGGCCATCTCCTTCGACCAGCAACTGAGAAACTCTGGGAATCATACTTCTAGTCCTACCATACCTATAGAATTGTGCCTCGTGGTGGGGTGGGGCTTAAAGTTGAGGAACAGGGTGACTTGACCAGTCGACCAAATATATCTTAAGGAGAAAAGAAAACCTCTGTGTCCAGCTACAGCTAGAGGAGACAAGGGGGCAGGTTCCAGGACGCTCAGGCTCACCACCACACGCAGTCCTTCAGTGGTACAAGCATGCCCTCGCACCTCAAATGACGCAGCTCTAGATGAATGCTTTGTGGGCTCAGATCAGGCCAACAGGGATGCAAAGACCTTCTGGCCCCAGTACAGACATTCCCAGTGGATTTGTCCTCCACACACCTGCTTCAGTCAACTGGGCCTCGCTGTCACTGTCAGAAAGCTGCCTCACGCTCATGACATGGGACAAGGCAATGCCTCTGGAAATGGGTTGATTTCCCAATAAACCAGTAATCAGAAAGGCCCATAGGACTTGCAGGGAACCTGTCATATACAGCTGTCTGTGAATGGCTATTAGGGTGGGGAAGAGTCAATAACAAATCAAGCACATTTTTCAGAAAAGCTAGAAAGGTTCGATCCTCGTGAGTTACACATGAGCCGGTTACAGGCACGGTGTCATTCGAAGAGCATGAAACAGTCATGCTTGTTTGATGGATCTGAAGGTGTTCCTTCCCTGGCACAATCTCTTTCATTTCACAATATAGCAATCACTATAAGAAAGTGAACAGAAATGAATGTGCAAGTGTTTATATTAAGCTCATTCTCACTGATCAATGAATTAGCATCTCTGGCTAGTTTAGTCTGTTCACCAGGAGGACAAAGCACACAGTTAAAGAATATTGGACTACATGCATGGCCATTTCCTTTCACGAATTTTAGCTTCTCACAATTTGCGAGTTGCAAAAGGAAATGTACTAATGTGTCTCAGACACATTTTGTGATTCGCAATGGCATCGAAAATGATCTGCCACATCAATATTCATGAAGCAGGTCACAATTTGCGACCCATTGGGATTGGGCAATAACACAGGGAAGGTGGCCTGCTTGGGGACAGCAGACCATCATGTCTGTGTTTGCTTTGCATTTTTTTGTTTAATGCAGCCTGTTTTCCTTAAAGGAAAACGTGATGCGTTTGAAGTAGGCGGTAAACTGTGATTGTTTTGCGACCACAAACCAACTGCAAAACAATAGTACATCCCCTGCGACTCGGTATTAGGAAGGGACGCCCTTGACACACCGCTTCCTAATAGGGACTCGCAAATCCTATTTTACTATATGGTAGCAAGTTACTGACTCACGTATAGAGTTGATACATACTACAACCCTTTTTAGCTGGCGCAAACGGCCAGAATCTCCCTTTGCAACCCCTAAAAACGGTCCTACATATGGCTCTTTTATATTTTTGTAGTGGGTACGAGGACACACTTTCATTAGAGAGGCATGTTCTCGAGCCGACTAGCCTTAAAGGCAAGTCAGAAAACCTTGCAGGTCAGTCCCTCAGAGAGGACTGATCGAGGAATGCGTAGTCATTTGTCAGGTTTGTACCTCGTGAAGGCTGAGAGGCTGGTACAGTCCTACTGCGTGGCTACAGGTTAAATGTGCCAATTAAAGGTCGGTCAGGCTGGGGCAGGCCTACCATCTAGTTGGCTGGTTGCATGTCAGGGTTTTACTGCTTGAAGGCCTGTAGGGCTGGGGCAGGCATACCACCCGCCTGGCTGCATGTCAAGGTTGTCCCTTTTCACCTTGGGTAAGGCCTGGGCAGTCCGAGTGCCAATCCACGTGCCAGGTTAGAGCCGCCCACCAGCCTGTCATGGCCACCA
The DNA here is from genome assembly GCF_964261635.1 of Lissotriton helveticus. Lineage (NCBI taxonomy): Eukaryota > Metazoa > Chordata > Amphibia > Caudata > Salamandridae > Lissotriton > Lissotriton helveticus. The sequence continues at coordinate 1,113,111,366 of NC_136068.1, forward strand.
CGCATATCGTAAAGTATGTAGAGCCCTCTCCGTGTGTCAGACGTGTCCACGTCAGGCGCAGGGTTCCTGGCTGGGAGGGAAGGTGGGGGGAGGCGGGCAGCTGGGCAGAGGGGGCTTCTTGCTTTAAATCCTTCCTCTGAGCAGTGACCTCGCCATGCGGAGAGCATTAAGATAAACTGCTATAATCCCGGATTCATCCATTCCCATTACAAAGGGCCTAGTGAACGCCTGAGGAGGCCTCCCGCCTGCGCGCGGCCCGCCCGGGGACAGGCCGAGGAAACACCGTGGGCTCTTCGCCCCACCGTCCCCCCTAATGGCCACTAACAATCGGGTTCACCGAACAAAGAAAGGGTACCGCTTAGTTGGTTGTCGAATCGGTGCAGATGGCCCAGAGAGGGCTTGCGCGCAGCTGTTTTCGCTGAATCTCGAAGAGTGAGATGTGTACCACCAGGAGGAGAGCCCGTGAGCGGCCCTCTCCACGGCCCACTGCGGTCACTGTCAGGGAGGCAAATACATATCTCCCCATCAACGCCTGCTACAATTATATCTCCACCTCTGCCCGTCTACACCTCCACCATCTTTGCTCTCCACCTCTGTCCAGCTTCAGGCCTCGCCACCAGGTCCGGATTGGTTATTCTGCACTCTGACATTTTCCCAGTGGGCTGTAGCGTCAGGTGGCCACTTTCAGAGCAGGTTGGACTGCCATAACCCAACTGTGCCCTGTGACCCCATTCTCAAAGTGATCGCTCGCAGGCTGGGACTTGAACATTATAACTAGGGCTAACTTTGGTTTCCAGCAGAGCCCTAATTCCCATTTTTTTTAAAAGATTTTTTTTCCTTTTTAGTTTTATATAGTGGGAACTCGACCCGAAAGTATTGGAGGCTTTATATTAGCACCAGGTACATTACGCAAGGACACATTAAGTTTTGGTAGGTACGGGAGATTAATTGATTTCCCCTAAGTCACAGGATGTTGAGCTGATGGTGAGACTCAAACCTAGTTCCCCAAACCAAAGTAAGCATCTTTGGCCATTACGGCACATCCTCTCTCCATCTCTTTCTTTCCCTCTAACCCCCCCCCTTTCCACTCTGCTACCTCTCCTCATGCCCACTGTTCGCCATCTCCACTCATCTTCATAAACATCAATCCACCTTCCTTATCCCATTCAGGTTTGGAGTGGACAGAAGTTAGGCGTGGGCACCAAAATAAAAGTATCCTCCATTAGAAAATCAGATAGTGGTCCACATTTGTAAAACAGTGTAGTTTTGAGCTGTAAAGATATGCAGTTTATATAGGTGTTCAGCAAAGTATGCATTTGTGTTTGTTTCAGTCAATGTTTGTGGTAATATCATGGACATTAACAGTAAAATGTAGACCATCAGACTATAAAACTGGCCCACAAATAGTCAAATAACATACCCGCTTAGTGACCTGTTAGACAAGCCCCTCTGGCACTGCCAGCATTCCCTGTATACAGAGCCACTGGAATTATGCAGCAGGACAGCTCCAAAATATGTAGCAGGGTTGATTTAAATTAGGTGGCAAGAAAAGCCAAATTATGCAGCATAACCCAGCACATATTTTCATAGTATTACTTTATTAATTTGCAATGTTTACATATGGTAATAATGTCTGAGCAAGGATTTCTTATTATCTGTTTAACAACTAAATACATAAATAAGCAAATGAAAGGTGACCAGTTAACATTTGGAATTGTCCTTCCACTGTGCACAAGCACGTCACCACGTTTTTTAGTAACTTTTCTTATGTATAAGCTAGAATATTTTTTTTCTTCTAAAAATCTGCAGATTATGCAGCAGATGGGGAATTATGTGGCAAACGCTGCAAAGCCATAATTATGTGAAAAAATCTGCATAATCGTATAATTCCAGTGGGCCTACCTATAGGCCAGTCCGACCCTACCTCCATTTACCTCTCACTCAGCTGTTACCTCTCTCTAGGCCTACAGCTTTTTCCTTGTGAACTGATCATGTTTGATGTTCCTCATCGCACTGACAGGAAGAGGGAATCCAGCTTTCCTGCGGGAACACTGGGACCTGGACTTACCACGGTGTAGTTAACATTGAGGGATCCGCCTTGCACAGAAAAAGTCAGAAACTGAGCTTGGAGTTTCATGAAGTCTCTGGGAACAGATGAGTAAGGCCTGGTCTTAAAGGGAGAAAGGACTAGGTAACAGGCCCTGAAACATGGGAAACAGGTGCAAGGAACTGATATACTCCGAGTAGAAATCTAAAGCAATGGTCAAGCAGATGATGGAATTAAGTATCCGGGACTGATGTGCTAAAAGGGGCCCACCGGACCATGGGACGTCACAGCTGAGGATCATGGGTCCCTGATTGGAGAGGGGGCTTCCATACAGGTTGCAGTAGAAGGGAAACCATTTTACTGAGCAGTGTGAGGAGCATTTCAATATTGAGCTGGGGGGCCGATGACCATCGTTTTTACCTAAACTTGTTTATTCTTGTTTAATTATTTAGAGTATGATAAGCAATGCCAACCACCAATCCAGGATTATATGGTTTGCAAGGAGTAGGGACCGGTGGCCTACACCAAGGAAGGCCCTCTCATCCTCAATGTCTCCCGCCACAGATTTCTACAAGGCCGAGCCGCATTCGGTGCAAGTGGGGCTCATGTAACACCCTGGTAACGCAAAGTATTGACATTTATAACAGACATAAGCATGTAATTACAGCTGAGAACCTCTGCTTAAGTGTGTGACTATTGATTACACGCAACAGAAGAGTAACTCATTGATCGGGGCCTATTGCTAATTACTAGGAGCAGCACAACATTCTTGAGTTCAGCCAATCGGACGCTACTCTAATGGACCCCCAATATTTTGGGATCATCCCCTTCCAGGGCTGTGGGTTCTGGGACAGACCATCATGTGGTCATTTCATAACTATATTAGGACTAGTGCGCTAGAGGAGGAGGTGCAATCTATGTATAACCTGGAAGTTATAGGCTTGCATCCTGCTTGGACAGAAACATCCTTAACATTTCTGAGGTCAATAAACTGAGCAACAGGCCTGCTGGTTCAATATTTTTTATAGGGTTTGCAAAGTGCCTACATTTCTGTACAACTATTTCAGAGTTTTAAGGTGGAGACTGTAAGGGCGGAGGCTGAAAAACTACACAGGGGAAATGAGGAAGGTTGGAAGACGTCATGTGTCCATATGCAGGGTAAAAGGGTGGGCTTTCAGGCCCTGTTATGAGATCTGGTTTGAGACCGAACCAAGTCAAAGATTGTGGAACTCTGTAAGTGCAGGCCACTCAAGAAAGGCAAGTATCAAACCATGAAGTAATGTGTGCAAGAGACATTGAGCTTGTTGTCTGTGTACATTCCTTGATGGGTAGCCACTGCAAGAATGTATTTGTTGCAGTTATTTAATAGAAGCACCGTAAGCTGATTAATAAGCGAGCAGCAACATTTCTGTATGTCTGATGTGGTGTTTGTGTTTTGGGGAATTAACACATAGGTGCTCTTGCAGTGGTCGAGATGTGACATTATCATGGCCAGGGCCAATAGTGATCTTTAGTACGAGAAGTAGTAAGAGAATGTCCCACAACCATAATGGAATTGGTCTGTAACTCGCCTACCAGATTGGTATCTAAAATGACTGCTATGTTTTGACATCTTATGCTAAGATGTGTGACAGGTGCCAGCCGGTACTCCTATAAGGAGGACAGATAGAAAGAAGGCCAATTAATGTCACAGACAAAAGACATTGTCGCTAAAAAAAAGTAGGAGTAAAAATATGAAACTTTTGGTTTGCACAGTTTCTGGAGCACCGTTCCTGCGCTCATCCTATAATTTCATTACTCTATAGGCTTTTCAACCATGAAACCTAAAGTGAGAGTGGACTTTCTTATCCAACTAGCTCTATTAAAAATGTAACATAAGTACTTTTCCCTCAAATTAATCTCTGCTGGTCAAAATTCAGAAAGATGCTAAATCTTTCCAGAAAATAGGCTACATAGACGACATATAGGATTTTTTTGGTACTGAATATTAAGGGCCCAAAATTCTATAGTGGGAGTGCACAGTTAGCAAAAAATGAAATGAGACAATAATGTGGACGTTGGGCTGTAGGCTAAACTAGGTAATGTTACATATTGATTGCTTACGTATGCATTGATTAGGTTGAATATTGATTGACCATGACATTCATTAAATTCAACTCAGACGAGTCTAGACTAAAGAATGTGTTTGTGACTTTAGTGTTCAGGGAAAACAACTCTTGTAGATTGTGTCTCATGTCATAAGTGGGCTCTCCGCTAGTTAGAGAAATCCAGACTGTACTTGCTGAAGGGTAGAGGGTTGAAACTTATAAACGCAGATGTTCAAGTTCCCTGGTACAAGTGCTTGTCTCAATGGAGTGAGTAGATATTGGGCCAGATTTTGTAGATCAATGGAGAAAGAAACAACTTCAGCGAGTGACAGTTTATTGAATACACAAGATGGAAGGTAGTCTGGTTTTTGATGAGGGCCTGCTAGACCCATGCTTAGCGTGCCATTTGTGGCACTTACTGGTACTGATTGGGAATTGGTGGACCTGCTACCTACCCGGGCCATGGTCTGGGGCTACTGGTCAATGAGAAGGTCATGGATGTTGGAAGCATATTTTGGTCAAACTGTGTTAAGAGGAGGCTGTTTTTTGGAGGTGAGGGCAGTATTCAGAATATTATTATACCTCTTATTTCTGCCATGATGCACATTCTTTCCATATAAATTATTATTATTATTTAGTCATATTGATGTTAATTGAATTAGCCTTGAAAGAGTACGTTGGACACAACGAGATTGGCCACTACAAGCAGCACATTCAGCAGTTCATAAACTGAGCACGTGAGATCAGTCCTTGGTTTGTTTTCTGTACTTGCATTGGCTGTCTAGCTACATTGGAAATTATTTCTTGCTCTGGCTGTTCACTGTGGTTGAGAGGGCCAGACAGCAAATGTATGATGCTCAGTGCATTTGAGTTTGCAATGCAGGCTGGGGTGAAACTGGTATTTGATATGCAGCTGATTATTTTTGGTCAGCATCTTACAGCTACTTCGGTGCTTAATTTGTAAAAGAATAAGTGCCGGGGGCAAAGCTCAAAGCTTTGCTCAGTGTGGCTGGTGCTATCAAAGCTCAGTGTGCCAGATACCAAACAAAGCTTCATAGTTTTGATTCCCCCTGCCTGTGTATTTCACTCAGACACTCTGCTTCTTTACCTCACTCTTGCAGGTTATTTTTCATCCCTGCTTTCTCCTGTTGTCTGTGGTTTTCAGTCTCTCTTGCTCGTTCCCTTCCCCTTTAGTGTTTTTCTCTGTCCTGCTTTGGATCAAAGTCTGTTGAGGAAAAATAAGTGCAGGTTCCCAGAAATGAGTGCTGGTGGGTCGCACCTGCAACCACCGGCTCAAATTAAGCACTGAGTTACCCCAATGTGTTCAGTTTAATCTGGAACTATATATTAGAGTTAGGAAAAGTCTGCATTAGCTCATGAAATAATTGACCTTTTGTTAATAAAATATCGTAAAAGATTAGTGTATTTTTCCTGTCTTTTATATATGGCGCCTCTGAGTATCTTGTTTGTGTCTCTTTTGGAAATTGTGTATTCAGTCCCCTCTCGGTCTTTGCTGCAGTTACTCAATTGAGACTTTCCATTAACAACTTCTTCGATTTTATTAATTTAATTATTTTGAAAATAATTCGCTTGTGACAGGAAACCGCTTTGTAGCACTGGAGGTGTAATAGAGGACAAGTTCTCAAGCTGGCAAAACCCTTTTTTTCTGGAAGATGTGAGGAAGTGTTATTGGGGTACCATGATACGCTCTGGATGCTCCAATCCAGTATTTAGCCGGATTCGAACCATACCCAAAGGGGCCCATGGTCCTTCTTGACAGCTGCCAGATTTGGTTGGGTTCTAAAGTCGGATGCAATCTGTCCAGGAACTTTGCTCCCAACCCTCACTTTGACCAACGTCTGTGAGACTCGCACTTAAACTTAAGTGATCAGATTTGTTCTACTGGACGTTCGTGATTGATTAGATCTATATTTTAGAAAAAGATCTTGTGCGCACTTTCAACCATGGCCCTACCCTGATTTAAAAATGTTGCATAAATATAGGCCTTCATTAATTGTGCCCCCTGCAGCCAGTCTGGGGCCTTCATTAGCGATTTAATGTGGGTTGATGTATTTTATCCCGGCATGCCTTCTGGACGGCGGTTTTATGAATTCAACGCCCAATTCTGAACTTCTTAATGTTTTTCTTGATCTTCCACTAACAAATGGAGCTAGAACGCACCTACTCTCTTGTATTGTATTCACACCCTAAACTATTTCGTTGTCTTGCTGAGTCTTTCCTCCTATTGCAGACTATACAGATGTAAGTGCTTGCATTCCTGGGGCAGCATAGATTTAAGCACTTACATCCCTAGGGCAGTATATATTTAAGTGTTTATATCCCTAAGGCTGTGTAGATTTAAGTGCTTGCTTTCCTGGGGTTGTATAGGTTTAAGCGCTTCCATCACTGGGGCAATAGGTTTTAGTGCTAGCATCCCTGAAGGTTATAGGAATACCTTGCGGCCTATTAGGACTGTGCAATAAATCTAGATTAAGCTGGACACGACTAATGATTTTATAGATTACTTTCTGTAATTTGTGTCATGGTCACTATGCAATCACCACCCTGGTCCAGAGCCAATCCCTCTATTGGATATCTGGATATCTGGCAAGCAGGAACGGCTCCGCACCAGTGCAGCAAGTGTTAAACACAGTCCTGCTAATGAGGAGAGGGGTTCCTGTGCAGTGAAACCTCATTACAAATAGATTGTATGACTTATCTCTTCGACTTGCTCATTATGGCTCATTTAGCGCCAAACCCTGGTGAACACTGATTTGCCGGATCAGTGCTCTGGAATCCCTGCCGTCCTTTCAAGGTCACGGTAAGTGTGGGCCGATCTCAGTATTATTAATACTATCAAGCCATTTATTCAGAAGATTCTATCAGTTCAGTTGTCACTTGGTACTTAAAAACAGCACTCTATGATGTGGTGAAGGTCGAGGCACGCCGCTGTCTGAGGGGGCGCAGCGCCTTTGTTCTAGATTGAGGAAGTGCTCACTTCTTGCTGTGGATTCACAGGGAACTCTACTGCATTTATATGATTGAGAGGCGCTTCCTGTTCTGAACTGAGGGGGCGCAGCGCCTTTGTTCTAGATTCAGGAAGTGCTCACTTCTTTTTTTTTTTTTTTTTTTTAAACATATTTTTATTGCAGAGTTAGAAACCACAGGATACAAACAATCAACCCGTGCCCCCGCGACACCCCACTGTCCAATAATAAATCCAAACTGTACACAGCCATTCAGCCCGCATCCCGGAGGCCGGGCGGCATGTTGATCCAAGCAATAGGAGAAAATCACAGTGCAAGTCCCACAGGGACCATGGTCGAAAAGCCATCGTACGTATCTGCTTTTTACCCCCCCCCCACAACAAAATCTCCGTCAGCCATCCCAAAACTAATGCAGTAACATCCCGCGCTTCGGGGCTCCCCCTAAGCGCCCCCGCCCCAACTCGCCTGGCCGCTCCCCCAGCCCTCCCCCACTGCCACAGCACGCAACCTCCCTAATAGAGCCTAGGCACCCAGGCTAGCCACCCCCTAATGGCTTCCGTCCCACCCCAAGTCCCATAAACCAGTCCCCCCCAAGGCCCCCCCCCCCTGGCAACTGCTAGGAGTACCCCTCGCCCTGTCGAGTTGGATGGATCTACCACAGCGCGGAAATTAGCTCTTCTGTGTGCGCCCCGTGGTGTCCACCGGCTCAGTTCTCTCCATCCCCGTCATCCACCATAGAGTCACGCAAGGCCTGCACCACCTGCTCCCATGCACGCGCCGCGTCCAGAACCCTCTCATTCCCCAACTTAACAGCCTGTTTCATCCGGAGCACACTCTCGCAAGCAGACCACCGCAGCAATTCATTCCTCCACCTACGCAGCGAGGGCCCCCCCCTGGACTTCCAGTGCCACGATATCTCCCTCTGCGCCAGTATCAGACCCAGGTCAATAAATTTGCTCGTCACCTTGGTGCGTTTGGTGTGCGGGAACCAGAGCAACAGGCACGCCGCCATATCAAAGTCCACCTCCCTGGCAGACACTTCATTCAGGAGTTCCCCTACCTCTGCCCAGTAGGTCCCCAATTGCGGGCACCCCCAAAACAAATGATCCATGTCCGCACCCAAAGACGAACACCGTGGGCATCGGGCATCCGGCACCCGGAAGTACCGCTGTAATTTCTCCGGGGTTAAATAGGCCCTATGAAGCACATAGAAATGCACTTGTTGAAAGCGCGCATTTCTCGTGCCCTTCCACGTACGCCGCAGGATGTGTCCCCACGCCGTATCCGGTATGGGGCGGCCCACACTCTCCTCCCATTTAGACTTGAGCCCCAGGAGCGGCTCCAGACCCTCATGCAGCATCCTATTATGGAGGCACGTCACAGCCTTAACCGTACCAGCTGCCATCACCACATATTGGCACGCCATAGTCGTCGTTGGTTCTACGAGCCCCCCTTTCCAGTGCTTCTGTACGGCAGCCACCACTGCCGCGTGTAGGAGGAACCCCCCGTCAGGCAGCCCAAACTGGTCCCGGAGCACCTCAAACGGTGCCAACGCCCCATCTATGTACAGGTCGCCCACCACCTGCAATCCCATCTCTTCCCAAGCCAGCAACGGGGACCAATCACCCCCGTGCGGCAAGGCCGTCAGCATGCCGATCGGAATCTCCGGTGCATAAGGCCGCGAAGCCCTCGCTCTCCGAAGGCTCCTCTGCCAACACAAACGGAGCGTCCTTTCCTCCACGGTGAGGGCCCGCAACTCAAGCCTCTGCTGCATGATAATATAGGACAACACATGGCGTTGCATCCCCCGATCACGGTCCTCCTCCGGACCCCTGAACACCCTAGCCACGTTCTGTGTTAGAACCTGCAGCTGTGCCGCTAGGTAATACAGCTCAAAGTCAGGCACAGCCATACCCCCTTCCATCTTCGGGCGGAGGAGCGTGGTCAGGGCCACTCTACGGCGGCCATGCCCCCACAGAAAGCCAATAATCATCGACCTCAGGTCTCTGAAGACCCCTTGGGGAATCCATATGGGCAGCGTCCGGAAATAATAGAGAAAGCGGGGGAGTGCCACCATCTTCAGAAGGGCAATCCTGCCTAGAACCGTCAGCGGGAGGGTCGACCAGAAAGACAAGCTGCCCCGCAGTGCCCGGACACAACGACCAATGTTGCCCTCCAATAGGTCTGCGGTAGCGTGGTAAATGCGAACACCCAGATAGGTGAAACAAGATGGTTCCCACACCACGTCCAAGTCTCCGTCAGGAGCAGGTGAACCCGCTCGCAGCGGGAACACACAAGTCTTCGCCCAATTGACCTTAAGGCCCGACAGCCGGCCGAACTCCGACAGCAGCTCCATAGCACCGGCCAACGCCCGGGAGGTGTCAGCCAGGTACAGGAGCAAGTCATCCGCATAAAGCGATATATAATGCCACTGCTCGCCCCTGGCTATCCCCAAGTACACGACACCCGACCTCGCATGGACCGCTAAAGGTTCCATTGCCAGAGCAAACAACAGGGGAGACAGAGAGCACCCCTGCCGCGTGCCCCTGCCCACCGGGTACGCCGCAGACACCAGGCCGCCCAAACGCACTCTCGCCGTCGCCGATGCATACAAGACCCTTGTCCACCTGCGGAACCCCTCGCCCATACCAAACCTCTCCAAAACTCCGTCCAGGAACGGCCATTCCAAACTATCAAAGGCCTTCTCGATGTCTACAGATAGGACCGCAGGGGCACCCTCCCCGTCCAAGATGGCGTCCATTATCCCCACCAGTCGGCGAACATTCAGCGCCGTGCTCCTCGTGGGTATGAACCCGGCCTGGTCCCTATGTACCAGGCCCGTCATATACGGGGCCAGCCTGGTGGCCAGTATCCGGCTCAGAATCTTATAATCCACCGTCAGCATGGACAGCGGGCGGTAAGACCGCACGTCCGCTGCGTCCCGGCCTGGCTTCAGGAGCGGCACAATCAAGGCCTCCCGCATGGATCCGGGCAGCGCCCCAGCCTCGAATGCTTCAGCATACACCGTCAGCAATCTGGGTGTCAAAATATCCGCATACAGCTGATAAAATTCAATCGGTAATCCGTCCACCCCGGGCGTTTTGTTGCGGGCCATATGCTTTATGGCCGCCCGTATTTCCGTGAGCGTTACCGGGCCGCCCAGTTCCTTCGAGTCCTCCTCAGCAAGGACCGGAAGCTGCCTCTCCCCCAAGTATTCCACAATGTCCTGGACCCCCACCTCCAGCTGACTCTGGTACAGTTCCTCATAGTACCCCCGAAAGCACTCCAATATCGCTGCCTGGTTGTACACCATCTCCCCCTGCGCAGTGCGAATGCCGAGGATCGGGGAGCCCCTAAGTTCCGGGTTGGCCAGTCTGGCCAAGAGGGTACCCACCTTGTCCCTTTCCGCATGCGCCCTGACGATATACTGCTTATAGTCATAGCATCGCAAACGTTCCGTCTCAGTGGCAACCACCTCCTTCGCTTCTAATAGCTGGGCTTGTAAGTCCGGTCTAGCCGGCCTGCGGCGCTCCAGGTCCCTCAACCTATCTTCCGCTGTCACGAGGTCATTCAACACAGCCGTGCGAGCATTCGAGAACCTGCCCAGACACACTCCCCTCGCCACCACTTTCATTGCATCCCATTCAATGGACCTACTCGTGGCCGTGCCCGCATTCATTCCGAAATAGCTATCAATGCCTTGCCGAACCACGTCTTGGAAGACAGGATCCTCAAGTGTCTCCGGCCGAAGCCGCCACGTTGGTATAACTGAGCGCTCCCTCTGCCACTGAATGTGCACCAATAGGGGATTATGATCTGAGATAGTCCTAGCTAAGTACTCCGCATGGGAGACCAACGGAGCTAGGGATCCACCACAGAGCACCGAGTCAATCCTGACATGCAGGTCATGAAGCGCAGAGTAAAAGGAGTAATCCCTGGTCTCCCTGTGCCGCTCCCTCCAGACATCCAGCAGCCCCCACCTATCCTGCCAGTCCTTCCTGTGCGCGGTCAGCCTGCGCACCGGGGAGTCCACCAGAGGGGGATGGGACCTATCCAGAGCCACATCAGTAATCGAGTTAAAGTCCCCCCCTAGCACTATCGGGCCCGCCAGGAAGGAGGCTAACGCCCCTGAGAGGCTATCAAGATATCGAGCTTGATCAGTGTTTGGCGCATACACACAGCAGAAAACCACATCCCGGCCATATAACCTCCCCTCCACCGCCACAAACCGGCCATCCGGATCCACTACTTGATTCAGCAATTGAAAGGGTATCCCCGCCCTCACCCAGATCAGCACCCCCCTGGCATACGCTGAGTAGGTGGTGCCAAACACCTGGCCCCGCCATCTTTTCTGCAAGGCAGTACATTCCTTCTTAGTGAGATGAGTCTCCTGAAGCATAGCAATCTGAACCCCCCTGCGTACAAGATATGCATGGACCTTATGACGCTTCACCATAGTTCGCAGCCCCCGGACATTCCACGTTAGGCATTTCAGATTAGGTAATGTCCCCATTCCAACTTCGTACAGTCCAAATCAAATAACGAATGTTCATAACCCCCCCAGTGCAGTTGCCCCCCCCCAAACACACCCAGAACAGAAAAACTTCCCAAACCCCACTCCCCAGGACAGAGCACACGAACCCAATGTCCGCCCCCATCCAAACCTTGAAACAACTTCTCACACTCATAACCCTGTGGTCTCCACCACAGGCGGCCTTAAGGGCCCAAGGGGGGTGAGTCACCGCCGACCTCAGCGAGCGGAGCCCACGCCCCGCGCCTCCATCCCTCTTGAAGCACAGATCCCCCCCTCCCGGCGTCCCGGCCCCCTATCAACAGGATACCACCCCACCATGAAGTCCCGATCTAGCTCAATCCAACCCAATGTCAGCCGCAAAAGATACCATCCGAGGTCTGTGGGGTCACCTCCGGCCCCTTCGAACTGTCCGCTTCTGAAAGTTCCTCTCCCGACCTGCCGCCTTCTCCTCCCGAGTCAGTGTCCGCACGTTCACTGTTCTGTTGCGACCCAGTAATGGCCGCCGTCGCTGCGAGTGCATCCCTCTTTTCCGCCGCCATTTGGGCCTCCCGCCTCTCCCGTTGGCGCCTGTTGCGGGATCGGATGCGTTGCGATTGTCTCACCCGGGGCTGCTTGGGCTCATCTCGCCTGCTTTTATGCGATCTGTCCGTACCCGCCCTGTACAACTCCAGCCAGTGCCAAACCTCGTCCGGAGTCTGAAAAAAGTGCGTAGACCCATCCAACATGATCCGCAACTTAGCTGGGTAGAGCAAGGAGTACTGAATGCTTTCCTCCCTGAGCTCCTTTTTCACTGCCAGGAACGACGCCCGTTTTTTCTGGACCATTTGGGTGTAGTCCGGGAAGATCGTAACCCTACTATTCTCCACGTCATAGGGGCCCGACATCCTGGCCCGCTGAATGAGAAGATCCCGGTCTTTGTAGTGGAGGAGTCTCACCACCATCGGGCGGGGGGGGCGACCAAGCCCCGGCGGGCGAGCAGGTACCCGGTGGGCCCTCTCTAGCGTAAAGAAAGGAGTGAGCCCCTCCGGCGCCACCACAGTGCGGAACCAGTTCTCCATATAGGCCACTGCATCCTCCCCCTCAATCCGTTCCGGAAGGCCGACGACCCGCACGTTGTTCCGCCTATTGCGGCCTTCTGCATCCTCCGCCCTCCGTTCCAACGCGTCCAACCGGGCCAACATATCAGTGATCTTATGTTCCGCGGCCACCACCGACGGTTTCAGGTCCAGCAATAGTTGGTCATGGTCCTTAACTTTGTCCGCTAGCTTCGCGTGATCTGCGCGCAGCAGCCCCAGGCCCACGGCCACTTGGGCGATGTCTTGGTGCAACACGTCCTTAGTCGAGGCGATCGCATCAAGTATGGCATCTAGTCGCTGGTTCAGCCGTTGGTCTCGATCGAGCTCCGAGGAGGGACTCTCGCCCAGCTGGGTGGAAGTTGCCGAGTCCCCCTCAGTGCATCCCGCGGCCATCGACCCACTCGTCGCCGCCATTCCAGGGTGCTGCGTCACAAGTCCAGGAGCTCGGTTACCGTCAGCGCCCGTGGGCAGCACCGGTCGCCGGCAGTGCAATGTCTCCACCGACACTCACAGGCACAAGAGCCACGGCCTGCGACGCCCACTCCACTCGGCCGCCCCCACGGGAGCCTGAGGGGAAGAGGAGAAGTCCCAAGACGGTATCCAGCTAGGGTCCCCAAGCTCCGGACGAGCCAAGGCAGCGCACCACGGCCTCAGATCACAGTCCCGCCGACCCTAGCGCCCCAGTCAGCGGCTTGCAGGATCTCTCGCCAGGATCCCTCGCCAGTCGGCAACAACTCGGCTCAGGGCTGAAGTTCGGGGCCGTCCGACCTCCCCGCCGCCATTTTCTTCGCACCCTCGGCAACACCTCAGCCGCTGCTTCAGCACGGTCTCCTCGGGGGCGGCAGTCCCCCAGCAGTTCATCAAGTGCACCCAGCTGTCCCCTCACACTTCAGAGGGCAGGAGAGTCGTCTCCGGGCCGCCCAGGGTTCCGAAAACAGGAGAATTAGCGGGATCCTGCGCGGAGCTACGAGCTCACGCCGCCATCCCGATCGGCGTCCAAGCCACGCCCGAAGTGCTCACTTCTTGCTGTGGATTCACAGGGAACTCTGTTGCATTTATATGAATGAGAGGCGCTTCCTGTTCTGAACTGAGGGGACGCTGTGCCTTTGTTCTAGAGTGAGGAAGTGCTCACTTCTTGCTGTGGATTCACAGGGAACTCTACTGCACTTATATGAATGAGAGGCGCTTCCTGTTCTGAACTGAGGGGGCGCTGTGCCTTTGTTCTAGAGTGAGGAAGTGCTCTCTTCTTGTTGTGGATTCACAGGTAACTCTACTGCATTTATATGATTGAGAGGCGCTTCCTGTTCTGAACTGAGGGGGCGCTGTGCCTTTGTTCTAGAGTGAGGAAGTGCTCTCTTCTTGTTGTGGATTCACAGGGAACTCTACTGCATTTATATGAATGCGAGCCTCATCCGGTTCTGTACTGAGGGGTCGCTGTGCCATTGTTCTGGGTTGGTGCAGGAGTGCTGTACAAGGACGTCATTTAAGAGAACGAGCTGCCGCATTGGATAGCCTTTTTGCACTCCTTGCACTGCCCCTTATACATATAGTTGCTTATTTCAAGTTTAGTGGAAGGAGAGCTTCATTTTGCAGTTTTATATAGCGCAAACTCGACCCGAATGTATCCGAGCGCTTTACATGAGCACCAGTTGCACTAGAGACGGATACATTCATTTTTAGGCATGGGGAGATTTACCCCCAGATGCATCAAGCATCCATTTAGCGATTCCTTATTAGCGAAAAATAAGGAATCGCTAATAAGGAATAGCAAAATGCTATGCAAGAATAAATCACTTTAAAAATAGCGATTTTTTAAAATTCCTTAATTGCGACTTGCAAATTGCGAGTCGCAATTAAGGAATACCTCCCCATTCATTTCAATGGGCCTAGAGGCCCATAGGAATGAATGGGAAGACATTCTCAATTTGCGAATCGCAATTAGCGAATCGCAAAATGAGAATGCGATTTCAAGGGTGCAGGGGTGTCCAAAGGACACCCTGTTGCACCCCTGAAATTGATCTGTGCACATGTGTTGCACACACACATGCCCTTAGGGCATGTGTGTGCGCACATGAAACTTTGAAAAATGCACTTTAGTGCATTTTTCAAAGTTTTTGCAAATTACCATGAAGTTGAACTTCCTGGTAATTTGCGAGCCCTATTAGCGAAATCGCTATTTTTTAAACTTTAATGCATTGCATATATGGAATCTCAATTTGAGATTCCTTAAATGCAAGTAATCGCAATTTAGCGAATTCTTAATTTGCGATTTTTGCATTTGGGATGATGCATCCCAAATGCTAAAATACCGGTCGCAAAGGGGCAGATTCTGAGAATCTGCCCCTTTGCGAACGGTTTTTAGCTTCATGCATCTGGGCCTAAGTGATTTGCCCAGAATCGCAGGATGTTTGAGCCTCTTAAGCCACACCTTCTCCCTTTAGCTAGCCAGTACATCCACCACATTTGTGATGAGGTATCCCGTCTGCCAAACTCTAAATAGGGTCCATGTTCTCAGGTGCCATGAAGGCAGCGGGAGCTGAAAGTAGAGGGGGCCTATATAGCTCTGTTTACTTTCCGTGGTTTCCACTTCTTATCCACCAGCCTCGCAGCAGCAAGTAGCAGACTGTTGCGGGGCCAAGGGTGGAGCAGAGGTCAACCCTCCAATGTCACCTCTGCAGACCATGGCATTTTGGTAAATTGGCCACCATACTGCTGCATTTCTCATTCTCGACTGAGGGCTTGCTGCATTTCAGTAACTGGGCATAGAGGACGCTGCACTGCTTGTAGTGGACAAAGAGAGCACAGCTCTGCTTACAGTGCTCGGCAAGAGCCCTGCACTGCTTGGACTTTACAGGAGTGCGCCGGAATGAGGGCGCGCAGCATTGATTGTACCAGGGCCAGAATGGCCATCCTGGTGGGCTCCAGACTAGGGGATGCTTTCAGAGTCCGATGGATTGCAGCGACCCAACAATCAAAATGCCAAAGCCGTCATTCTAGTTGTGATCTCCCGCACTGTGGGGATGGTTTGTACTTTTTAGCTTCCAGTCCCGCTTTGTCTTGTATTTGATGGAGGGGTGCTCCTCACTTAAACATAAATAGTCCTACTGATATAGTGAGGTTCTTGGATAGCCGTCAGCCGGAGGCTTGGTGTATGTTCAAAAATACCAATGATTGAGAAAAGGGCTTCTCAGGCATCAATGTATCATGTGCCACACAAGTGAACAAAAGATGACGTTCTAAG
The DNA here is from genome assembly GCF_964261635.1 of Lissotriton helveticus. Taxonomy (NCBI): domain Eukaryota; kingdom Metazoa; phylum Chordata; class Amphibia; order Caudata; family Salamandridae; genus Lissotriton; species Lissotriton helveticus. The sequence goes on from NC_136068.1 coordinate 1,113,127,338, forward strand.
ACATTTTTTAATTGGTGAATTGTTTAGAGCGATAATTCTTCAGTTTTAGTTTTCACTCTTCTAAACCTCTCTGTAGGTCGTCTTTTTCTTAGCTCTCAAGCTGCTGATAAAGGAATTGCGAGAGAGCAAAATAAAGTGATTTGCTAAGGATCCGACTGTTTTTGCCAAGTAGGACACTGGGCAGACAACACAGGACTCGTGGTTTAAAAGCGATCTTATTGCTTCTTCTGAAAACTTGAGCCACAGGCAAGAAAGAGCTCTGTTGGCACCTCTTGGAGTCCGGATCAGAAGTCATCTCTCTCTCTCTCTCTCTCTCTCTCTGTTCCACATTCCTCCTCGTGCCTCATTGTCTGTAATCTGTAGGGGGCTTCAGGTGCACTACTCACGCAAGGTCCATCAAACACTGACTTTTATCTTATCCTGTGGCCTCGACCTGAGCTACGCAATGGGGGGGGGGGTGGCATTAAGTAGTAAAAAACTATTGAAAAAGACTTGAGACCGGCTCAACTTGTGAGCTTGGAGCTCAGGTCTGACCCCAACTTGAAACATTTCATTCAGAGTGACTATGCCCGCTACCTTTCAACTAACTCCACTGGGGTAGAAACTCTCCTCTGGTCAAAAGATTAGATCCTTTCCTTTTATTTAAGCCATTGAAAATGATTCCCCTCCTCCAATGCCTCCAAGTAACATGTCTCCCCCTCTCCAGCGGAGTCACTGAGTCGGAGTGAGTGCTGCCTCCAAGGTCTCCCAGTAACTGATCTACCACTTCTAAAGGAGGGTCACTGAGCGTGAGCGAGTGCTGCCTCCAAGGCCTACTGCTAACAGCTCTTCCCCTCTTCTTCTCCACTCTCCTGCCCTCTATGAGGGTCACTAAGTCTGAGTGAGGGCGAGTCTGTCCACTGAGTTTTGTATAATCTGGAGTCTTCTGGTTAGTTGAGCGTTGATTCCGGCATAGCGTATGTTGCTGTAGTCCAGCTAGCAGGTGATAAGGGTTTGGTTGGCAGATCTGCGAGTGTTGGTGGGGAGACATTTGAAGATCTTCTTGAGTGAGTGGAAGGAGAGGAGGCGGAGTCTGCATTCATTTCACCTGCCATGGTGAGTTGGTTGTTGATTGCTATTCCGAGTTTCCGTAGCATGGGTTGCCAACAGCCGGTGCAAGACAAGTATCGCGGCACAATTTTCAATTTGTGCCCCCTATTTTGCGCCCCTAGTTACACCACTGCATATAAGTTTGGCAGGTCACCAAGTGAAATCCCAGAGGGAGGAATCTTTGCTGATGATTACTACTTCCATCTTGTCTGTTTTGAGCTTGAAGCAGTTGTTTTTATCCTTCTGGCAATCTCGGTCAGACAGAGAAATTGGTCTGGGTCTTTGGTGACTTATCAGAGAGGTAGAGTAAGAGCGGGGTGTCGTCAGAATAGGATGCGATGTTGATTCCGTGAGTGTGGTACTTTGTGGGGCTGCCTTTAGTCCTAGTTCATTATGGCTCAGCAGATGACTGGTTAGCCTTTGGCTGACATCTGGCGTCTACGGTCAGTGCACGTCCTAGGCCAATGTCGATGCTGTGAGCTGGTTGTGATGCTGTGACACAATAAAGCTGAGTGAATGAAGGACTTGCCGCAATGATTTCTAAACAATATTTTGATCACAGGTTTGAATCATTGCATTTCAAAGTCAGCCTCTCATCCTTCAGAGGCCTAGAGAATGAGCACTAGAATGACAGAACGAAAACCTATTAGGTTCCAGGAGAATATTCTGTTTTAGTCTGCCCTTTATAAGCGGGTAATAACAATATTAAATTGTCAGACGGCCGCCTCTAGCTGTGCTGATGATCAATTACTTGCAGGGCGCCTTGGCTAAGAACCCTCGCTCCAGCACCTCCAGCAAGAGAGGGACCTGCTCGTTTCCCGGCCAGACGCTGCGTTTCCCTGCCAGGGACAGCTGTGCCGTCTTCCTGCCGCTTGGCTGAGTCTGTGAACAAATTGGAGGAAATTGAGAATATCACTGGAGGCCTCAGTCGCTTCCCTGAGCATCTTTTCCTAATTTTAGCTCCCTCCCTTGGAAGCAAGACAGACCATAGTCTGCTTTCCAAGGCGCACGTTGCTTTGTTCAGACTTTACTACAGCACGGAGGATCTTCTAGGCACTCATGAAGAAAACCATGCGGGATCAGGTGATTTTTTTAAATATCCATTTACACCATTGTACAGTATTCTAGAATGTAGATAGCGCTTCATACTCCCGTTGAGGTTTCAAAGCGTTCTGATTCAGATTGAGTTTGGGGGTCTCTGTTTTGGAGCACATGATTTATAGGGTGTTGTACTGAGGTTGATATTTAGGAGATGCTGGGGGCAGTGTGAGGGTTTAAGATGTGCTGGAATCAGGGTGAGGCAAATTAGTCCTTATGCATTGGGATAAGGTGAAAAGTGTGAACAAGATTATCATTGAACTCTACTTTGATCCATTGAACACAAATATTGTAGATTGCAGGGAAATCATGATGATGATCCCTGGTACCTCAAGAAGATTGATGGACGTGCAGAAAGGTAAATTTACGGTGATGATCTTTATGCTGCATTGCTATTGGCTACTTCGTAATTCCCTGTCCGTCCATCTGTATTGTCTTTGAAATGTCAACTAAGATGGCAGCAGATGCTTGGGCCAATGCTTCATTACCACTGGGAGTTATTCTGATTAGCATTCCCTTCCATGGATGTTTGACTCCTCTGTGCCATAACAGAAGAGGACCAATCTACATGCACATCAGTGTTGTCAGCAACACAAACAACCAGTGGAACCTATTAGCTAGATCAACCATCCCACATTGAACACATGCTAGTTGGGCCATGATTCGGACTTAAGTGGGAATCTTTGATTACATTCTGTAGACCCTAATCACAAAAGCCTAGCAATAAGATAAACTAGTACACTCCTGGATGCACTATATCGTCCTCCACCAACGTCTTCTTGAGGTTCCTCGAACACTCTAAAGATCAAAAGCAAAATAAAAAAGCGTTGAGAGGACAACGTCCTTTGTGGGAGACACAAACCAGTGCTTCTTTAGATAAAAAGTCACCAGTCATCTTCTCGGAAGCCTCTTAGTGTTAGAACGTGCCTTTAGGCCAACTGTATCCAACATAGGTTCAGTAGCGCCAGATCCATGGCAGACTTTCAGGATAATCATTGACCCTGCACATATACATCCACTGTAAGTTTGTTTTAAGTTCATACCCTGAAAATTTGCCTTGCTCCACCTCTCCTGGACCTATGTTGGAAAGAGGGTTTATTCAGCGTAGTTCATAGTGCTGTGCAACTGATTGTCTTTTGGTTTATGCATTCATCTGCCCAACGTATCCACCCATTTTTCTATTCACCCATCCACGAACACATACCACCCGTTGAACCACCCGTCCCTACTCATGAAGGATTGAGGAAGAGGAGTCGGCTGCCAGTCTGCAGGGTGGTTAAGAGAAGCAAGACATGGGTGGTCCATGGCTAGTGGGGAAAAAGGCGGGAAGATAAATGACGAGATTCTCTGTGAGAAATTCCGAGCCATTTGCCACCCCCTGTCGCCAGCCGCCCAAATCCATCTCATCTATCAGCCAGAGACTCAAGCGAGAAGGATATCATTACCTCGGTCCGGAAGCACTAATCCATTTTGGAAAATCAATAGCCAGCCCCCGTGGGGGGAAGAGGTAATCATTACGAAGAGATTTAAAAGATGACAAAACGGCGCGGATGCAGGGATCCGCATAAAATCACCTGCGGTACGTTCTCGCCATTAGCCACTGTTTCTGTCGCTTTTCAATTGCAGAGAACGACAAGGCTTTCTTGTTAATATTATTATAATTATTATGGCCATTGATGATGATAATAGTAGTAATAGTAGTAGTAGTATTAATAATAATAAAAATGATAATAATCAACATCATCATATGAATTTATATTGTTATTATCATTATTACTATCAGGGTTTTATACGTATTAGTATTACAAGTAATATTGTTGAGGGCGCCTGGCTTAGGCTGCACTAAGATGGCGGCACTTTGTCTCTGCTCCACTGTCCGAAGCAAATATTCTACAGCAATTCCCAGTCCGATGCATGTTACCTGCTGGTTCTGGGACATGAAGCAAGACCCTGCACCCTGGAGAAGTGTGGCTCAGGGGTTAGAGGCGGCAGACCCGGAATCTGAGATCGGTCCTGGACCAGGGTTCAATTCCCCGCCCCGGCGGGTCTTGGGCTAAAAATTCCACGGACTCGATAATTCTCGCCCCGGTGCCTCCTCGACTCACGGGTTCACACTCTGCGACTCTGGGCAACAGCTTGCTTAATCTCCACAACGGCCCCTCGCGGCGGGATGCCTGATTTTCACCTTGTGGATACCCTGCTATCTCACAGGGGAATATCAGGAAGGGTTCCCTAAGCAAGTGCCGGGAAACCCACTGCGGGTAGCTGTGCGCTATATAAGCTCAACTACATCTACATCTACATCTACCCTAGCTCGATGGGGGCATGGCCGGGACCCCTCACGGCGCTGGACCCGCAATGGCCGGAAAAAGACCACCTGTGTTGGGCCTGCGCCACTAGGCCGCCGACTGGTGCTACCAGTCCCCGTGGTGCAGCATGCACGGGCGTCCTCCTATGCGAGGGCTGCGCATGTTGCTATGCGGAGAGGAGGCCATTGGACTGCTGGCAGGGGCTACTCTGTTCGAAGACAGCCACTTGAAAGCGCCGGTGACCACATGAGTTCAGGCCATGGTCGCAGCCTCCTCTGTCTGACATAGTGTGCCTCCATGTTGTGGGGTGGGCAGCCACCAGCACTGTGTAGACTATTGCCTGAGGACATATGTTTTCTGTCGTCCATGCACCTACCCTGGCAGCAAGTGAATCCCCCCTGCCTTGGCTTTCTATGTGACTCTACCTGTACGGATTTCGGTTAATGCCACGTGTACTGACAGGACCCCATCCTACAGGCCGCTAAGGCACCACTGAATACCAGGGCTTTCCTCTGCTTTTCTAAGTTGTGCTGCCATTTCTTGGCCCTAGTCATAATGACACTCAGGTGACCCTCTCCCCTGGCACAGCTTGCTGAGCACCCCATGTTACCCTGATTTGCTTAATTAGCATTGTGTACTCGCTAGTTGTCCGCTGGAAATGTGTAAAACAGACACTTAGTAGCAACACCTCACTTTCGAAGCCAAACAACAATCTCACCTGATAGCAGCCTCCACTGACCAGGAGCTGGAGGGAGCGGGGTGGTGGCGGAGACTCCCCCCCCCAACCACCCCTGCTGAGGATATCAAGGAGATCCACCTGGAGATGCGATCCAGTCTTAGCAATCGACTGCAATCCAGTCTTAGCAATCGACTGCAAGATAGACTTCCTAACTAGGCGCATGGATGCCATGAAAGACCGCATGCATAAACAGCACACGCGCCTAGCAGACCCTGATCAGTGCATTTCCAATGGGGAGTATGTGCATACACAGCAGGCCCAAACTCTGGAGGAGGTGAAACGGGAGCTGCGTAAGATGCAAATAAAGAACGAAGATTTGGAAGCCAGATCTAGGAGAAACCATGTACGCATTTCAAGGGTCCCTGTATGTTCAGCGATGGGGCGTACGGAGGACTATATTGAAAATGCGTTTTACGTTATTTGGGGCGGAAAAGTTCTCCCAATCATTTGTGATTGAGTTGGTACATGGGTCCTTGGCCCCTCATCCGGTCCCTTGAGCCCTTCCCAGAGCCTGAGAAGTGAAGAAGATAGACATGAGGGGATGCACCTAACAATCTTTCCTGACCTTACCCAGTCAGTGAAAGATGCACACAGGTAGTTTCTACCTGCCAAAAAGAAGCTCCAGGAGTGAGGCATCACTTATGCCATGCTTTACCGGGCCAGATGGAGCTTTACTTGGAAAGAGTAAAAACAAGGATCTTCACGGAACCAGATGCTGCTATGTCCTTCCTACAGCAGCACCCTCCTTCTTGTGGAGCTTCCCGCCTCATTGAAAGTCCAACATCATCCCTGGAGGAGGTGGAGTGACTGTTGCTCTGTGTCACATACGACTCCTAGTTGCTGTTCTGACCAGTTGTTCATGTGCATGCCATTGCTAACTAATTTTCACTTACACTGCTGGGGAGTCGTAGGTCCCACTGGATTTGTTGCGCTTCTCCTACATCAAACGCTGCATTGGCTCACTCATTGTTTTATCTATGATGCTGCTTAGAGCTTTTGTTGAGTCCTTATGATTGTCTGCTTACTCTGCTGGTTGTTGCTACCATAACAGTGCTCTGGCCTCCCCCAGCTTAAGGCCATGCTATTTGTAGCATCACATGATGTTCAAGATAATCCGTTCTTCCTTTAACTGATTAGTTTGTTCATATCGTTCTGTGTTTCACTGGGAGTTTCGGTCCTAGTGTGGGCGGGGCAGGTGGCGGGGGGGTAGTGGGATAAACAGTATTATTAGGTTCACGGTTGTGGCAAATGGCTGGGAAGTACTACACAGTATTGCATTTGTTTCATATTGCTGATTTTCAAAGGTACAAAATCTGACCAAGTGGGTCTGCCATTAACACATATTACTTGGAGTGTCCGAGGTTTGAATAACCCCCACAAATGCCACCAAATTCTCACTTATCTTAACCGCTATAAAGTGGACTTCATTTATTTCCAGGAAACATATTTGATGCCATGGAGAGGGACGGGTCTGCACACCTCATGGGGTCCTCACCAATACTTTGCTTCTTACTCTTCCTACAGGGGGGTGGCTATCAACATCAGTACACGGGTGCCGTTTCGATATCTCCAACCCGTAGTAGGGCCTGACGGGAGGTATGGAATCGTACAAGGCCCCATAGGATACACACGTTACATTGCTCAATACATATGGCCCCAATGTGGATAGCCCTGATTTCGTTGGTGCTGTACTGGAACAATGCATTGCAGTGCGCCCTAGGTCGATGATCTGGGGGGGGGGGGAAAGGACCACAATCTGATACTGGACATTGACTTGGACTGCTCAGGCCGTCATGATCGTGGCTTCACTAGGGCTCGGGAGGCGTTTCTGGATGTTATGGCACAGTTTGATATGGTAGATATTTGGCGGGTGCTACACGGGGTCGGCTGTTCACTTCTCAGTTCAGTACAACTCCTCCCGGCTGGACTTCTGGGTGGGATTGTGGGATGTGGTGAATTGAACTGAAGGCATAAAGCATCTGCTTAGAACCAGTAGTGCATGAAGGTATTGTATCAATGTCTGGAAGTGTGGTTGGTGTGAATAGTTGTGGTGTAGCTGTGCATTGAGGTGTTACTCAAGTGCATGGAGGTGTTGTGTCAGTGTATGGAGCTGTAGTAGCAGTGGATTGAGGTGTTGTGTCAGTGTATGGAGCTGTAGTTGCAGTGGATGCATTCAGGTGTTACACTAGTGCTTGGAGATTTTGTACCAGTGTGTGGAACTGGAGTAGCAGTGGGCGGATGTGCAGTAGCAGTGCTTTGAGGTGTTACACTAGTGCATGGAGGTGTTGTGTCAGTGTATGGAGCTGTAGTAGCAGTGGATGGAGGTGTTGTATCAGTGTATGGAGCTGTAGTTGCAGTGGATACATTCAGGTGTTTCACTAGTGCTTGGAGATGTTGTGCCAGTGTATGGAGCTGTAGTAGCAGAATAGTTGTGCTGTAACTGTGCATTGAGGTGTTACACTAGTGCATGGAGCTGTTGCGTCAGTGTATGGAGCTGTAGTTGCAGTGGATGCATTCAGGTGTCACACTAGTGTTTGGAGATGTATCAGTGTGTGGAGCTGTTGTAGCAGTGGATGGATGTGCAGTAGCAGTGCATTGCGGTTTCACACTAGTGTTTGGAGATGTATCAGTGTGTGGAGCTGTTGTAGCAGTGGATGGATGTGCAGTAGCAGTGCATTGTGGTGTCACACTAGTGCATGGAGATGTTGTACCAATGTGTGGAACTGGAGTAGCAGTGGGTGAATGTGCAGTAGCAGTGCATTCTAGTGTCACACTAGTGCATGGAGATGTTGTACCAATGTGTGGAGCTGTAGTAGCAGTGGGTGGATGTGCTGTAGCCGGGCTTGGGAAGGTTTTTTCAGTGTATGGGGTTGTAGTAGCCGTGGATGGAGGTGTTGTATCAGTGTATGGAGCTGTGGTTGCAGTGGGTGCATTCAGGTGTCACACTAATGCATGGAGGTGTTGTATCAGTGTGTGGAGCTGTTATAGCAGTGGGCGGATGTGCTGTAGCAGGGCCTGGGGGTGTTGTTTCAATGTATGGAGTTGTAGCAGCAGTGGAAGGAGGTGTTACATTAGTGTATAAAAGTGTACATCAGTACATGAAGGTGTTGCGGTGGTGCTTGGAGGAGCTGTAGCTGCGCACAGGGACATGTTAGCACTGTGCGTGGGTGTTGTGCAGCTGTAATCAGGTGTTGCAGTGGGGCATGCCTTGGGTCTGTACAGAGATATTGCAGTTCTCTTTGGAGAGGTCAGACGATCTGCTCTTCTCTGATATGTAATGAAGAGGTTTATGTGTGTGTGGCTGTCTTATCGGAAAGTTACCGAATCCACTGCGCTGCGTGGAGAAGTTGTTAAATACCCCAACGAGTTCTACCCCCAGACCCCCCCTCGCGATGTAGGAATTTATTGAAGTTTCTTTACACTCGTGGAAGTTTTACACAATCTATACATCTGTATCGTTTCTTGGAACTATCTAGCCTTCCATTGAAGATCTTTGACATTCAGTGGAAGTCACGTGGTCCTCTGTGCAAATGTAGTGTGATTACAATTTCCTCTTCAGCGTGTGCCTTGTGATGCTCCGTAAGCACTAAAGCACCGAAGAAACTCATTTACACCAGGGTTTGAGGTTCATAGTGGTCCACGTGGACAGACTTAAAGCCTGCAGTTTCTGTCACTGGGCCACAGTGCAGTGTCTGCTGCATCACTTGGGCTGTATTTTTATTATGAAACGATGGCGCTCCTTCCGTTGCCAGTACTTTTCCTTGCTCGCCCTCGGCTCTTGAGTTGGTAGCCATATTACATACGTGTTCCACTAACAGCTCTGCTGGCCTCTCACCTTGTAGAAAGGATGTCTCCGCTCCCTCGTCGAGCTCACACCTGCATCATGTGCTCGGTGCACTTAATTGCCCCTCCGAGGTTCTCGCTGGCGCCTAGTTTGCTGTTTCAAAGCTAAATTTGGAAAGAAAAAAAATATTTGAAGTGTGTTGTGTACCGTGCCTACACCTACAGTCTGTAATGAGCTGGTGGAAATAAAGGCTTTATTTATTGAATTCCGGTCTGGCTGACTCCTGGAATGGAAAATAGAAATTGTGTTCGCCCCATCGCGCAACACGCTCCATAATCCGCCATCTCGGTTATTAGGGAGCAGGTTATTGTGTTTCTTCAATTGATGCCCAAGGCCTGCGGGGTTTGCGCGGAAGTTTTTTTCTTCTTCAAGTTACTTTTACTAGACAACCTCTGATCTCGAAAGCAGAGATTTAGTGTGACATATTGGAAAATTTCTCAGGAGGATAATTTTAAAATCCATGAAACAAGAAATAGTTTCAGACTCAGCTCAAACGAGATAATGTCCAACAACAGGGAGAGTTGGAAATCCGGTGCAATTGAAAATAACCAGTCTCATGCCACTTTTGTGAAGGAATGTGCAGCGCTGTGTGAAGCGAAACATGCAACGCGTCTGTGCATCAGAATGTGCAGCGCTCCATTCTATTCATCAAAATGTGTAGCACACCACACATATACAGTGCTTCACTCTTTGCATCACAATGTGCAACGCTTCACTCTATTCATCAGGATTGTGCAACGCTTCACTCTGTGCATCAGAATGTGCAACGCTTCACTCTATTCATCGAAATGTGCAACGCTTTACTCTGTGCATCAGAATGTGCAACGCTTCACTCTATTCATCGAAATGTGCAACGCTCCACTCTGTGCATAAAATGTGTAGCGCCCCACTCTATTCATCAAAATGTGTAAGCACACCACTCTGTGCATCAGAATATGCAGTGCTCCACTCTATGTATCACAATGTGCAAGTCTCCATCTGTGCATCAGAATGTGCAACGCTCCACTCTGTGCATCCGAATGTGCAACGCTCCACTCTGTTCATCAGAATGTGCAACGCTCCACTCTGTTCATCAGAATGTACAACGCTCCACTCTGTGCATCAGAATGAGCACCGCTCCACTGTGTGCATCAGAATGTGCAACGCTCCACTCTGTGCATCAGAATGTGCAACTCTCCACTCTGTTCATCAGAATGTGCAACGCTCCACTCTGTTAATCAGAATGTGCAACGCTCCACTCTGTTCATCAGAATGTGCAACGCTCCACTCTGTTCATCAGAATGTGCAACGCTCCACTCTGTGCATCAGAATGTGCAACGCTCCACTGTGTGCATCAGAATGTGCAACGCTCCACTCTGTGCATCTGAATGTGCAACGCTCCACTCTGTGCATCCGAATGTGCAACGCTCCACTCTGTTCATCAGAATGTGCAACGCTTCACTCTGTGCATCAGAATGTGCAACGCTTCACTCTATTCATCGAAATGTGCAACGCTTCACTCTGTGCATCAGAATGTGCAACGCTTCACTCTATTCATCGAAATGTGCAACGCTCCACTCTGTGCATAAAATGTGTAGCGCCCCACTCTATTCATTAAAATGTGTAAGCACACCACTCTGTGCATCAGAATATGCAGTGCTCCACTCTATGTATCACAATGTGCAAGTCTCCAATCTGTGCATCAGAATGTGCAACGCTCCACTCTGTGCATCCGAATGTGCAATGCTCCACTCTGTTCATCAGAATGTGCAACGCTCCACTCTGTTCATCAGAATGTGCAACGCTCCACTCTGTGCATCAGAATGTGCAACGCTCCACTGTGTGCATCAGAATGTGCAACGCTCCACTCTGTGCATCAGAATGTGCAACGCTCCACTCTGTTCATCAGAATGTGCAACGCTCCACTCTGTTCATCAGAATGTGCAACGCTCCACTCTGTTCATCAGAATGTGCAAGGCTCCACTCTGTTCATCAGAATGTGCAACACTCCACTTTGTTCATCAGAATGTGCAACGCTCCACTCTGTGCATCAGAATATGCAACGCTCCACTTTGTGCATCCGAATGTGCAACGCTCCACTCTGTGCATCCGAATGTGCAACGCTCCACTTTGTTCATCAGAATGTGCAACGCTCCACTCTGTTCATCAGAATGTGCAACTCTTCACTCTGTGCATCCGAATGTGCAATGCTCCACTTTGCATCCGAATGTGCAACGCTTCACTCTGTGCATCCGAATGTGCAACGCTCCACTCTGTTCATCAGAATGTGCAACGCTCCACTCTGTTCATCAGAATGTGCAACGCTCCACTCTGTTCATCAGAATGTGCAACGCTCCACTCTGTGCATCAGAATGTGCAACACTCCACTCTGTGCATCAGAATGTGCAACGCTCCACTCTGTGCATCGGAATGTGCTACGCTCCACTCTGTTCATCAGAATGTGCAACGCTCCACTCTGTTCATCAGAATGTGCAACGCTCCACTCTGTTCATCAGAATGTGCAACGCTCCACTCTGTGCATCAGAATGTGCAACGCTCCACTCTGTTCATCAGAATGTGCAACGCTCCACTCTGTTCATCCGAATGTGCAACGCTTCACTCTGTGCATCCGAATGTGCAACGCTCCACTCTGTGCATCAGAATGTGCAACCCTTCACTCTGTGCATCCGAATGTGCAACACTTCACTCTGTTCATCAGAATGTGCAACGTTCCAATCTGTGCATCAGAATGTGCAACGCTCCACTCTGTGCATCAGAATGTGCAACACTCCACTCTGTTCATCAGAATGTGCAACGTTCCACTCTGTTCATCAGAATGTGCAACGCTCCACTCTGTTCATCAGAATGTGCAACGCTCCACTCTGTTCATCAGAATGTGCAACACTTCACTCTGTGCATCCGAATGTGCAACACTTCACTCTGTGCATCCGAATGTGCAACGCTTTACTCTGTGCATCAGAATGTGCAACGCTTCACTCTGTGCATCCGAATGTGAAACACTTCACTCTGTGCATCTGAATGTGCAACACTTCACTCTGTGCATCGGATTGTGCAACACTTCACTCTGTGCATCAGAATGTGCAGCGCTCCACTCTCTTCGATTTAAAGCTGCAAGTTCCACTCCGCATGCTACACACTGAATGGTCTCTCGGCTCGAGCCTCGACCCACAGGAGGAGACGATGCGAGCAGGGGTTGATGATGGAATAACAACTTATGGGGACAGTGAGAAACTGACCGTGAGTTCAAACACTAGGAGTGACAGTGCTGGAAGCTCCAGCTCCTGATGATCTATATAAAACTGATATGGTACAATTATACCGTGAAATTGGACCGTTTTTTCTTTTCTCTATTTAGCTTCTCGGTAAAAACTATTTCTTTTGAAGAAACCTCTTCTCCTAACCTCATCGAAGTTAGGAAATGACCTGTCCCTTTCTCTCCTAGGAAGAAGAGTTACTATAGTCCTTTCCTGTGGTAACATGTTGACCCTTTACAAGGTGGGAGAGGGTCAAAGCGGAGTTTCCAAATTATAACAAATTGTCAAGTTTTTGGGTGCTCACAGCCTTTCGAGGCAAACCACACCTTGATTCATCCAATCCCCATCGTGCTCACAACTAATCCCCTACACACACTGTTATCTCCTCCGCTAGCCATTCGGCAAAATCAACCAAATTCCCAATCAAGAGAAATAAAAGTCAGATTACAGTCTAGTTAACACAGACTTTCTCACTGAGCACAGTACATCTTTCACCCTTACTCCAGGAGACTAGTGCCTCTTCACCTGGTCCCCTAGGTGACCCAAAGCTGTCGGCGCCCTGGGCTTCTGGTGTTCTGTACTGGTCCCAGTTAAAATGTTGAGTTCACTAGGGCTACTTTGACCCTAATATATTAAAATGAGTAGCTCTTTTGAAAGGCTGGTCATGGCCCTACATTCCCACTGGAGTTGTGCTCCACAGGACCCTGCCTGCCTCCTTGTTAGTGTGAGGACTCATTTGTCTTTTGGGATCTGCAGCGCCGATTTCAAAGGTGACAACTGCAAGAGGCTAAAGGTCCTATGTGCATCTGGACCTGGAGTCTCGCCTGGTGATGGATGGGGTCAGGATTTGGCCTAACATCAAATACATTTTTTTTATCCCTGCCCAGTTGTGTCCGTGTTTCCCAAAGGGACCTCGCTGTCCTCATTCATGCGCTCGGGATCTGGCCTGCATCAGGAATCTCAGAGTAGAGTCTTCTTAATTGATAATAGGCGAATAGGTTACAGTTCAAGATGTTCATCAAGGGTGAGGTCTAGGAATTTTAATTAAGGAACCAGTGTAGACCTAATTCTATCGGCAAGGATGCTTTGCAGACAGAAAAAGAAGACATTCTGTCTTGAATGAACTAATGCTTTGACAGAAGTCATTCCGCTCTCCTGGGAGTCAAGATATTGTGTCAGCTTCAAAGGGGTCTTTGACTGTAAGTTATAGCGAGTCCCACTGGAATTATCTGGTTTCACACATTCTGTGTTTTCCGCATTATTATGGATTTTACATATTTTCCTCATAATCCTCTACCTGCTGTAGATTTCAACAAAAACATAGTTTGCAACTCAAATGGTTAAAATAAAAGGTGTTAAAGAAATAGCATGTGCAATGCCTTGCTGCTTCTAGAACTTTGCAGAGGTCTTCATTGCTGTGTTCAGGCAAGAAAGAGGTGAGGAACTCGCTCACATGGTATTAATATATCTAATGGAGGGATTATGGAACACGCTTTTGCGACCAGCAGGATGCAGAGGCAAACACCCTAAGTATTTAAATACATTTCAAACAGTGAGGAAGGAATGCTGTGTTCTTTGCCATTAAGTATTTTGTTTCACAGTTTCAACAAAAACCAGTAGTTATTTTAAAGCGACACTCAGAATTTACAAGAGTCCCAAAGGTATTGCACCTCCTAAAAGGTTCTCATGTCTGCAAAATAGAAAAAGATTCCTTTATTAGGAAAGCTCTATTTTTAACTGCACTGGAGTCTATTTTGTGTCAATGCCTATTTGTGCTGAAATGAGAAGTGCAACAGAGTTCACCTTTAAACGTTGAATGAGGTCCATAATTTGTCTCTTCGTGCCTCCCCGATTGTTGCTTAGTTTCAGTGGCCCCTCCTGGGTGTAGCTGAGTTGGGCCAACATAATGGTGGCTGGTGATCTCAGGGTGCGTATTGATTTCGGGTACCGTGCACAGAATGCAAGAACCGCAGCAGGTATAGAGTCATGTTCCTATGAGTCGGCTGAGGTAGCAGACCTGGAGGGCTCACACTGTACAGGAATTTGTACAGGAATTTATATAGCGCAAATCACCAAGCGGTTTCTAAGCGCTTGCTTAGGGAACCCGTCCTGGTATTCCCCTGTGAGATAACCCCGGCAGGGTATCCGCAAGGTGAAAGCCAGGCATCCCGCTGCGAGGGGCCGTTGTGGAGATTAAGCAAGCTATTGCCCAGAGTCGCAGAGTGTGAACCCGTGAATCGAGTAGGCACCGGAGCGAGAATTGTCGAGTCCATGGACATTTTAGGATTCAAGACCCCGCCGAGCCGGGAATTGAACCCTGGTCCCGGGCTGACCTCTGCTTCCAGGTCTGCCTCCTCTAACCAGTGAGCCACACTTCTCCATCCAGTGAGCCACACTTCTCCAACTGCCGCAACTGTTAATAGAGTGAACGCAGGAAAGCTGCTAGGACTGACAAACTTAGAGATTGAGGTGAGAAGTGACTCATTATCCACCATGCAGTGCTTACATTGTAAAAAAAAGAATAAATAAATAAATAAGTGCCAGGGCTCTCATCAGAAAGCCTCTGAAGCTTGCCCACCCATTGCCACAGGTGGCAGTACTTGCAGTCCTACCAACACCGCTTCTTCAAGTGTGGCACTTCGGACTATTCCAGGCCCCCACATCTATACGAATGGCTTGGGAGGCCAGTATTAGTGAATTTAATGTAAATTGAATTAATAAACAGCTGTGTTTTATAGAGATGAGCACTAGAACAAACAGCACCCCCATGTGGCAGACTGTTATAAGACACAGTGTTGTCAATTAAATGCCGGTGATGAGCCCCGCTGACCACTGGCACAAATTAAGCACTGCCACCATGTCAAAAGCTGATATTAGCTTGCAAAGCACCAGCAGGCACGCTCGATATCATCACCATTGTCAACTGTAAGGTAAGTGACATTCAGAGCCTGTGTCCATGCTGTATGCAGGTCTGAATCCCAAACGTGTGATATTAGTATGTTGTATTTTGCAAACGCATTTAAATTGCTACAGCTTTCTGACAAGATGAGCTTGGAGACCGGGCAAGGTTTTTGAAAGCCTTTGTCACGAATGTGTATCTTTAAGCAACGTTGTGATTCATTTGCCCTGCTTTAAGGCTCAGGGGTAAATAACTTGCTGAAAGGCAACATTGATGGTTGGAAGGAAATTAGATGTGAACGCTAATTCTGTAGGATGCTGAGTTTCTGTAAGAACCTTTGTCAAAGCAGCCGGAAAACAGAGGCCACTGAGAGAAGTTGAAGCCAAGACCAGGTTGGATTGCAGCAGTGCGTTTTCTTGATTCTTGGCGTGTCCAAGCGATTTGTTAATTTTTATGAGCAAATCACTATGTTTACATATGATAAGAATGTACTTGTTTCGGGCACAATTAATTGTGAGCGAGGTAAAAACGCTGTCTTAGCAGCTTGTTTTACAATCTCAAATCAAGTTCTTGGATAGCTGGGAGAAGTGTCATCTCTGTTTTTGTGCAGTAGTGCTTTGGTGTCCAGAACTAGGGTTCCATGAGATTCCTCCTGGTTTATAGTGTCTTTAACTATTCTGGAGATTGCGGAGCACTTTGGTTGATATTGTGGTGCCTACTCTTTGATTTCGTTCATGAGAGTACTATAGGGCAGAGAATTGTACTTTTTGCTGGACACATTTGGATGCTAATAGAACAGAGGATTATCTTTGTGGTTTCATTGCTGTAGAAGTTGGCAGCATCTTTAGTTAATCTGTTGTGGATTAGCTAGGCAGGATTGCTTCCAATGCTGGAGATGGGTCATTTCATGAGATATTTTCTTAGGTCTTTTCAGATTTTCAGTGGGTAGATTTGGCCTTCTCATTTACAGCGTGAATAACATTCTAAGGTAAATTGTGTCTTCAGACCATTGTTGGCGTAGAGGATTACCAGATTTTATTGCTTCGGTGAGTGCAAATGCCTAGTGTCGCCTCCTCCTGAAAAGGTTGAGCTTTAGTTACTCAGCGTCGGTGTCTACTTACATAGGGTTCCTATCCTGGAAGAACCAAGGACCAGGACACTGGCAGTAAGCAGCGATCAGGACCGTGCCTACCAACCACTTTTGATGTATTCTTCACCCTATGCAGAATCATGGAAGCATGTCTGGCTGCAATGTGTTCTGTTGCCAGTACCCAGTCTCCCTGTGGTTTAACACCAGCAAAGTGCAAGGTCCGTGCCACACTGCTTCACCATTCATTGCCTCCTGATTTGTCATATTAAGGAAAGGCCCTTATGGGGATGGTCAAGGGCCTACAGAAAGTAAAGGGATCTTGCTTTCCTTCCGTTCGTGGAGAACAACTTCTGTGAACTCTAATGCCACAGCAGCCAGAGGCGGCAGTGACAGTGGCATCAGGGTGCAAGCTATGGGTATCATCTGCAAGCTCTGATGATGCTTAAATCATGCCCTTTTGTTGCAGGTAGACAAATACTTCTGAATTATTTCTCCAGCATTCCTCTTCTGAACTCTAGCCATTGCCTATTCGGAAGCTGCACCCATCTGAACCTCGAATGCCGTTGACTTGTGTGTTCATATGCCGTTACAATGCAAGTCAAAGGGTATCCAGAGGTGTGTTGAATGGAACAGTAGTCCTTGAGGACTAGTCTGCATTGCTGTACACATTGCGGACTCAAAGACCGATGAATAAAGGATTTCTGGTTGGCCAACTGCAAGTTTGAAACTGAAAGCATCTGGAATTCTCAAATGATCCAACCTGGGGTGATATTGGACCGGTTGTCTTTCCTAACCTTAGAGATGGCATGCTTTTTGCTGCTCCTTCAATAGACAAGGTGCACATGCAGTTCCGTAGGGCCTTTGGGTTCGAAAGGACACGAGTCGGCCAAAATATTTCTTCATGCTCTAACTTTCTTAACTTTCTTTTTCTCAAGAGCATTGGAACTGTGAGGTTTGCGGTTCCCTCAATCATGCTTCTGCAGAGCAGTCAGCTGTTACTGAATTGTAAGTTAGATATTTATTTTTCTGAGTGCATATGAATAATTGATGTTTGATGCAGCGCTAATTGGCAAAGCACTTATCCAGGGACTGTGGTGGAAGGGTCCAGTGGAGGGGCACCGACTGGCTAAATGAGGAAACGGGGGATTTCCCGCCAGGCCGGTGCCTCAGGAAGTCCACTGGGGCTGGAGGGAGTCCAAATAGTTTAGGCTTGACAGAGCTGGGCCAAAAATAGGCAAGGACAATACCAGGCAAGAACAATATCGTCCATTTCCCTCCAGGATTATCCCAGTACTCCTGTATTGCACACGTTTTATTCTAAAAAGGTGGGCTTTCTACTGTATAGCTGCTTTTGGCTGTGTTCTCCTATCACCCCGTATTGTACATTGCTTGGCAGGAATCCTTTCCTCTTCTCACTACAAAAGCAAGCATTGGCAATGGTCTGACTTTTAAGGAGTATTGCATAGTAATGTGAAGAATCAAGTAGATAGTATGGGAATGGATATGTATTTGTGTGGAAGCAAAGAACTGTAGACTAATATTGGTGTGGGTTAACATGTCAGGTGACAGTTGAACCATTAAACCAGACCTAAAAATCCATGTAGGTAAATGAATGCCCGCTTCCCAGCTGTGCTGCTCCAGAAAATAAACACTTTAAATTATATAGCTCTCTAAGACACTTCAGTAGCATTACAGTGTCAGGTGAGTGTCCACAGGAAGTTCAACCTCAGGCAGCTGGATAAATAAACAAAATGATCTCAACTGTGTGGATGACAAGCACTTTTTTGTGGAAGCACACAACTTCTGCCCAATCAAAAGAGGTACTTCTGGCTCCCAACATGTGGGCAGAGCCAAAGGCCTTTCCTGGTGATACACACATAATTGTCTGGCGGCAGCTGCGCTGTCAAGCCAGACCATAAAAATGATATACGGTTAGGTTGTCATTTCAGGGAGACTTCGTACAGCAAAGGCCCTAAAAGAGAAAGAGTAGTGAAAGAGTGTAAGAAGGGCTCAGTAAGCATACGCTCTAAATTGTCTTCTTTCCTGTTCATTGCCCATATGCATATATTTCATTTTTTGACCACTCCTGTAGAACATGCCATAAACTGCATTACCTTTTGCAACCTTAGTTAATTACACGTGTAACATCTCGTCAGGGTGCCTTATCAGAAATTGACAGAATTTGTACTATATATTTGCTTAATAATATCACATGGGTACATGGGGTCTAATAAACATCCCAGGTGTACTTATCGGTTCTCCTGAAGAGGAGTGGGCATGCTCCCTGTCATCAGCGGCCCTCGCGACTCACGTGACGCGCATGGTTGGGTGGAAGTGAGGCCAGATTTGGGCACTAACAAATATGCTTCTGTCAGGGATGATGTGATCGCACTAATGAAGAAAAATCAACTGGCTAACCAGGTGGAAGTGGGCGCGCTTGATTGATGCTGCCAAGCTGGAGCTTGCACGCGGCAGGGGACCCCTTGGGGGTTCCCATCAACCTCTTCCCTCCCTCAAACAAACAAGCGAACGGAGGATAAAGAGGTGATTTATTTTTGTTTTAATTGGCAATTAAGTGGCGAGGAACGCCGCTCGATGTCCCTGCAGCAGCATAGGTTAATGGTGTTGTCGTAATGCTGTCGCGACACATCACCCATTCTACCTGTGATGTTGTCCTTTTGAGGGTCTGCCGTGGGGCACCCATGATGAACAATGTTGACACAACAAGTTGCGAGAAGGTAATGACAAAATCACTATGAATATGTAAAAACATGGAGAGAGCGAGTGGTAAAATTCTTACTAGCCCTATGTTGGCTCATTGAGCATCCCGTTGCCATGGTGAAGATGTGTTTAGAGGAGGCTTTTTTGTACTGGTTGAGTTGAGCCATCTTGCACTTGCATGTTCTGTTGGCAATCCGGCAAGCTCCTAAGGAGTTCGGTAGAAACCTGGTATCCTGCGGAGATACATATATGTTGACCTCGATGGAAAAACAAACCTCTAACTCAAACATATACGGATCAAACGTTTATGGACTATGGCGTCCGGGATAGCGATCCACTGTCAAATATGTTGAACTTCGGATTGTTGGCCCGTTTCCTCCTGAAACTCATAGGTATAGATGGCCCTGATATGCCAACCCGCTGTTCGTGTTCTCAGCAGAGAGGCTAATGACTGAATGGACATAGTATTTAAACTGCTCCAGTCTTCTTGCTGGGAAATTTTGAAGTGTGCTAGAAGTTCAGATAGGCAAAGTGAAGAGCTGCCATTGGTGGTCAATATGGGCAGCCGACAATGGGTTGCATTGGTGGACACTGTGAGACATTAGTCCTATGTGTATAGCTTTAGCACAGTGAGATGTCTAGAGCGCCGGAGGCCTTCTGAAGGTGGGGGGTTCACACATAGCACTCAGGAAGGCAGTGTGTGCTACATCATCTGTGGGTACCCCAGGTTACAAGTCGAACATCCTAGGACAGCTACTTTCTTCATCCGCTTAAGATATTATAGAGTACAGAATTATGGAGTTTTGGGGGATTTATTAATGTTTTAAACAATAACACCTGTTAGCACACTGGGCTTTAGGGAGTGCCATTGAAAACAATAGATTATCAAAGGCTGGAATCCTGGTGTCTGCCTTCTTTGCCAGCATTTCAATGGTTCTCTCTGTTTCATTTCAACCTTTCCTCAATTAATCAGAATGTTCTAACAGCAGTTCGCCTCTCGTGAATAATGCCCCGCCAAAGACTTAACAATGGTAATAAATAGCATATTGGAGTCTGCGCGTGTCATATGTATAAGACAGATGTACGTGTAATAAAAATGTAGAAATTCTTTTCTTTAGCAAAACGAGTACCTCACTACCTGCCACTCAATTTAATGGAATCTAACTGCTTTGTTTCCTTTTCTCAAAACTTTTTATCTTTAAAGTTCACAGCCATTAGTTACCTGCGGGGAATACAAAGCTATTGCACTGCAGGGGTTCAATGCAGAGGAGCAGGTATCTCTCTGTATATCACTCTCCGCTTCAAAAGCACAAAAGTAGCTTTGAAACCGACTTGTGTTTGACTGCTGAAGAGTATGTGTTTGAAAGAAATTGCAGGCTCCTCTTTAATTATACTGTACCTGCAGCAACCAAAAGTTCATTTTAATTAGAAGGAGGATGGAATTAAGGGTTTAATGGGGGGGCAATGCAATATAAAACTAGCATTGACAAAGCCAATCGGCCTTGTCTATGCAAGAGGTGTTGGCTTTGCCAAAGTCTTTTAGCCATGTTGTACAATGTTTTTTTCCCCGGTGAGACTGGTAAGCAAGGATGGGGGCGGGGGGCGGGGAGGGGGTATGGGCAAGCAATGATGGGGAGGGGAAAGAAGCACATATAAGCAGTGGGTAGGAGGGGAAAAAGCAACATGGAGAAAGAGTGAGTGGGAAGGGTAAGAAGCACCATGGACAGGTGGGTGTGTGTGGGGAAGAAGAAATAGTACATCAATCACAACACAAGCGGCGGGAGGACACTTGCTTAGTCAAGGAGAAGCAATCTGTGATTGGTCCATGCTCCACACAAAGAAAAGGAGGTGATTAGGAGGCAGCAAAGAAGAGTGACAGTGAAGCTAATGAATGATGAGCAATGTGTGGGCTCAATGCCTTCATTGTAAACAATAACCGCCTCGGCAACAGCACATGCACTGTCGGCACCCAAGGCCTAAAAAAGCACACCCTACTATATGTTGAAAAAAGACATTCCCGAACACCTGATCACAAAACAGAATTCTATGCCTCAAATGGTTCAACTATCACCAAGTCTGTTTAATTGAGTCACCGGATGTCCTACCATTGAAATGACTTGGGCAATATGAGTCTAGGGTCAGGCTCAGAGAAGTCTTTCAAAGACTTGGGTTAGTACTCAGCAATACTGTTGAGCCTGCTCCTTTGAAATCTGAATAGAGCTGTGATACTTGAGTGACATAAGGGATTAATGAAAAGTTACTTCAAATACAGGAAGAAATTAAGCAAAGTTGCCTTAAAACCATCATTAGGTGAACAACAGGTCCTACAAAGGTTTTATTGATTCCCTTTAATTGTGGGTGTGTTTCCCTGATGCCATGGGGCTCTCCGAGGCACTGTGCAGAATAAAGGCCTCGTCCCTTGGTACCCGACACTCACATTGAACATTTTCTGCTGCCCCTCCACTTTCGGGGCTTCCAACACCTTTTGTTCAGGATTTGGGGAACTGGTTTACACAACCGTGTGGATCATGGCATTGGACAATTAAGCTAGTAGCTGTCATGTTCCCTGTAAGGTTTTAAGACAAAATTGCTCCCAGTGTTTAAGCATTGCAGGATGAGGCAAGAAAAAACAGTCATTAGAGCAGCTTTGGAGCCCTACAGTTGGTTCTGACTGTGAGTCATCTTTCTTCTACAACCTCTTAACATCATGTGGGGTGACTGGAGTGGGCCAGAAGCATCAGAGACTATGTAAAGTTGATGTTCACAAATTCCATATCTTGTGATTGCACCCCCATACAGCTTAAAGATGTGAAGGGGAAAATCAGTCTGCCACTGGGGCCCACTAATAGCACGAATTAAGGTGGGGAAGTTCTTGAGCTTGCTGTTCATCTGTCCCCTAAGACAAGTGTAGTGTGGAATGGGACCAACCTAAGCCCTACATTTATGGTGAGAAGTCATGGGGACACGGTCCTCCTGGTGGCTCATTGGGCAGGGACAGTAGCAAATCACTGGTGCCGGGTGAGTGTGCACCCTAAGCAGTGTAACCCCATGGAATGCTTACCTGTCCTTGTTGCCATGCGTGTAGGCTGGTCGGTACTCCTCTGTATCTCAACTGGTTGTTTAACTTAATTGGTCCATTTCCATGTGAGGGATGTCACGCCGGTTGCGGA
Source organism: Lissotriton helveticus (assembly GCF_964261635.1). NCBI lineage: Eukaryota > Metazoa > Chordata > Amphibia > Caudata > Salamandridae > Lissotriton > Lissotriton helveticus. The sequence continues at coordinate 1,113,149,551 of NC_136068.1, forward strand.
CGGAAACTGGTGAGCTCCTTTCTCTGATAGCTGCTTCTGAGACACAGCCTGGCATGCCAGGCAGGATGATCAGTGCAACGGGACTTCGTCCAGCCTGGTCGTTGTTGGATAAGAAAAGGTACTGCAGTAGCCCAACTTCAAAAAAGACACTTTTCAGGTACTCAGGAAGAATCAATGTACTAACTGTACTTAAGAAGTTCTGGAGATGCCAACAATGGTCCACCTCCTATTCAAAGTAAAGCAGTATTCTAATATCATATGCCCTTGGCACAGATAGTGGGGGTGAGTGTGTGTGTGAGAGAGAGAGACTCTTTCTCTCTCTCTCTCTCTCTCTCTCTCTCTCTCTCTCTCTCCTCCCCCCTCCCCACCCTCCCCTCCCAATAGGCGATCCCACAAAGGTTCAGGTGAGAAGATAGTATTGTAGACAGACTTGTAGTGGAAAAGCACAATAGTGCAATCACCCCCGGAGTTGGGACGCTGGTGATTTATTCCAGGCATATTCCCACACATCAGGAACCGATATCAGCCTTGCTACGGGATGAGCAGCCTAGGTTTCTAACAGGAGCACTAGTAGACCTCCCCGCCTGGGCATTGAAAGAGGCTGCACCCCAAAATATACAATAGGGTGGCACCAATCGGGCATCTGGATGTGGGGCAAAGGGTGCATAGGTCAGCCTACATACATGGTGGCAGGAGCCCTTTAACCCACTACTACCGGTTCACGGTGCCTGTTATTGTACCATCATTTACATATTTTACCTAATAACGACACAGTCTATCTCTCCCGTGGGGAGGTTACTGCAGCAGCAGAGGGCTAACACAAACAGCAGCTCCAACTGCACTGCAGGCTGTTTGATACAATGGCATTGTGTGTGCCACTGTTGTTTTCCTATTGTACCCACGGCTTTCCTATTTGTAAAGGCTTGTACTGTGGGCCGGTCTGTCGTTTGGCCTGTGCATGCCAGTTAGTCTCACTAGGATGCAAGGCTGAGACCCTCACTTTAGCAACAGGTCTCTGCATGCAGGAGCCTTAGGCCACTGAGCTACCTAAACTGGGGACCCAAATTTAAGGACCAAGGCATGGAATCAGCACCCACGAAGCTGAGACATTTTGCATCAGAACAGCTTAAAACATGGCTTTTTAATACCTCTGACCCTATCTGACACTCTCTCATCTGAAGAACCCAGAAAGGCCACTTCACTGACCCAGAGTCTTAGACTCTGCTTTACTCACAAGAACTTCCTCTGGCTTTTATACCGCTTAGCGCCTTGATGCTCCATTGGCAGTGACAGTAGCGCTTCATACATTCCAAATTCAATTCAATATTTAAACCCCAAGGCAGCTCGTATAAGGTGTGAAAGAGTCTAGCACCTATTGCGCTAGAGCTGGTAGAGAAAGATGGTGGGTGTGTTGCATTGCAGTATGCACTGGCGGAAACAAAACTTGAGGGCCCCCCTGAAAGTTACAGCGAGGAACACCGAACCCTCCCCCCCCCTACCTCTGGACTCAACCAGGAGCTCTCAGACCAGGATAGTGTACTGAGGAGCCCTCCGGAGCTTGGGCGTCCCTGCACCGCGGCGACTGCAGGGGCCTATGTTATGCCACTGTTGGTACGATTCAATATGCAGTTGGCACAGGCAGTGCAAGTTGTGGCCGCTTTGCATTTTGTCACCCTGTCTTAATTTCCGCTTCCTGGGAAGGAAATTCTTGGACATATATCTGTCCCCTGTCCGAGCCAGCAGCAAGGAGCACCACGCCAGCCTGCATCCAGGGGCACATGTCTCCAGTGGCCACGCCGGCCTGCGTCCAGGGGCACATGTCTCCAGCGTGGCCACGCCAGCCTGCGTCCAGGGGCACATGTCTCCAGCGTGGCCACGCCAGCCTGCGTCCAGGGGCACATGTCTCCAGCGTGGCCACGCCAGCCTGCGTCCAGGGGCACATGTCTCCAGCGTGGCCACGCCAGCCTGCGTCCAGGGGCACATGTCTCAGCATGGCCACGCCAGCCTGCATCCAAGGGCACATGTCTCCAGCGTGGCCACGCCAGCCTGCATCCAGGGGCACCTGTCTCCAGCGTGGCCACGCCAGCCTGCGTCCAGGGGCACATGTCTCCAGCGTGGCCACGCCAGCCTGCATCCAGGGGCACCTGTCTCCAGCGTGGCCACGCCAGCCTGCGTCCAGGGGCACATGTCTCCAGCGTGGCCACGCCAGCCTGCATCCAGGGGCACATGTCTCCAGTGGCCACGCCGGCCTGCGTCCAGGGGCACATGTCTCCAGCGTGGCCACGCCAGCCTGCGTCCAGTGGCACATGTCTCCAGCGTGGCCACGCCAGCCTGCGTCCAGGGGCACATGTCTCCAGCGTGGCCACGCCAGCCTGCGTCCAGGGGCACATGTCTCCAGCGTGGCCACGCCAACCTGCGTCCAGGGGCACATGTCTCAGCATGGCCACGCCAGCCTGCATCCAAGGGCACATGTCTCCAGCGTGGCCACGCCAGCCTGCATCCAGGGGCACCTGTCTCCAGCGTGGCCACGCCAGCCTGCGTCCAGGGGCACATGTCTCCAGCGTGGCCACGCCAGCCTGCATCCAGGGGCACATGTCTCCAGCGTGGCCACGCCCGCCTGCATCCAGGGGCACATGTCTCCAGCGTGGCCACGCCAGCCTGCATCCAGGGGCACAGGTCTCCAGGGTGGCCACGCCAGCCTGCATCCAGGGGCACATGTCTCCAGCGTGGCCACGCCAGCCTGCATCCAGGGGCACATGTCTCCAGCGTGGCCACGCCAGCCTGCATCCAGGGGCACATGTCTCCAGCGTGGCCACGCCAGCCTGCATCCAGGGGCACATGTCTCCAGCATGGCCACGCCAGCCTGCGTCCAGGGGCACATGTCTCCAGCGTGGCCACGCCCGCCTGCATCCAGGGGCACATGTCTCCAGCGTGGCCACGCCAGCCTGCATCCAGGGGCACAGGTCTCCAGCGTGGCCACGCCAGCCTGCATCCAGGGGCACAGGTCTCCAGGGTGGCCACGCCAGCCTGCATCCAGGGGCACATGTCTCCAGCGTGGCCACGCCAGCCTGCATCCAGGGGCACATGTCTCCAGCGTGGCCACGCCAGCCTGCATCCAGGGGCACATGTCTCCAGCGTGGCCACGCCAGCCTGCATCCAGGGGCACATGTCTCCAGCGTGGCCACGCCAGCCTGCGTCCAGGGGCACATGTCTCCAGCGTGGCCACGCCAGCCTGCGTCCAGGGGCACATGTCTCAGCGTGGCCACGCCAGCCTGCATCCAGGGGCACATGTCTCCAGCGTGGCCACGCCAGCCTGCATCCAGGGGCACCTGTCTCCAGCGTGGCCACGCCAGCCTGCGTCCAGGGGCACATGTCTCCAGCGTGGCCACGCCAGCCTGCATCCAGGGGCACATGTCTCCAGCGTGGCCACGCCAGCCTGCATCCAGGGGCACAGGTCTCCAGCGTGGCCACGCCAGCCTGCATCCAGGGGCACATGTCTCCAGCGTGGCCACGCCCGCCTGCATCCAGGGGCACATGTCTCCAGCGTGGCCACGCCAGCCTGCATCCAGGGGCACCTGTCTCCAGCGTGGCCACGCAAGCCTGCGTCCAGGGGCACATGTCTCCAGCGTGGCCACGCCCGCCTGCATCCAGGGGCACATGTCTCCAGCGTGGCCGCGCCAGCCTGCATCCAGGGGCACATGTCTCCAGCGTGGCCACGCCCGCCTGCATCCAGGGGCACATGTCTCCAGCGTGGCCACGCCAGCCTGCATCCAGGGGCACATGTCTCCAGCGTGGCCACGCCCGCCTGCATCCAGGGGCACCTGTCTCCAGCGTGGCCACGCCAGCCTGCGTCCAGGGGCACATGTCTCCAGCGTGGCCACGCCCGCCTGCATCCAGGGGCACATGTCTCCAGCGTGGCCGCGCCAGCCTGCATCCAGGGGCACATGTCTCCAGCGTGGCCACGCCCGCCTGCATCCAGGGGCACATGTCTCCAGCGTGGCCACGCCAGCCTGCATCCAGGGGCACATGTCTCAGCGTGGCCACGCCAGCCTGCATCCAGGGGCACATGTCTCCAGCGTGGCCGCGCCAGCCTGCATCCAGGGGCACATGTCTCCAGCGTGGCCACGCCCGCCTGCATCCAGGGGCACATGTCTCCAGCGTGGCCACGCCAGCCTGCGTCCAGGGGCACATGTCTCAGCGTGGCCACGCCCGCCTGCATCCAGGGGCACCTGTCTCCAGCGTGGCCACGCCAGCCTGCGTCCAGGGGCACATGTCTCCAGCGTGGCCGCGCCAGCCTGCATCCAGGGGCACATGTCTCCAGCGTGGCCACGCCCGCCTGCATCCAGGGGCACATGTCTCCAGCGTGGCCGCGCCAGCCTGCATCCAGGGGCACATGTCTCCAGCGTGGCCACGCCCGCCTGCATCCAGGGGCACATGTCTCCAGCGTGGCCACGCCAGCCTGCATCCAGGGGCACATGTCTCAGCGTGGCCACGCCAGCCTGCATGCAGGGGCACATGTCTCAGCGTGGCCGCGCCAGCCTGCATCCAGGGGCACAGGTCTCCAGCGTGGCCACGCCAGCCTGCATCCAGGGGCACATGTCTCCAGCGTGGCCCTTTAAGCCGGATCGTGTTGCCGCCAGAGCGGTGTCACCAGATACGGGGGAGCAGGAGCGCCTTTGTCAGGGCCACACAACACGTGTTTCTTATAGACAGCAGCAGCTGCCCAGGGCATGCCATTTTCCTCATTCCTGCTGGTGGCAGTTGCCACTTTCCATTGGGCCCTGGGGAATGCTCAGGGAGCGGCAACTCTACGGCCCTGCTTCACATCTCAGTATGGCATAGGAGTACAACAAGGTGGGACAAATGCACGAGTGGGCCTGATTTATACAATGATCACCCCTTGTTGGTGCAACAGAAATAGGTGAACAGTAATGCCCATGTCGCTGTGGTATAACTGGACAACGTGGACATGATTCATAGTCATATGTGCATGTAGGTCTGACTTAAAGGTGCAATGTTTCAATTTACATGTGGGAAATAGTCTCAAAATGTGATCTTGCACTCGTAAATGCTTTTGCTTCTGCACGGTATTACCCAACGATGTAATAGTAATGGGTGTGAAAAAAATCCACTCTGGAAAATATTTCCCTTATCTAGGAAACAAAATGTTGTTGCACAAAGGATATAGTAGTTCACCGTATGCATGTGTAGACCGATACAATTATGCATGCAGAAATGTGTCATGCAGAAATGTGTCTCGCAGGTTTCCCACCGTGAAAAATGTTACTTTTTACACTTCTATCTAGATCCAAACCAGATGTGCGTGTCGGAAACCTTTATTGGCTTAGAGTGAACTTAAAACAATATTTTTGCCCTCCAAGTTATGACTTTGTCAAACAAATAATCAAGATTTTTGTAATTCCAACAACACAAACATTGCTTTTGGCTAAAAAAAAAAAAATCTGACTTATTGCAAGACGGTTAGTGCAAAGTACACATTTTATATACATGAAAAATGTTTGTGAAAGGTAAACAATGTACAATTGGGCCAAACCCTTTCAGTGTACTAAATTCGAATTGACATTCTCAAAGCCTCTCGAAATAGTCATGGCTGTACATAATTAGCTGGACAAACGTAAAAAAGTAATTTTCCTGTTGACGTGTAAATAAGCATGAAACCAATATTTCTTTGCTTCTTAGCTTTGGTTGCAACCATTTAGTATTCCTAAAATTTCCTGAGCACAATCGAGCCTCCGTTTTGGCAGATGTTAGCTTAGAAGGATTTCCTTGCTCCAGATCAATGCAAGCTTGTGTTGCCAGTCCTGGACTTTCTGTAATGATTACTATTAGCTGTAGTTATTCAAATCAAAGGAAGCACCTAATACTACAGCGCCAATAATGCATTTAGATGGCAACCTAAAGCAAGCACATTGCTTGTGACAAAATGTTTTAAAATGCATCTTGCACCCACAGTTGTACATATTTTGCATTGGTTGTGTGTGGAGATTTTAAATCTATCAACACATTCTGAGTAGAGTCCAGCATGTTGTAAGAACCAGCTGTTGTCAGCTTGGCTAATTTTTTTATTGCTATTTTGTGGCCGATAGAAACCGTACAATGGGATATTTAGCTAACAGAACTTTTTAGATGCTTAAATGCTGATCGCAGGGTGAGGTCCCTATGCCTTTGGTAGATGACCGCTAATGGAAAAAAGCCGTAATAAGATCATGAAGAAGTGACTATTAAACGGTGTGTAAACATCTTTCTTTTTGTTTTAAATTAATACTGGATTTTTAACCTTGGTCCTATATCATGTTTGTGAATTGCAGTGGCTTTGCTTTCCCATAGTCATTATACATTTGTTAAACTCGCTCATAACATTTTGATGCTTATTTCCAGTGTCTTCATTCTGTGACCAGGTAGTGTGTGTTAGGAGTTGGATACACCATCTCTACATGCAGGGTCATGTGACAAGTTGTGTCCTGGTGCAGACTCTTTTAAGACTCCTATTGAGTGTCTTCAGATATGTGTGGAATAATGGAGATCAGATTGCATGCAAATTGTTTCATATCAGACAATTAGTCAAAACCTAGTAGCATAACACTTGATATTATGGCCCCTTATTACTGTTTATTTGATATTAAGACCCGAAAGATAAAACGAGCGTTGTCAAGTATAATACTCCCCTATGCAGTCGCGGCTCACTTCCTGTGATTCTGAAATGGCCGTTTGGGATGTAGCTTTGTGTCCGGCTATGAACCTCTAGTTTTAAATAATCTAGCCACTGAACTAACAAATTACCCTCTTTTCTTTTTTTTTTTTTATTTCAAGATTCTTTATTGAAAATGTTTCCAGATATGATACAGATAGAGTACAGTGGTAATGCGGGGGCACATACAGATGAGTTACAGGCACATTGTGGTAAACAATCGGCTTATAGGCATGGTTACTGATGTAGGTAGTCGGTGTCTCTGTAGGCCCATAGAGTGAAAGGAGGAAAAGAGGAAGAAGAGAGAAGGGGGGGGATGACCTTCTTTTCTGACAGTTACAAACAGGATGGATGGGTTAATCGGTACAGCCCAGTGTTCAGAACTGTCAGTGACTGTTTCACAGACACACAGAGAGTGGGCCACTGTTCAGGGGGTTGTCCGAGGCACACCTTTGGCTGACAGCCTACCTGTAAGCATCTGGCTGCCCATAATATCTTATTCTAGTGTTACATGCAACATGTATTAACGCTGTCTGATTCAGTGAAGGACTGCAGCTTCTTCTATTAGGAAGGAAACCCGCCACAATCATGCATGGTCATTACGATGCTGACTAGTGCTTGTTTTTTTTCTGTGGAAGATTAGATGATGCAAGGTACGAATTTGTACCACTGTAATTTTTCATTTGCAATTCCCATCAGCTATTTAGGATTTTATTACTGAATTTAAAGTGGATAAACATCAAAAAGGCAGATTATCTGGTGCCCAAATCAGTAATTAAAAGTCTTGCTAGTAGGAGGCATTTTGTTTTGATGAAGCTTTGCCTTCGTTTTGTGAGGTCTTGAGGGGCTACTTGGCAGTTCATTTGGCGAATGATGCATTGAAGCATTAGGCAATCCAAGTGTTTGTGGCATCCCCACATGCACACTTGTGGCCTTTTGCTTTCTCTGGCCATAACTGAAGTGCAAAGAGCCTGCGAGGCGGGGCGGCGACAGGATTGAGCAGGCAATTGTTCATCAGTCATCCAGAGCCTCCCACTGGAAGGTCCATGGCAATTAAACAGAACAGCTAATGAGTTCATTTTCCTATTGTTCAGATCATTAGCAATTTATTTTCAGAAATTAAATATCCATTCCGTTCACCCCAAGTGCATCTTCTTCCAAATTAAAAATGTGCTGCAAATGTTTGGGTTCCCTGAAAATGTTCAATTGCGCTCTCTAGTCATTTTGCACTGATCCCCCTGCACATGTGCGGCAGCATTTCCATCTTTCCCTACTGATTGATATGGTAAAAAAAAAAAACTCCAAACCCTAATTAAGTGGGGCGCGTTGTCTTGGTAATATATACAAGTATCTACAAGGACACATGCAAACTCATAGTTAATTCACAAACCGGAGTCAAGGAAGGGGGAGACGGGATACAATAGTGTTTTACCATGTGTATAGGAACACCAAAGACTGTATTTGCATCAAATCTCTGATATAGGAGAATTCTCAGCGCAGCTATCCTAGATCTTAGTACACTTCAGGTACTAAACGACACAGTTTGTAACTCTGACAATAGTTGAGTCTGCTCATGGAAGGACATAAGATCCAGAAAAGCTTTAAAGACCCTTTTGACGAACTTGACTCTGACACAGAAGATCATAGTAACCAGTGCAGATGTTGCCGCAGTTTGCAGAACGCATGGGCACCCGGTTCAGGGCGATGCACCTGATCTTATGTAAGCGACATACACCTCAGGTCATGACGTCTCAGTTTCATACTGACATCTGAATTAGTTAACATACTGATTATAGTAAAAAAACACAGTAAGCAAAACAAAAAACGGAATAACTTACCTGAATATTTTTACCTGAATACATGTATCTTATGTGTGTATGCATGTCTAGGCATAGATATAGCGAGCTTACCTGGGTGTGCATGTGTGTGTAATTTACAGATCGCTTACCTTTGGTCTGGAAAATTCGTCTGTACTGTGAAGTTGTATTAATGCTGAGCATGAGGAATTGCTTTCTAATGTCTAAGATACAGATCGTGGGACCACGGGAACTGCACTCTATTTTGATGTTTCTTACATGATCTTAAGGAAGCAGATCACTCAACAATGGAGTAAGAATGCTATTTAAATGCTATAATACACTACAAAATGACCTGATGAGAGAGGGAGTGGCCAGGACGAGCAAATTTTTGGGGTTTAGTGAAATAAAGACCTGGAGGTTTGTGATTTGTCTTTTGCAAACTCATGCTTGTACTGTACGTGCGCACGTTTGAAACTGACATGTGTTATGCTGATATGTGCCCGCTGTGATGTTTCACTTCTTGTTTGTTTGTATCTTTTCCTATCTATGAAACTCAATAAAAAGATTTCTTTAAAAAACTTGTCCCGAAGGCACCATTTTTGGATCTGGTATACATTATTAGGCATAAAAATAGTCAGGGCACCTATAATAAGGGGTAACCAAACATCAGAAATACAAAAAAGGTCAACCATGGAAATTAGTTTGAGCGGCTTTTTGCATGAGATGTTTGGACATATGGGTCTTCTTACTTATTCACCTCAAAAGACTACAGTTGTTGGCTGAGCCTGGATTGAGTTTTAGAACCTGCTTCCCAAAGTTGTAAGCAGAATTTGTTGTAAGAGACACAGCCCCTTCATAAAGTGCTTTTAAATGGGTTGTTTGAGTGTGTAACAATGATGCCATTCCACTAATCACAACATGAAGCATAACTACTGTCGCTGGTTAAAGGCTCTGGCTGGTCACCGCATGTGTGGGAGGCTACATTGAAACTAGAAGATCAATGAAAATATGACAAAGTTCTGTACAAAGAAGTTTGTGCGAGAATCTAAGAACATTTTACTTGAGGAGATTTGGGGAGAATGCGATTCCACGTAGGATGGAGATTGGCGAGGGACCAGTAGATGTTGTCTATTTTGAGTTTATTAAACTACTGTTTTGCTCACATGCCCGGATGGCTGAGAGCTCAGACAGTACTTTAAATACAACATTGAGAGAACATTGAACAGAAGCTCATTGCCAGTCAGCCCACCACTAATACACTTTTTGTTTTTTAGCATTGATAAGTTCACTGAAGTTGCTTATGCTTGAAATGAAACTATTGCTAAGCAATGGGTCACCAGTTTGCAGAAGCTCCTAAGACTACCATTGGCAGATGAGTAACGCCATGAGTCATCCAGTGCTAGGCTCTGCCTGCAGTGTCCTGTCAACAAGGCGCGAGCACGTATGCAGACCGTGGGACAGTCATCAGCAGGAGTCTGGTGTAAGATCCATCAAACATCTTTTGACTGCAGCATTGTAAGCACAGATGCTGTCATACACCTCAAACTCCACATATAATTACAAAAAATAAGAGTAAGAACTAATTCGAATTTGACTTAAACATAAATAGTGTTGTACTTGGAGTTTAGCTATCCCTCCACAGATCTATATAGAGAAATAGAATAAGAACAAGTTCTAATAAATGCAAAACACTGCTGGAATTGAAAGTTGTGGAAATGGAGTATAAACAAGCATTTGCAGAGCAACTGGTTTTGCCTTGGCGAGATCTATTGGCCTAGTTATAGTTTTTTTTATGTCGCACTGCAGCGTGAACTGCTGTGCAATATGTGCAACCTTGCCAATGCTTGAAGTGTTTTAAAGCTGGCTAAATAAAGCCCAGCACCACACATTAATGCCACTTCAATGTCCCGTAGAATCTGAAAAGGAGGGCCACTATTGGCTTCCTCTTCTGCTTGAAGGGCTGGTGTGTTTAGCCACTGTCTTCTAGGCTTGACAAGCTCGATTCTGTCACCTTCCGGGTGCTATATGTATTGTTTCTTATTTTAGCCCTCATAAAGGTCTAATTTGTATTTCGAAAAGTACCCACCCATTTTTTACCTTTTAATGTGCTGAGGGGCAGCGCGTAAAAAGCTTTTAGTTCTTGGAGCATGATTTCTGCATTCCATATAATATCAAAGCACACATGTTGTGCAAACCCCTTTCTGACCGAAAGACTCTTCACACCACCCAAAATATTATTCCTTACCAACTTCACCACCACCAAAGTGTCAGAGCAGGAACTAGTAAATGTGCACTATGCTGGTAACTGGCAGTCCTCAAGTTTTAACATGATTTACTGAGTCGGAAGGTGGGTGGAGGGTAGGGTGTGTGTGTCACTCACTATTTAAGTAGCACCTCAAACTACAAATATGTATATCAAGCACTATGACATAAGCAGAATCACATTATGAAAATCTTTATTTTAAATGAAGACTAACGACGGGTGGGGGGGGCAGGGGGAGGGCAGGTGTGAAGGACAGGGACTGCAGAAACATCTAATCTATAAGAGTGCATGTCCAAAAGTTTAAAAAAAACAAAAAGTACCACTACAGGAAGATGTACTTGGTCCAGGCTTCAAGGAACAGATGAAGCCCCAAGGCTCAGGAGGAAGCTGGATGTGAGTAGGACACGCTGACCAATAAGAAGCAAGAAAACAAGAGTAACGTCTGAGTCAACCAATGGTAAGTAACTAATAGGAGGTCTCTAAGTCTGTTTTAAGCTATTTTTTTGATTATTTAGAAACGATTTTGCAAGAGCTGTGAAGGTAAAACCTAAAAATAAAACTAAGACCTCACACGCGCAATTGCACCTACATAAAAAGATCACCCCAAAAGGAGAGTCAAGTAGATTTCAGTGGCTTGAGCACTTGGTTAAATTTCTACTTCTGGTGAATTTCAGTTATTTGGGGTGGGCGATGAGGTGGGCTCAGTCCACGACCCCGCTTGTGAGGCTTGTATCTGCCTACCTTACAGTAGAGTGAGCTCATTGTCACCCTCCACAAACTCGTCTCTGGTCATAATCCTATGTGATCCCCTCTGTGCGCCTGTCAGCTGGTTTTCCGGGCATTTGGTCACTGTGATGAGAAATTAGCTGCGTTTTGCTTCTCTGTTCACCCTCTATTTTTTGGTGTTGCCCTTGATCCTGACTACTGCGCATACAGTAAGCCTTGTCTCTTCCGCCATAGCAATGTTTGTCCTTTCTCCAACCTTAGGTACTCAGGGTGTCTATGGGAAGTGCTGTGGGGTTCAAAACAAAGTAAAGCGTGTCAAGCGTGAATATATTTCTGTTTGTTTTTTTAGTTGGACTTGTATAGAGCATAGGCATGCAGCTCTACACACCACAAACATTTAGATGACATTGGAAAATGAGGCATGAAAGGTGCATGGCCTGACAGCACAGGCGTGTTTCCAGCAGCTGTAAATGATCCGAGGCCGCTACTGCTGTTTAATGAGTGGTATGTATGCTAACCATCCAAAGCCTACATGAAAAGAAGAGTTTCCTCTTTCCTGAGCAGCAAGGCTGCTTGTAACGTCTGCCTTGTATCTAGAATGCGGCTTCTTTGCAGGGACCTTCACTAATACAGATATGCCTCGGTGTCTGCTACTTTTCAGTTTTGCTTGTGTGGTTGGTAACTTTTGACAGAGTATTAAGTTTGTGTAGAAGATATCTTTTGCAAGTGGTTATATGTTGTTACATTATGCAGCCCTTTGATTTGCGCAGAATGTTAAATCTGCCTCTCTGCTCACCTGTAAGTGGATGAAGTACTTTTCTGGCTTCTGTGGTATGGCGCCGACTTTTTTTAAATCTATATGCATTCTCATTGCTTGGTTTAGTACCCTTTGTAGTTTATCGGTTATTTACTTTACTGCATCTAGAGAGTGTGTAGCTGTAGTCCAGGTCTGTTGTTTCACCCAAGGGTTAAGTTTTAGTAGAGGTTATAGCTTGCTGATCAGGTTTAAACCATTATGGGTTCCATGACGTTTGATTAACCCTGTTTGAATCATCCATTGTACTGCGGTTTTTACATCTGGATCGAGCCCGACCTTTTGATTTTCTTATAATGTCATATATAATATAGTTATTGAGCATTCAGCCAGCCCCTCTTCATACATTGGTCTCTTGCTGCGTCATTCATATTTTTCTCTGCCCACTAGAGCATACAGCCAGGAGCCAGGAGTTATCCCAGTCAGTCATTGGCTAACTTCACTGCAAGTGGCGGCATTCTGCTCTTCCACAAGGAATACATAATTTGCTTTTTAACAATATTTTATTGTATATTGTTGAGGGCCCAGCAGCCCCCCAAAACTAATGTTTTACAAAAACAATGACAAAACAAACATTGACAAATCCAAAAAGATTGCAGCCAGCACCGGAACTTCAGACTTTTCCAATGCTTTTGAGCTTGGGTCAGTGCAATTTTCAGAGACAAATGCTACAAGAAATGGCAATGTCTTCAAACGAGGCTTTCCACAGCAACGCTTGTTTCTCTTGTTAGGTAGATGAGATTGATGCACTCTGGGGTAAGGGTAGTCACACCCCCTGTGATGATGGTAGTCGCACCTCCTACTTCCTCTCTTGGCTAAAGGACAATGAGCTATTGTCAGAGCATATTTGGAATCATTAATTCAAGTAAAACATTTTGATGGTAAGGGCAACGTTTGCCCATGTCGTACCCTTCATGATTCCTTGACTTTAGTGGTTGCCCGATTTAAAATGTTTGCTTTGATTTAGTAGCTCACATTTAATCCCTCTAAATGTGGTCCCCAGAAGCTCCCAAACTACATCTCAATGCCAAATTTCCAAATGTTTGTACCTGGCAAAAAAGAAGAAACTCCATTTTGCACCACTTTTAGTGCATCTGTAATACGAATCGGAACACACTTGATTTGCTCCCCTTTTCTATGGCTATGTAAAGTTTACAGCAGAATTCGTTTGAACCATTTCTTTTTCATGACGGCAGAATATGAAACATGCATTAATTTTTACTGGGGCAAAATCTTTTTATGCAATCTGTAGCGGCTGCCGTAGTACTAGGGGGGGGGATAATATTTTAATTCAAAAACTTAACTGAGTAAGCGACAGCTGCCTCGGTCCTCTTCTCCCGTTCTCCTCTAGTCCCAGCATGCACTGGGGCTTAGCTCTGCACCCAATGCTGGAACTGATCTCATAGCATGAGAGCAATGCCAGGATTGGTCTGACCGGCATGGTTGGCCGTTCAGACAGTGACTAGGCGCATGTGTGGTTTCTTCACCCGATAAGTGAAACCTAAGTACGCATGTCTGTTTGCCCGGCCTAAGAAGGCTGGCCAAACAGACAAGCACACTCACACTGCTCCTACCACTTCACCCTGCTGTTCCAGGCCCTGTCCTACACTGATGGTATTGGCTCACACAGTCAGTGGTTATTTGCTAGACCACTGACTGACCAGTAAGACAACGCTCCTCCGCCATTACGAAGTAGCCGCCCCTGTATGCATATAGCAAAATGTGCTTTCTGTGTTTCCGTTTCGTGTTTTCCATAATACAAGCATCTGTCATTAGATGCTGTCATGATCTAGGCCAGTGGTTGTTAACCTTTTCACTTCTCTGGACCCCTACTTAATCATTACTAGAAACCAAGGACTCTCACTGAATCATTATTGGAATTCAGGGACCCCCCCCCCCCGCACTGAGTAATTTATGGATTACGAGAAACCCAGCCTGAGCGTTTTTGCTGTTATGGTGCACAAAGCAATACCCAAAATATTAGCATTCATCAAGCAAATACACAAATGATTAAATATTTTATTTAATTCACAAACAAATTTAAAACAATCAAAAAATGTTATTTTAATGGGAAGGTTGGAGCTTTTCTAAATTCAACTAAGTCCACTTATCATCCATACTAAATTCTACTTTTTTTTTTTTTTTTTTTTTTTTTTTAAATATATTTTTATTGCAGAGTTATAAACAGCAGGTAAAGGAAACAGCCAGTGCACTTGCGGGCCCCCCCGTCCAATAACAGTTCACGGTTGTACACAGCCATTCAGCCCGCATCCCGGAGGCCGGGCGGCACATCAGTTCGCTCTGGAGGAGCACAGCATAGTGTACGTCCCATTGGGACCCCGGCAGAAGGTCGATTTACGTATCTGCGTTTACCCCCCCACCCGCAACAACATTCCCGTCAGCCATCCCCATGGTATCAACGTAGTTGCCCCCATCGGGGCCTGCCCAAGGCTATATGGGCCTTCGTACCAGGCCGTCCCACCCAATCAGGCCTCCCGCCACTCAATACCCCCTGTCCCAGTAGTTCCAGGCCCCCACCAGCAACCCTTCAATGGCTTCCGGCCCCCCCCAAACCCCTCTACAACTAATCCCCCCAACGCCCCCCCCCCCTTGGCAACTGCAAAGGTGTGCGCATCGCTCCACCGAATTGGATGGTTCCACTACAGTGCTGAATGACATACTGCTGTGTTCGCCCTGCGGTGTCCAGCGGCTTAGTTCTCGCCGTCCACATCCACAACCAAAGTATCACGCAGAGCCTGTACCACTAACTCCCACGCACGGGCCGCATCCAGAGCCTTCTCATTCCCCAACTTCACCGCTTGCTTCATCCGGAGCACGCTCTCGCAGTCAGACCATCTCAGCAACTCATTCTTCCATCTACGCAGTGAGGGACCCCCCCTGGCCTTCCAGTGCCACGATATTTCCCTTTGAGCCAATATCAGACCCAGATCTATGAATTTACTGGTCACCTTGGTGTGCTTAGTATGCGGGAACCAGAGCAAGAGACACGTCGCCATGTCGAAGTCTACCTCCCTGTCAGTCACTTCATTCAGGAGTTCCCCTACCTCAGCCCAATAAGTTCCCAGTTGTGGACACCCCCAAAACAAGTGGTCCATGTCCGCCCCAAGGGACGAGCACCGGGGGCAACAGGCATCCGGCACCCGAAAGTGCCGCTGTAGTTTCTCCGGAGTTAGATAGGCCCTATGGAGCACATAAAAATGAACCTGCTGAAAGCGCGCGTTCCTGGTGCCCTTCCACGTGCGTCGCAGGATATGGCCCCATGCCGTATCCGGTATGGGCCGGCCAATGCTCCCCTCCCATTTAGCTTTGAGCCCATGGAGTGGTTCCAGCCCGTCGTGCAGCATCCTATTATGGAGGCACGTCACAGCTTTGAAGGTACCAGCCGCCATCACCACATATTGGCACGCCATAGTCGTCGCAGGTTCCAGGAGCCCCTCCTTCCAGTGCTTTTGCATGGCAGACACTACAGCCGCGTGTAGCAGGAAGCCCCCTTCAGGCAGTCCGAACTGGTCCCGGAGCACGTCGAACGGTGCCAACGCCCCATCTATATACAAGTCACCCACCACCTGTAGCCCCGCGGCCTCCCACTCCATCAACGGGGACCAATCCCCTCCGTGCGGCAGAGCTGTCAACATCCCAATCGGGATCTCCGGGGCATAAGGCCGCGAGGCCCTCGCCCTCCGGAGGCTCCTCTGCCAGCACAGCCGAAGCGTTCGCTCCTCCATGGTGAGGGCCCGTAATTCGAGCCGTTGCTGCATAATAATGTACGACAGCACATGGCGCCGTATCCCCCGACCCCGGTCCTCCTCCGGCCCCCGGAACACCCTGGCCACGTTCTGCGTAAGGACCTGCAACTGCGCCGCTAAATAATACAGCTCAAGGTCGGGTACGGCCATGCCCCCCTCCAGCTTGGGGCGAAGTAGCGTGCTCAAGGCTATCCTGCGTCGGCCATGCCCCCATAGAAAGCCAATAATCATTGACCGCAGTTCCCTAAACACCCCCTGGGGAATCCAGACAGGTAGCGTTCGGAAATAATAAAGGAAGCGGGGGAGCGCCACCATTTTCAACAATGCTATCCTGCCCAGGACTGTCAGCGGGAGGGTCGACTAGAAAGACAAGCTGCCCCGTAGTGACCGGACACAACGGCCAATGTTACCCTCCAACAGGTCAGCAGCCGAGTGGTAAATGCGGACACCCAAGTAGGTGATGCAAGAGGGTTCCCACGCCACACCCAGGTCGCTACTAGGGGCTGGAGATCCCGCTCTCAGTGGAAACACGCAGGTCTTTGCCCAATTGACCTTAAGGCCTGACAATCGGCCGAACTCGGACAGTAGATCCATCGCTCCAACCAGTGCCCCCGAAGTGTCAGCTAGGTACAGGAGCAGGTCATCCGCATAGAGCGATATGTGATGCCACCGCCCGTCACTCACTATTCCCGCATATCGATCGCCTGACCTCGCATGGACCGCTAAGGGTTCCATCGCCAGGGCAAACAACAGAGGGGAGAGAGAGCACCCCTGTCGTGTTCCCCTGCCAACCGGATACGCGGCAGACACCAAGCCGCCCAATCGAACTCTCGCCGTCGCCGAATTATACAAGACTCTCGTCCACCTCCGAAAGCCATCGCCCATGCCAAACCGCTCCAGCACTCCATCCAAGAAAGGCCATTCCAGACTATCGAAGGCCTTCTCAATATCCACGGACAGAACCGCCGGCGATCCCTCCCCATCCAAGATGGCGTCCATTATTCCCACCAGGCGGCGGATATTCATCGCCGTGCTCCTTGTGGGTATAAACCCGGCCTGATCCCTGTGCACCAGGCCCGTCATGTGCGGGGCCAGTCTAGTAGCTAGGATGCGACTCAGGATCTTATAGTCCACCGTCAGCATGGACAGCGGGCGATAAGACCTCACGTCCGTGGCATCCCGGCCAGGCTAGAGGAGTGGCACTATCAAGGCCTCCCGCATGGAGGCAGGCAATGCCCCCTTCTCGAAGGCCTCCGCATACACCACCAGCAGCCTGGGCGCCAGAGCGTCTACATATTGCTGGTAGAACTCGATTGGGAGTCCGTCCACCCCGGGCGTCTTGTTACGGGCCATATGTTTGATAGCCACTCGAATTTCCGTTAGCGTGATCGGGCTACCCAGGTCCCCCGCGTCGTCGTCGTCCAAGACCGGGAGCGGCCTCTCCCCCAGGTATTCCACGATGTCCTGAACCCCCACTCCCAGCTGACTCCGGTACAATTCCTCATAGTAACCCCGAAAGCGGTCCAATACAGCTGCCTGGGAGTACACCATCCCTCCCTGCGCGTCAATAATGCTGAGGACCGGGCAACCCCTAAGTTCCGGGTTAGCTAATCTGGCCAAGAGGGTATCCACCTTGTCCCTTTCTGCGTGTGCCCTGACAATGTACTGCCTATAATCATAGCAGCGCAAACGTTCCGTCTCCGCGGCTACCGCTTCCTTCGCTTCCAATAACTGGGCCCGTATACCCGGCCTAGTTGGCCTGCGGCGCTCCAGGTCCCTCAAAGTGTCTTCCGCTTTCATTAAATCATTCAGCACAGACATTCGAGCATTCGAGAACCTGCCCAAGCACACCCCTCTCACCACCACTTTCAGTGCATCCCATTCAACAGACCTGCTCGTCGCTGTTCCTTCATTCACACCGAAATAACTATCAATGCCCTGCCGGACCGCATCGGCGAACACAGAATCCTCTAGCGTCTCCGGCCGAAGCCGCCATGTTGGTATTACGGAGCGCTCCCTCTGCCATTGAAAATGTACCAACAGGGGGTTATGATCGGATATCGTCCTAGCAAGGTACTCAGCATGGGTAATCAATGGGGCAAGGGAGCTCCCGCAAAGCACCGAATCAATCCTGACATGTAAATCATGTAGAGCGGAATAAAAGGAGTAATCCCTGGTTCCCCTGTGCCTCTCCCTCCAGACATCTAGCAACCCCCACCGGTCTTGCCAGTCCTTCCTGTGCGCGGCCAGCCTGCGCACAGGAGAGTCTACTAAGGGGGGATGGGACCTATCCAGAGCCACATCCGTAATCGAATTGAAGTCCCCCCCTAGCACTATCGGACCCGCCAGGAAAGAGGCCAAGGACCCCGAGAGGTTATCAAAGTATCGGCCTTGGTCCGTGTTCGGTGCATAAACACAACATAAAACCACATCCTGTCCGTATAATCTCCCCTCCACCGCTACAAACCTGCCATCCGGATCCATTACCTGATTCAACACCTGAAAGGGTATCCCCGCCCTCACCCAGATCAAGACCCCCCTGGCATACGCTGAATAAGTGGTGCCAAAAACCTGGCCCCGCCATCGTTTCTGCAAGGCAGCGCACTCTTTTTTGGTGAGGTGAGTCTCCTGGAGCATAGCTATCTGAACCCCCCTGCGTACCAGGTATGCATGTACCTTGTGACGTTTCACCATAGTCCGCAGCCCCCGGACATTCCACGTTAGGCATTTCAAATTAGGTAATGTCCCCATACCAAGTCCGTACAATCCGAATTAAACTCCAACGGTCCATGACCCCCCCAATGCAGTTGCCCCCCCCCAAACAACCCCAAAACTGAAACACACCCCAAACCCCACTCCCCAGGACAGAGCACACGAACCCAATGGCCGCCCCCATCCAAACCTTGATCCAACTTCTCGCACACTTATCCTGTGGTCTCCACCACAGTCGACCTTAAGGGCCTAGGGGGGGTGAGTCGCCGCCGACCCCAGCTAGCGGAGCCCGCGTCCCGCCCTTCATCCCCTCCAATACACTCAGCTCCCCCACCCGGCGACCCGCCCTCCAGCAACAGGATATCACCCTACCATGAAGTCCCGATCTAGGCCAAAGTCTATCTTAGCCGCAGAAAATTTCATCCGAGGTCTGTGGGGTCACTGTCGGCCCCTTCTGGCTCTCTGCTTCCGAAAGATCCTCTCCTGTTCTGCTGCCTTCTCCTCCCGAGTCCGTTTCGGCCCTTTCACTGTTCTGTTGTGACCCTGTAATGGCCGCCGTCGCCGCGAGTGCATCCCTCTTCTCCGCCGCCATTTGAGCCTCCCGCTTCTCCCGCTGGCGCCTGTTACGGGACCCGATTCGTTGTGACTGCCGCACCCGGGTCTGCTTGGGTTGGTCTCGCCTACTTTGGTGCGGTCTGTCCGTCCCTGCTCTGTACGACTCAAGCCATTGCCAAGCTTCATCCGGAGTCTGGAAAAAGTGTGTGGTGCCATCCATGATAATCCGCAGCTTGGCCGGGTAAAGCAAGGAGTACTGAATGCCTTCCTCCCTGAGCTCCTTCTTCACAGCAAGGAACGATGCCCTGGCCTTCTGGACCGCCTGCGTATAGTCCGGAAAGATCGTCACTTTGCTGTTCTCCACCCCATAAGGGCCCGACAACCTGGCCCGCTGGATGAGGAGGTCCCGGTCTTTGTAGTGGAGGAGCCGCACCACCATTGGTCGGGGGGGGCGGCCAAGTCCCAGCGGGCGAGCGGGCACCCGGTGAGCTCGCTCCAGAGTGAAAAATGGAGTAAGCCCCTCCGGCGCCACCACAGTGCGGAACCAGTTCTCCATGTAGGCCACCGCATCTTCCCCCTCAATCCGTTCCGGCAGGCCCACGACCCGCACGTTGTTCCGCCTATTGCGGCCTTCGGCATCCTCCGCCCTCCGCTCTAGAGTGTCCAGTCGGGCCAAAATGTCTGTAATCCTGCGCTCCGCGGTCACCACCGAGGGCTTCAGGTCCAGCAACAGTTGGTCATGCTCCTTGACCCGATCCGCCAGCTTTGCGTGGTCCGCGCGTAGCAGCCCCAGGCCCGTGGCCACCTGGGCAATGTCGTTGTGCAACGCCTCCTTGGTGGAGGTGATCGCCTCAAGGATGGCATCCAAGCGCCGGTTCAGCCGCTGTTCCTGGTCAAGCTCCGGGGAGGGACTCTCACTCAGCCGGGCCGATGTCGCCGAGTCCCCCTCATGGCTCCCGGGCATCGGCCCTCCGGTCGCCGCCATGTTAGGGTGCTGCGTCACAAGTCCGGCCACCCGTACTGCGGGCGCTCTCGTGGGTCCGTGCTGATTACCGGGCACCGGGCAATGCAATGCCACCGCCAATGGTCTCAAAAACAATGAGCAGTCGGGTGAGCCCCGGTCCGTCACCCCCACTGGACCCGTGGGGGGAGGATGAGTCGTGGGACGGCGGTCGACGAGAACCCCCGATCTCCTGGGTGAGTCGGGCAGCGTCCCCCGGTCTCAGGACGTCGCGCCGCCAATCCCAGTGCTGCGAGCAGCCGGGTGCAGGGTCCTTCTCTGCTTGGCGACAGCCGGACTCAGGGCCGAAGCCCGGGACCGTCCGACCACCTCGCCGCCATTTTCTTCACACCCCGGGCTACACCTCGGCCGCCTCTTCCTCGATCTCCTCGGGGCCAGCAGTCCCCCAGCGATTCACCGATTACGGCCAGCAGTCCCCTCACTCTTCAGAGGGCAGGAACGTCGTCTCCGGGTCGCCTAGGGTCCCGAAAAACAGGAGAATTAGCGGGATTCCGCGCGGAGCAGCGAGCTCACGCCGCCATCCCGATCGGCGTCCAAGCCACGCCCCATACTAAATTCTACTTAATACACTTGCACCGCTCACACGAATTAATCTGAGGATACTAACTTAATTTGTTACCTCCAATTTCAGATTCCTTTTCATTTACAAAACGTTTAAAAATATTCAGTTTTGCTTCTTTATTTTCACGTACTCTATCAATCTGTTAATATTATTTAATTAAGTAGTTGCAAACCCTCTGAGTAGGATTCATGAATCCCCAGAGGTCCCTAGAGCGCACGTGAAGAACCCCTGATCTAGGTGGATGTGTTGGACACTGTCAGCTCAGTCTCACTCTGCCCAATCTAGGGGTAGATTGACCTTCATTACCTCCTTAGTTTTGTCTTTTTCTGTCCCTCAGGTAGGTCTAATTTCCGACTGCCAGCTCATGCCTTTCTGAGAATATTTGAAGACAGATTTTTTTTTTTAATGAATGGCAGGTCTGAAGTACGTCTATAATTGGCAGATTCTATGGGTCAGGTCAGCAGGGAGATTTTTTTTTCACTGGAGTTGTAATTCGGTGTTTTACTGCCTCTGGCAGGGAGCCCTATGGTAAGAAAGCATTAAAGGTGTCTGCCAAGCATGAACTTGAAGTTCGAAGGAGTGTTGCGCACACACCGTTTGCTGTGGATATAGCCTTGGGTTGGCTTGTTTTGTGCCAACCCCAGCACGTACTCACAAGTTAGTGCAATCTGACGATTAACGGTTATTGAGGGTTTACTTTATTTTCTGATTAAAGAAGTTAAGCAGATTTTAGCTAAGCTGGTCAACTGTGCCGTAGGGTCTGCGGCTCAGGGGGATGTGTTTCTGGGGTGATGGGAGTTATATTTGGGAATCTTGAATAGGAGAGAGTGGATGATCGCTTGTAGTGATGAGTTTGATTGATGTGTCGATGTGGTGTTGTGAGTTCTGTATGTGAAGTGCCACACTCTGTGCCGAGGTCTCTGTTGCTTTACGGCAGTGTATCAGGGTTACAGAGTTACTTTACCTTGGGTCTTGTTTCACTGATTTTGATGATTTACAGTGTGGCTTTTTTCAAAAGGATATATAGCGGGGATCCTACCTGCAGTTAACACATCAGATCTAAGTTTTGGTCCAGGAAGCGTTTCACCTAACCAGGGCAGTGAAGACCACCACAACTATGAACAATACATTTGCACCAGGCCATCGCTTTGTAGATGAATGGAATGATTATGAAACCTGTGGGGTCAATGCTGGTAGTGTCTTCTTCTTCTTCTTCTTGTTACGTTACATTTTGTACCCAAAAGTAGTTATTCATTGAGTGTTGCTTCGTGTGTGACGTAGCTCTTTCTCTTAGAACCCCAACCTGAAGATGTCTTGTGCCTTAAATTAAGACTGGGGTGTTCAGGACTCGTTTTTGGAATGCCTCTATTTTTTATGCTGACTCAGGGCTGTTAGGTGATGTTGACGCACAGTAACATTGATCCAAGTTCCCTGTTGGTAGCCAATGGGCCGACTCCTTTCATCAGCCTTCAGTGTGGATTCATCACAAAGTGATCCCAGGATGGGTTACTCAGCTGCATGCAATATAACTGGCCTCATTGACCAATGCAGCTGTTCCTTTCTGTACCCATATAGCCCTTCTGAGCTCACCTCTTCTCCTTCCCTCTATACTGCCATGCAATTGTGGCAAAGATGAAATCCATTTTACGTTTTGACAATGGTTTTATACTCAGGTGTGTACATCCGCCTAATTTTTCAAAGCAATTATATGCATCTGAACTAATTTTTTCTTTGGTAAGTTGTATTATATCAAAGCAAACACAAGGAGATGATGGACGGAGCGCTGAAACTTTCAGATACTCACCCCCAGTCACAGATCTGAGTTGAATCCATAATCATTCTATAGCTCACTTCACCACCTCAGTTCAGACCCAGCTATATGGAAATCAGTCTTGACCCTGTGCCTCATGGGAATAATCCAGCCCGAACTGCCAAGCCAGGTCTCCCCTGAACCGGAAACATGTATCCTGGGTTCAGTTTCGGGGGAACACATTTTTTTTTTTTTAGAGTTTTATATAGCGCAAACTAAACCCGAAGATATCAGGTATCAGAGCTCTTTACATGAGCACCAGTTTCTTTACCCAAGGACACATTCTTTTTATTAGGCACAGGGAGATTACGTGATTTGCCCAGAATCACAGGATGTTAAGCGTTGTTGCCGAGGGACCTTGCAGTTTGCATGCAGCTCTTGGATGACAGGTAATACCTCTATGTTAGGATTTTAATTTATGAACTGCAACTAACAAAAGGATCTCTCTGACAAAAGCAGTAATCCACTGACCTATTTACATTATTTGCATTTTGTGATCGGAATGGTACATTTTCTTTGCAGCAGGGCCATTAACCCTATGCACTATCTTCCATGAGTCAAAACTTCTACTAGATAAAACTCCAATCTCTTTCTAGGAAGAACATTAATCACCAGAGTTATCATGACTTTTTTATTGTTGCCGCAAATTGCTGTAGGCCAGGAAGGAGGCAGCAAGCACTTTTAAAATCATAATATACTTGCAAACGTGGTGCCCCCATCCGAAGTCAGCACCCAGTGCGGCCACACTGGTCTCACCGCCCTGGGCCTGCCCGCAAGGCTGGAGGTGAACTTCAGTATGGATTGAGTTGGACAGGCCTTCACGTTTAAACCACACTTGCCACTGCTAAGGTCCACCTGCTGGTGCTAAGACACCAGGGCTTCTAAGGTCTAGCGGGGCCTTCTAAGGTCTAGCATGGTAATGTGCTCCCTCAGAGGGGGTGGTCTGGGGGACTGGTCATAACAACTGAACCTGGTTTCCCAGGTCAAAATTCTCCAGCTCTGATCATAGTGCCACTTCCTCTCCCCCACTAAACACCATACTGCCCCACTGAGAGAAACTCGCACTGCTTTCGGCTACAACCCAATTGTGCCCCGGTATAAACACCTGGATGCAACTCAATTCAAATTAAGCACTAGACAAGAGCAATAAGATGGCTAAAAAAAAAAAGTACGAACATCCTGGGGAAAAAAACACTTGTAGGGGGATGCAAGATTAAGTAAAGCTTGTGAAATGTAAACAGAACAACATGGTTACCATAACGCTTTTATAGTCACTATTCAGAAATCAGTGAGCGTTTTGCCTGAAAAGTTAAGGAGTTGACTAGGGGGCCTGGAAGGGTCCCTTTTCAATGTCCATTGCTTATATCCTTATAAAACATAAGCAGTATGACTTAAAAAGACCACATCCGTTAACTCAGAGCTGCAGTACACAGTTTGTTTTCCAATCAACCAGGTATTGCACTACCTCCAGGAATGGTACACTTCCCCACCGGGGAAAATGATGCTGTTCAAAGATAGATAAAGACACAAAAGTAGCACTTCACTGGCAAACTCTCTAAAGTGGAGCTAATGTGTTTGGGTGTGAATAAAATCAATCCGGCCACTTTACGACCACTCTGTCTTGCTTAATTTTGATATCTATTTATTGTTCATATTTTGAACCTTCTATTCCGGAGGCTGCACTTTAGAATAGAAAAGGTCAGAAAAAGCTGACATTTCCAGGAAAAGTGTTTTTCTGTTTTGGATCCATTTCACAGGGGAACAAATAAACGAAAGTAGGAAAGAGAGGATGAGAACTATTTCTTGAAGTCACAGTTTTCAGTAAATGAGGAGGAGCAAGACAGAAAGAGAGGGAATAAGAGAAAGAAAGAGAGGGAAGTGCCAACCAACAGAAGTGGACACTGTCGGAGTCTTCTCTGGGCAAGAAGGAAAAGAGCCCTTTTCCTTCTCTGCCTACCTGCCCGTCCCTGAACGCCCACGAGCATCGCTGAGCCTTATCTATAGGCTTAGGCTATTTATGCCGTCCTGGGATGCATGTTTAAAATAAAAACAAAGCAGGAGAACAGAATCTACTGAATTGAAGAAGTAAGGGCACGCCGTGCCCTGCCGATCCCGCCCACTTTGACCACAGGATATGAGTGGGGTAGAGCAGGGCTCTAAGTGGGATGGAGAAAACGGGGGATTTCCCAAAGGAGCATGGCCGATGTAATTAAGGGCGTGGCTTAAAAAACATGTAAGCTAAAAAAAATCTGTGCTTAGCATAGTATGCCGCTTGACTGGTAAATTTGCTGCTTCTGTCATTGCATCCAGAGAAAGAATACAACATGTAACATTCCACCTAGAACAAGCCAGGACTCTTAGCTTTGTCAACCGTTGTTAGTTGCATAGGCCAAATAAGCAACAACTTTGGCTGCCTTGTATATAACATTGAAAATGCCTCAGTTCTGAAATTATGAGACTGTGATACAACTCTAACGAGCCTCTTTGACGTTACATCAAAGGCAGTGAAGGGTGGTACTGCTGCAGAGTTAAGTTTTATTTTTTTTCACCCTGAGGATGAGGGTAAAAAAGCACGATAGGGACCCATTTTAGAACCTGCTTTTTAGAACTGCCGGTGCTGGGCACCGACAGGACCCGGCCCACTTAAAGCCCTGGTGTAGAGAGGTCTTTGCACTGACTCTTGCCAGCCTCGGGCAATAACAATTTCAAGTCTGAAGCTGTACGCAAGCTCTGGCTGCCAGCCTTACGTAGCACGTCACGTTTAGCCAATGTCTTTAAAGTACTAAAGCAAACTGTTCTACTCGACGCGCGCCCACCTCTGGGGAAGGAAATAAATGGAGTTCAGTGCTGGGTCATAAATCACCCTGCCGACTTATGAAAAATTGCGTGGCCAATAAGCGAGGCATTATTTAATACAGGCAAAAAAATGAAAGCAAATAGAATCTGGGTCTGTTCATGGCGGCGCATGTCACCTGTTGGACGGAGCTCTTTAATTTACAAGCAGAGACATTTATCCGGAGAAATATGTCGCTACTCGTGGGGGTCTAACAGTGGGCAGAGCTGTCGGGGGTTTCCTTAATTAGTTTTCGCCTCGGCACCATGCGTTGGCCTGTTATTGTTGACTGCCAGCGACGCGTTTCTTTCCCTGGTTCGGCTTCTGCCCTTCTGCTTTAAATATATTTTTTGCTTGGTGGGGTTTGTTGCTGGCGGGGGCTAATTACATTTTACTGCATGAGCACATTTATTGCCTTTTCAGGCGGATTTGAGCTCAGTGGGAGGTGTGCTGGTGTTGGAGGGCGACATCTGTACATTCCCTAATGTGACAAATGACGCGGAGAGTGTAGGTGAGAAACTGGTAAAAATAGGTATGACAGACAGTCCGCAGAAATGGGTGTCTGAATCGCTGACATTAGACAGACACTCTGACATGGGCATTGCATTGCACTTCCACCTCGAGGGAACCACTGCCCACCCTTTACCCTTAAGAACAGAAAAGATCTGATGGAAAGTGCTTGGTGGTTAGAAATGTGCGTAACTAAGTTAAGAAAGGGACAAGCAGCCCTGGGCGCCATTTTAAGAAAGGGGGTGGCTAGTATAGTTAGAGAAAGCTAGGTCGGTGAATTGTTGAGAATTCATCAGCAGGGGGTTTGTGGTACTTCAGAGAGATCTGGTCCATATAATTTAGAGAGTGCTGTTCAATGATTGTAAGAAACGCTCGGCTACTCGTTTTTAGGACCAGTTAGGTTGTAGTATCAGAGCAGCGCAGTAGTTTAGCTAAGCAGAAGGCAAAGATGAAGGGATGTACCTCAATAACTGCTGATTTTGAAAGTGTATGTGTTTGTACATTAGCCCCACTGTGGATCTCCCCTTTTCAATGTATATGTTTACAAGGGTGACTCATTAGTTCAACATATCTGCTGCATGGATCAGCAGTAAACTATGGTTTTATGCTCTAATGCTGACAGGACCAACTCATCCTTTCATTCTTACACTCTGATAAAATATAACTGCTGATTAATAATAAACCGTATTATTTAGACAATTCGGATTTTGGTGTCGGTTCATTGGCCAGTTTTATTACTACTATTGTTAAACGGTAATTCAGAATCTAAATAAGATGAGAAATGATGTTTAGAAAAAGACAACACCCGCTTGTACATATGTTTCATTATTTTGAAATCCTCTCTGGATCAGGCAAGATAGTAAAGATGTTCCACCCGAGCTCAGTCAGATCCTCTTCAATGTGTGAGCACCAGATTTAGAGGAAGCGTCCAGAGCGTGGTCCTTCCCCTTCAGCATGGGTAAGGGCGAGCCAGTAAGGCACCAGCTTTGTCTTAAGTGGCTTGGGGCTTTCCACTAAGCCAGGTGGGAGCTCTTCGCCGCTGGGCCCAGGGTTAACATGTAGTCTTTCTCGAGGAGGCACTCTGTGGGGATTTGGACTCAGTTCATGAAAAGATGTGGGTGGGAGCAAAGTGAGGCTGAGGATTTCCACTTCTGCCCACAGAAGTTTGTCTTTTTGAGTTTATGAAGCAAGCATGAATAGCAGAAGTGGTGATATATTTAATAGTTCAGAGACATGTGATGTCAGAGGTCAAGACTCAAAGTTAATGCTTTAACAGAAAAATGATTCCACCATCAGATCTTGGGCTAATCTTATGATTTTTTCTTCAATTTCTACGGATATGTCATTAGTCTATCTGAGGGAAAATCATCTACATACCGTAGAACAGGAATGCAACTCTGAGCCAACTGCTTGGACTGTGGTGTTGTGTTAATTGAGCTGGCAAGCTCTACAGTTCTAGACTTTGAGAGGTCCGTAAATGGACCCATGCCTGATAATCTGAGAAGCTGTAGCTGGGTTTTTTAGAGCTACATAGAATTGCTTGGGAAAGACTGTTGTCTCAATCAAAATTAGATAACCGAGAACTCAACGGTCTCGAGAAGCTCACCCTTAATGATAATTGTGAAGCTAAGCAATCTTGACATCATGCAGTAGACTTCAAATAAATGGAAGAACAGTAATGTGAAGAACATTTCTTCAATTTTCATAAAATGTTATTTTGTGATATAAAAAAAAACAACGGAAAAACTCTTTGCTTCTGCTGGTAAGAGTTTCCAAGTTCGAGTTCAATTGTGAAAATAAATCCTGATTTCCGTGGGGTTCACTGAATACCTTGCTAGTCCAAGTGCCCAGAACCACGCTGGTGTTTTACCACTATATTATGGTATTCATATAGACTTGCAAAGATACCGTAACCACAACGTCGACTACAAACATATCGACATGGTCAGCAGATGTTCAGTTATCAATAGTAAACAATATCGTGTGGCAGTATGTTGGTAGTCGATATTGTGCCTACGATACCTTTACAAGTTTATATTAAAAGTGTGATATTATGACACACGTTCTCCTGGCACCCTAGAATTAGTATCCTGGCTTTCCAGACTCCAGTGTTTAAGGTCAAACAAGGTAATCTCCCAGGGGTCATCATCTTTCATTAATCCGTGCCATGTACTATGCGGATGGGCCATAACCTCAATATTGGTATCCGTCTCCCTTCTTAATTCAGGCCTGAATGTATTTTGTCCATTTTCTTGCTGGTACTCTCGCATGGCTGCGTTCCTTCATATCCAGTAACTCACTTTACTATTGATATTACTGTAAAGATTTTATATGGAGTAGGAGCATGTTTATGGGTCCTGCTTGGATGCTTCTTTTTATCCAAATATAGATGTCCGGAGATCGTTTCCTTGTTATGTTAAATTGAATGGCTCATTTGTTCATGGCCACCTATCATCTATCTTTTGGGAGGTCCTTTGCCCTCTGCTTGTTTACGGAGAGGAATTGTGAATTGTAATGGTCATTGTTCTCATTTCTATGCTGATTACTTAACCCTGAAATGACCTCGTCCTTGGCCTCATGAGAACTCGAGCCCTGCCTACAACTACTGTCTTACTGCCCATTTAGGGGTTCTCTGATGCACGTCACGAGCTTGAGACTGGACAATGCGGAGAATTTGCTCAAAAGTCTAACATTTTCCCTAAATGAGCAGCATGTTCATTTCTTGGATTGACGTTTATCGGGGAGAGCCTGAATAATGCACATGGATGGGCAGTCTATTAGTGCTACCCAGGCTTGTCGACGCGACTATGATGTGCATCAGTCAGAGGATCCTGGCTAGTGCTCTTGAAAAGGGCTCTTGCATTATCTGAATCCTGATCCTGGATAGCATGCAGGGTGGTGGTTTCTTCTAATTGGTGCCCCAGCAGGACTCAGTATCCTGCTCTGGGAAAGGCTGCTGCAAATCCTGCTTGTTTACATATCTATTCTGTGCAGTAGGGTCAGTGTGGTGCACATCTTGAAGCCTTGGCAAACCTTGTGGCACAGCTACCCCTGTTCTGCCCATAGACGACCTATGCTGCGTAAGTTCGGAAAGTACCTGCAGCTTTAATTGAGACCTAAAACTACAGGGAGCGACCGGTTGCCCATGAACACACGTTCCCCTATAGCTATGTCTGTATATAATCTGAGAGTGAAAGTTCTGCTACTGGATAAAGACGGTTTTGTGCTTGCCAAGGGTGTCCGCGAGCAGGACGCAATGTCAAGCCATCTTTCGGCGTTGCAACATCGGGCCATAGTGCGGCTTCACTTGCCTGCGACCTGCACCGGGGCCCTATGAGCATATGCAGGGAGTTATTGTGTCACACTAAGGGCTAGTACCTGACGGCCACCACCGTCATCACCTGCCAGCAAGGAACATTAACAAGGTCGTTGACAGCACTTGTGTATTCCAGTCCAGATGCCCTGTCAATCACAGCACTGTTTATAAGATTTCTGCTGTGCCTCGAAACGTCAGACTTCAAATCAATTCAAGTTTAGGGGCTATTTCATTGACAGTCTAAAGCTTAAACTGTACAGTAGGGAAATTAGGACATTTCAAGTTCGCCGGGCATCTCTGAAAGTTGGTACTACTGAGGCAGAGTCAGTCTCAAGCCTAAAGTGCCATCTGTGCCACAGACTCTGCCCCAGACCTGTCAGCTTTTCAAATGAACTCTCGAGTCCAGAAGTCTCCCGGTTCTCATTAGCACATTCAGTCTCTGGTTCCAGCGGATATTAAATTCAGAAGCTGTGACCAGGCTCAGAAAACTTTAAAAAAAAGAGAGAGATGAAAAAAGAATCCAATTCGGCTTTGTCCTTGCCTACAGTCTGAAGGTGACACATTTCCCAATCCCTTTCTGAATCATCGCACATTTCGTTAAGACAGTATTTTTGGCTGGACTGCAGGAAACCAATTGAAGAGGATGAGTCTGCGGTTATATCACCAACACTGAGTTTTTTTTCACTTTCTTCTCTGTGCCCTTGTGTTTGTATGTATATCAAAAGCCCTATATGTTACGCAGTATACTTGTTTATAGCTGTAGACATCGCTGTAGACATATAGATAGATGTAGGTGTAAGCACAGACATTAATATACATACACCTATAGATTGCATGGTGCGTGCTTGCGTTACAGAAAATGCAAAATGTAGTGGTCTAACCATCCATATTTCACAGGGATCTGTGAAATATGTGTTTCATCATCACCACGATTGCCCCAAATACTTCGCACTGCTTGACCTTTGTCTATTATCAACATATCATTCATCAGAGTGAAATACAACTTGAATATTGTAATTCTTGTTAGTGCCCAGGGCATGTAGCACTTTGGGCCACCTTGCAGTGAAGAACTTAAACAATTGTGCGTTTGTTGTTTCTTTTTTTTATCCCTAATTATATAATTAAATGTTATCTTTTTTCTAAAGGCAACCAAGCAGTATCGTACAATATTTCACTTGCTGTTTTCAATAGGCAATCCACTATTTGTAAAAAAAAAACAAAAAAACACAAAAAAACCCCCACTTTATACTACCTGCCCCGAGTAATCATGTAATATGCAAAATAATTAACAATGTGGTCCCATATTGCCAGATCAGACTTCTGATAACATTTACAAACCACTACCCCTTAAACGTCTTTATTTGATTTATTTAGTGTTTTATAGAGCGCGAACCAGACCCGTGAGGGTATCAGAGCGCTTTACAGTAGTATCGGGTGGGATACAGAACAAAGGGGGGGGGGGAGAGTCCAGGGATAAGGAAACAAATAGAAACAGTGGTTTCTAATGCCTTCAGGATCCATTGATGGCAAGGCCGGACTACATTGCATGGTAACCCTCTCTATATAAGGACTAAGAGGAGAGAAGGAAGAGAGGAAACAGCCTGGGAATGGGACCGGGACCCATCTTCAGTGAATACAGCATGGTGGGAGACGGTATACAGAAGTGGAACTCTATACAGTTGTGTTTCCTTAGAGTAATAAGGATGGCAAACGAACTAAAATTAAGGAAACGACGTAGGGAGGAAAATCACTGGATGGAACCAGGGGACTCAATAGTGGTGGGAGACTGTGTGAATCATAGCAGGCAAGAAAATTATACAAAAATCCTGATTGTATTTATTGTATGCTTCCAGGGCCTTATGTTTTTGTAGCACTGTAAATACAGGTGCTATTATTGCCAGACTCAGTTGACTAAGAAGTCAGCCCTACTGGAAATTGAATATTTAGTGTATACGAGGCTTCTTGCAGCGGGTGCATTAACCCATTGACCTACGTTTTAATGCAGGTAGTCCAATATCCTCAAGAATACCCCACCACCTATGAAGGAAGTAACGAGTTGTAGCATCACAAATCCTTTTGTGATGGGGTGATGCCTTATAAGCCTCATTATTCCTTTCCTCGTTATTTTTTTTCTCGCATTTGAAAAAAAAACTGAGAGAAGAGAGATAAATGATCGGGCTTTTCATGTTTTCCGCTGGGATCTCGCCTTCATTTTTCTTACAGTTAAGGCTGCTCTTGGGTAAATTGAGGATGCAATCAGTGGGTTCTCTGTGTAGGCCTTAATTACCTCCAGTCGAGCCCGCGAGCGGAGGAGGCCTGGGGAGCGCCCTAGATTCTGAGCCCCATGGCTTCTCGTGTGCTCAGCCCTTGCCGTCTCTTCTTGAGCTGCAGATCTGCAGGCCTGGCGCGGGGATCCAATCCGCTAATTGATTAATCGCGCAGGGCTGCTTTGGTAGTCTTTTCAAAGGTTAGTAGGCGGGAAAATCAGATCGGCGGGTGCTTAGCCTGCCACCGCCTCTGTGATCCTTGGCAGCAAAGGATTGATGAAGGCTTTTTAAAAAATCTTTTGTACTCTATTCAGGAGGAGGTTGCCACTTGCGGTGTGATTTGGGCACACTCTGCGCATTCATCCACCCTCCACGAGCGGCCTTCATCTATGCGACTTGT
Organism: Lissotriton helveticus; assembly: GCF_964261635.1. NCBI lineage: Eukaryota > Metazoa > Chordata > Amphibia > Caudata > Salamandridae > Lissotriton > Lissotriton helveticus. Next base: position 1,113,181,615 of record NC_136068.1, read on the forward strand.
GCTCTTCTGAATTGCTGCATGATGTAGGTGATGCTTGTTTACTTGAGAGTGTAGAACGCTGTTGGACATGGCCGTTTTTGGCTAAAGTTTCTTAAACTTTTTGCATTCCTCCTAGACCTTTTTCTGACATTATTTTGCTGACTTAGATGCTTTGGGCACTTTGCAACTGCTGATCAGTGTCAAAGTGAAAGTGCTCCCTGTATAAAGTGTTATGGTAATTGGTTGTCCATAGTTGGTATGTTTGCCTTACTAGTAAAGTCACTAGTAAAGGGCATTATGTGTGCCAGGGCTTGTAATGCAAATGCTACTAGTGGGCCTGCAGCACTAATTGTGCCACCCACACAAGTAGCCCTAAAAATAGATCTCAGGCCTACCACTGCAGTGCCTGCACACAGTTTGATAACTGCCTTGTTGTCCTGGCAAATGCACCCACTTGCCAGGCCTTACCTTCCCTTTTTATGCACATCAGACACCCATATAGTAGGCCCAAGGTACCCCCCTGGGCAGGGTGCAGTGTATGTGAAAGGTAGGACATGTACTGAGGTGTGTACCATGTCCTGACGGTGAAATACTACCAAATTCATTTTTTCACTGTTGCAAGGCCATCTTGCCCATAGGACAGAATGGGGAATGATGTGTCCCTTGCTTCCAGCATATCTTCCAATAGGCATAAGATGGAGAGATGGAGTTTAGTGTGCCTGAACATCAGAATATGATAACACATCTTTTTGTGAAGATGGTTTTTAAATTGTGTGCCTAGAAACCACATTTTTAAAAGTGGCTGGTTTCTTGTCTTAAGCCATCCTGTGTGCCTCTGCCTGTTTGTGTATTGACCATCTGGGTTTGGATGTGAAAGGGTCTGGGAAGTGTCCTGACCCCAGGGAGGAGAAGGTGAGACAGCAAGAGGCTGGCCTGCATTTGATGTAGGGGGGAGGAGTAGCCCCCTGGATGTGAAGAGGGCTGTGTTGCTGCAACAAAAGGATGGCTCCACCTCCTGCTGAGCGTCTGGGCCCCAGACCCTGACTATCAAAGGAAGAGGGTGTGCACTAGCAGGAAGACACCCAGGTCTGGTTTGGACTGGGGTCAGAGCCCCCTGAACACAAAGGGGGTCATTATGATGGCGGGCGGACTGTGTCTGCCCCCATCTGGTCGTGGAATGGGACTGCCCGCCATTGGTGTGGGGGTCCCGTTGGTGGCATTAGGATGCACCCACCACACTGGCGGGCGCATCCTGAATTTTTGACATTGCGGCGGGCGGTGCTCTCAGCACCGCCCGCCGCAATGCCAAGAAGGCATGTCGTGTAGTTCCATGCACCGCGCGGTGCCTGCCATGTTGTGCATGGAAGTGTAGGGGGTACCCATGTAAACTCCCCACCCCCCGTAATCCCTGGGGGCCCGCAATGACAAGACCCGCCTGCCTTTCCGTGGCGGTCCGCCCGGTAGGCAATCGGGCGGATTGCCTACCAGTGGAAAACCGGCGGACGGTCTTTCCAAAGTCCGCCAGGGGTCCCCCCGCCATAGTAATGTGGCATGGAGAATTGGCATGTGGGCAGGCTCAAATGTCAGGCGGATCGCCACCGTCATGCGGGCAGTGGTAATCTGCCCGACATGCTAATGGATCCCAAAGACTTCAAAGAATTTAGAGGTATAAATGTAAGAGCTGAAACCCCTGAACTTAAGACTGAAATCCATACTGAAAAAGGATTGGACCTACTTTGTGATCAAGAGGAACCTCTGCCAACGAAGAACAGCTGAAGAGACCGAAGAGAAGGACTGCCCTTGGTGTGTGTTCTGGGGCTGGCCTGCAGTTTGCTGATTTGACTAAGGAGAGGCCAAGGGACTTTGCTGTGTGCTGTGTCCCCCTGCTTGTGAGGACTTTGCTGTGTGCTGTCTCCTGAAGTAGCAAGTCTCCAAGGGCCCGAGGAGAGCTGGTCCCCTGTTGTGGAAACTCAGGAACACAAATGTTTCCAACCGTGTCTCAGCGACGCTTGGTGTGTGGTGCTTTTGCATGCCTGAGACTACCGTGTGGTCCGTGGTACAGTTTGCGAGGTGCACCGTGATCGCATTGCGCCCGCAGCATGAAACATCGTCCATGCTGCTGTATTGCTGTCTGTGGCCCGAGCCGTCATCGTAACTGAGGCTGTGAGTAAAGATCACCGCCACCGACCCGACCCGCAACGTGCTAAAGGATTTCGTGAAGCTAAGAAAGCTGCAAGGTGAACAGTATTGTCATTGTCGTTCACCGATAGGAATATGCTCAAGATCATCAACGAAGGAGAAGGCAGCGCCGTAACCCGTCCGGCTACAGTGTTGCGTAACAACGGAGCTGCAGCGTCATTGGGGCCCAGCAGGACGTCCGACGAGCAGGGAGAGAGAAAGCGAGGCAGCACACCCCCCCAGGTAAGGCTTGGACTCCGGTCGGGAGCCGCAAGCGTGTGTGGCCTGGGGAGGCTTGCAGGAGGAGTACAGGAGTGTTCCGAGCTGCTATCTCCCGCTGCACTGCGTTAGACGTGCTGAGTCCCCTAGCAGCCCATACCTGCCCAGCAGTACTGGGGCTGCCCCTTTAAGCTTATGACCGTAGTCTCTGGAGTTGGGGCCTAGTGGGTGCCCCAGTTGACCACGCAAATTGGAATTGCATTATTCTTTGCATTACAAACTGCCTGATTCTTGCATTACAAATCGCATTATTCTTTGCATTACAAGCTACCAGATTCCTGCATTACGAATCGTATTATTCTTTGCATTACGAACTGCCTGATTCCTGCATTACCAATCACCTTATTCTTTGCATTATGAACTGCCTGATTCCTGCATTATGAATCACATTATTTCTGCATTACGAACTGCATTAGTACGTGCATTAAGGACTGTGTTATTACTACATTGCGAACTGCATTGCAAACTGCATAGCATTGCATTAGGAGTGCATTAGATCATTGTGAATTGCTCATTAATACTGCGAGAACCTATAAGTGATTGCTGGCCTAATAACCGGCAAAGTGAAAGATTACGAATACGCATATGTTGGATTTCTATCGTTTGGTCTCATCGGATTCCTTTTGATAAAGTTATTGCTATTTTTATAAAAACCAGTGTGGTGTCCATTTGTGGTGTTATCACTGTGTTACTGGGAATGTGTTTACCAATACTTTACACTGCCTTGGAGATAAGCCTGGCTGCTTGTGCCAAGCTACCAGGGGGTGAGCAGGGGTTATCTAAGAGTGTGTCCCTCCTTACCCTAACTAGACGCAAGGGTCCCTTTCCGGACTAAGGCCCCCACCTCAGCCAACTAGAGACCCCCAGTTCTTACAAACGCCAACTGCATTAACATTGAACAATCTTTCCTGTAAAGGGTCCATTTCTGGATGTCACTCAGCTTCCTGATTCTCAACCCCAGTAAGAAAGACGATCTACTTCTTGCTCCAAAGCGCCGTTCATGGCTATCACAGCTAAAAGTCAATACCCTTCTCCAAAGTCTCTGCTCACGCAAAATCCCTAGGATTTATCCCGAAAATCATCTCACCATGGAGACACAAGTCCAGCACATCCTAATATCAGAAAATCCCAAACTGTTCCACATAGAGAAATTGAAATCTCTTAAATTCTTCCACCCAACCAAAATGTAATATGTCCTTTCTCCTTACCCCATTCCAAACAGGTTTGACAAGAGAGGGGCACAAAATTGATTCAGTTCACTGTAACAGAGTATAGGATGGTTGTCAGGGATTGTGGCCTAGCCACCATCACCCTGCTTGATATCTGTGCAGCATTCAGCACTGTGGATCACTTGATTCTTTTACACTGTCTGGAAAAAAATGTGTTGCAATGGTAGTGTTTTGGCATGGATTATCACCTTTCTATCCAATTGTGACCCATCTGTACGGGGAGAGGGGTCATGCCCTCGACCTTTTTCCGTCAGCAAGAAGTGTGTCTGTTAGGCTTAATAAATGTCAGCATTACAGACACTCTTCTTGTTTAGGTCAGGCAGTCAGGTGCTGTACTTGCGCTAAATGGGCAGGCGCCTGGCTGCCTGAGCTAAACTTTGTCAGACTGAGGATTTCACAACCCTGTGGGCGTGACCACCGGAGTCTGGCAAAAGTGCCTCAAAGCCCTCCCACGGTCACAAGGCTTCGGACCTGGGCATTCAGACAGTTCACTGATAACTTCGAACCTGGGCATTCAGTTGTAAGCCCTGTTGTGCTGTGCCTAGGGCTGTGTGTCAATCAGTGACACCTAGTCACAGAGTGGTGTGGTCTCAGCAATTTCATGGACCCCATCACACACAGTGATGACGGAAGGCAGCAGTCCGAATACTCCTGGGACCTCCAAGTCTTATCTCCCGGACAGCTGCAATGAAGGTAAGTTTTCTGTTTTTTTATGTATGTGTCTATGTATGAATGTATGCATTTTGTGAGTGTTCTAAATGTGTGTATCATTGGAACGCATGGGTGTGAGTGTGTATGTGTTGGCCTTCTCCCTGCTAAAATTGCCGGCCTGCCACTGAATATGAAACATTTTACTGGTAGCTTCTTAAATGCATCAGGCCCTGATTTGCTGAATCCTACCTCAGGAGGCACTGCAGGGAGCACACCCCCTGCTGCTTGAACTGTAAAATACAGCAATAATTGGGATCCAGTGGGACTCTCATGCCCCTGGTGGCACTACACCTGCTGCACCAATGGAAGCTACACCCTTGGCGAAGAGAGAAATTTATAGTTTGTCCCCCTATGAAGTAGATTTGACATTCTGAAAAGAAAGCTCAGGGGAAACTACTTCTCTAACGTAATCCTTATACCCAACAAAGATTTAACCATTGCTCCTGTCACAATGTGGTTAAAAAAACTTTACCACTAAATATCAGGGGGAAAAATACTGAGGGAGAATGTTGAATCACTGATTTAAATCATTTAAGACCAGTGTTATTAACTTAATGTGCCGATAACTGCATTATTTTCACATTTTCCCTCAACCTCTCCTGTCAGACCTGCACCAGCACACTGTGCTATCCCCACTCCTGCCACGCGGCTACTCGTGATGCAACCTACAGGCTACCTCTGCTACTCTGGGCTGGAACTTGGCTAAGGGACAGAGAAAGGAGAGGTTCCAGCCAAAAGGAGTGGCTGGGATCCGCCTTTGAGTCAGGAGTGCTGATAATGTATAGCTATTGGTTTCATGTAGGGCTTTAAATCACCGTTTTGCTTTGCCTAAGAGATTATATAAAAACAGACAATGCTATTACTCAATGGAAAGATTCTCAATTTAACAACCGCAGAAGAAAGGAGGGCTGGGTTGGCCTCACCAGAACTCGTGAGCTGTCATAGGTGATTCTTCCCACTGATGATCGCCTTTACTTAAAATAAAGAAGGAAAGGAAATAGAACAAAACCATATGCTTTTTAATAAGGCCGGTCTGAAAACCACAGAGCCGTCCCATCTCATTCTCCAAACCAGCGGGTGCTTATCATTTGGTTCAGAAGCCACACTTTGTTAACAAATACACAACTAGGGATGCAGAAGTGCTTAATTTGTGTAAATAAATAAGTGCTAGGGCCCTCTTCAAGAGACCATTGCAGCTTGTGCTGACTGTGCCAAGACTGCCAATGACAATACCACCACAACTACTAACCATCACACTCCCGCAAGTGTGGCAGTTCGGACTATTCCAGGCTCCCAAACCTAGACGAGTTGCTTGGCATCCGGTATTAGTAATTTTTAATTTATAATGAATTAATAAATAACTGTAGTTGTGTTCATCTCTAAATTAGATAGACAGCACCACCATGTGGCAAACTGTCATAAGTGCTTGAGTTGAACATTTAGAGCCGGTGCCAAGCCCTGGAAACTACTGGCTCAAATCAAGCACTGGAAAGTCTGTCTTTCTAATGTTGTTCTCCTCGATAGGGTACTCCAACGTCTACAGATACATATATAATGTTGTATCATGTAGCTTTGGAATACCCTTCTGTAAACTTATGCTCTGTGCCCCAAACAAATGCTCTGAGACTCGAGGTTTTATGAACTACTAAGCCCCCTCCACCCTCTGCGCTCCCAACCCAAACACACACCAAAAGAATTCACAGGTGGCAGCTCTTCCCACAAGGTTTCTAAAATTGTGATTTGGTTCTGCAAAAAAACAGGCCTGCCAGTTTCTTCTGGTCACCCACTCAGTCAGGTGGCCACTTTGCTCGAGGACATTATATACACTGTCTCCAGTACTGAACTTTTCACCTACAAATCATTAATTAAAGTGTGTTAGTCTAATGTGTTCAATGGAAGCAAAGCAAGACTCCAAGACTGCATTAGCCTATTACACAAAGGTTTACAATGTAATCCATGTGCGTGGTGACCTGGAGGGAGGTGGTCATCCTACCCACTCTTATTCTCCGGGCTCTGATTCGGAGCATAATGTCTCCGGCAAAGTGGTCCAAGGTCCAATGTTTTGTTTGTTATGGGTCGTACGTTTACTAAAGTAACTTAGAGAGGCCACAGTGTGCTTGCTATGTCCACTGTTAAAGGACTAACAGCTAAACCTTAGAACTACAAGCCATGAGTTCTAATCGCAGCTTTCTTACCAGAGATCACTGTGTGACCGTGTGCAGATCACCGTATCTTCTAGTACCTCTGTTCCATTATCTGCCACAATTGGAGCTCATGGAAGATCGCTGAATTGCGGATATTATTGTCTATTCAATCCTGCATGCTCGCAGTATATTTATAGATAGATTTCTGGCACTGAACCGCTTTTCTCCCTCGTCTGATGGCAATATCCCAGCCCCTGGTGCCTCGGGCTCTGTAATGTGGCCGGCAGACTGGAGCAGCCAAGTGGAAGCATCGTTTGCAGAGTGGCAGATGGTAAAAGATATCATGAAAGGCCCAAGCATGAGGTCAAGCCAGCTTCCTGCCTGAAGCATCCACGTGTAACAGGAACTGCCTGCCCGGTACTGCCCGTTTGGTTCAGTTTGATCTTCCAAATCCGGCCCTCTCTGTGTTTCTGCTGAGAGAGTGTCGCTCGCGCTGAGGGTGGTTTTCAAGGTCCCACGCTGTCCTTTCCCGCTGGAGAAATTCTTCCTAAAACAGAATGTTGCCAGGGGGACGGAGCGACCATGCCATGCTGGCACGTGAACATAAAGGACTGCAGGTGTTGGTAGTTCCGAGGGCTAACACACCCGCTGCAGAGAGATCTGCGTGTTACTTGAAAATCACTAGTGGGAAAGACGTTCACTCGGATTGTCATCGTCTGAGGTTAGTTAAACCTTAATAGCTGCGATCGGCACTTTATTTATATTAAGCTACAGGTCCGAGTAACACATACATCCTGTGCTTGAAATGGAAAAATAGAAGTGCAGATACTCTGTACCAGAGTACCTGCTAGTTTTTGAATAGTGCCCTGCACTCTCCAATTAAAAGCATTCCGTCTCTCTTGAGGAGTGCCGGTACTCTCCCATTGAAAGTATTACATCTGTCTTGAAGTGCCGTTACTCTCCCATTGAAAGTATTACATCTGTCTTGAGAAGTGCAGGTACTCTCCCTCTCAAAATAAAAAAGTGACCAGACAATACCAGCCCATTTAAAGCATTGCATACATAAAAACAACACATATATCAAATCACGTTCCAAGAAGCCGACATACCTCAGTAGGCATATTGATCAAGGAGCAACTAAGCACCTTTGATCTCATTCTCGACATGCAACTGGCTCCGTCCCACCCCTACCGGCCTTTCAGTGACAACTACCTGTACACAGGCAGCCAGGCTGATCTAACAACTTCCACGAAGGTGCCACATCACTCCCCTGATGAGGAAACTGCATAGGCTACCAGTCAAACAACGCACTGCATTTAAGATCGGTTGCTTCATCTTTAAGTCCCTGCATAGCACGTGCCCCGAATTCATCTCTTCACACATCCATAGGTATACTCCCGTGCAGGACTTTAAGTGGGATGAAAAAACTGGGGGGTCTCTCAAGGGGACATCGCCATTGTAATTAAGGGCGTGGCTTAAAAACACATAAGCTAAAAAAAATTACTTAACATAGTGTGCAGCCCGACTTGTATTTTGCGTTTTTTGTCTTTACATCCAGATATAGGATACAACAAGTAACATCATACCTAAAACAAGTCAGGACTATTGGCTTTGTCAATGGTTGTTAGTTGCATAAAATAAATAAGCAGCAACTGTGACTTGTATATAGTATTGAAAAAGGTTCCACTTAAAGGCATGGTGACACCACTGACAATGCTGCTGCTGTGGAATTCCGAAAAGAAAAGAGAAATCCAGAGAGAAAATGACTCTTTAAAGGATTTCCCTTCCCCTACAACGCTCGAATAAAACGGACCGCCTGTGCAAGGGCACAAAACAGAGCCCGATAGAGACCCGTTTCGAGGCCTCCTTAAAAAAACTGCTCAGACCCGGTCCACTTAAAGCCCTGCTCCCGTTCATAACCTGAGGTCCTCACACCTCGACCTCTTGGTCACCCCCCCTTTAAAAAGAAGAGGCTGGGCAGAGCCAGATTTTCTATTTTGGCTCCTGTTTCTGGAACTCACTTAGTCCCATCAGAGTGAGATCATCTGCTAGCTTAGATTCCAATAACTCTTGAAAACATAGCTGTTCTCTCAAGCATATGAATGAATCAATGAGCTGCACAAACTTTCCTGTTTCCAGCGCCAAGAAACCACATGCTGTATGTGCGCTCTAGAAATAATTTTAACATAACCAATCAGAAATCTCCCAATGTCCCCATTGGTTTTTGCACCTCTTCCGAATGTACACAGTCCCGAATACAGCCAGGAACCTTCGCCTTCAGGCTTCTGCCTCGCAGAAGATGCCCCTGGCTGAGCCCAGCACTCTCCTCCGTACTCAGTTGACCTTGCTGGAGGTGGAGGAGGCCTGGCCAGAAGGCTGGGACCAGAGGCCACCGAGGAAGCGTGCCTGCGCCGAGCAGCCGAATTGTAATGTGCATTCAATTACCCGGCGTGTTGTCGAGCGGTTGCTCGCCGCCGAAATCCATCCATTACCCTCAGCCTATTTCCATCGACGCCCAGACAAAAGTAATAATATTCGGAAGGAACGCATCGCGTTTCTGGAGCCATAAAGCCCCCCTGCTCTCCGCAGTTTGCAAAACATATGTGATAATTAAGGTCAGTGTAACGGCAGCCATCCATCTCCGGGCCAGGCGAGGCTGTGATTAGGACCTGCTGCTGTGATCACGTGCCGGCAGCTCGCATATGCTCTCGCGCAGGCTGGGGTGTCTGCGAGGGGGTTCTCGCGAGGAACGTGCCACAGCTCGAGCCATGGGTTTTACGTAGTGACGTAAGAGGCGCTTGGAAGCGCTTCTTGGGCCTGAGCCGTGCACACTGCACGTGCAATTGAAAGCTGGAGTTATTTTAGTCTGCTTTTTCCACATAGTTTAGAGCAGTTCTTCATGGAAATCTCTTTTTTTTTTTATGTTATCCGACATTTGTGCAGCTCATAACTGCTAGTAGTGTGACTGACTAAATGGCACTTTAACTGTCTGGAGCGATTATATGCAAACATGCATGTTTGGTTGCGGAAATGCGTGATTCACCCAGTTATTTCTGTGCACAAATAACCGAGTGAGAATTTGAGGTCCTCCAGACATACCTGGTCTGGTTGTGTCCCGACAACCGTGGTGCTGCTTGTGTGCGTTCTCCTGTTTAAAAGGGTAAGTAAAAGAAACAGATTGTAGTCACGTAGCATTATTTCACCTGGAGATGTTGGGCCCTTGCCTGCATTTCTGTTATCATTTTTTCTGCTGCGGTTTAATAGTGTCTTGGTTGATTGGTGTTTTCTTGGAGGTTGTTTAGATATTTAGATATCAGGTAGGGCCTGAAAATTCAAACGGCCAAATTCTTAAGACCATCTGGTTTCTAGTTACTTTATCTGCCACAGTTTCCTCTCTCTGCCTTAGAAAGACCAACCTTTGAGTCGAGTTTTGAGATGTACCGTACAACATGCATCAAACATTTCAGGGTCATTGTTAGATATCAGGTCTCTACTTGGAAGAGGTATGCAACCTGTCCAAGTAGGGACCACAATCCTAGTCGGGGTAAGTTACAACACAATCTAAATTATCCTGTGCTCACCCCCTGGTAGCTTGGCAAAGTGCAGGCAGGCTTAACTTAGATGGCAGTGTGTAAAGTATTTGTGCAATATCCCATGCAACAACACAGTAAATACACCACAAAAAGACTCCACAACAGTTTAGAAAAATACAGAATATTTATCTTAGTAAAACAAGACCAAAATGATCAGTATCCGTCGATTAAAAGTCAAGACATTGAATATTGAAGAAATAAATGCAATATAGCACTTAGAAGCAGGTAGCGCTAAAAGGGTTACTTCAGGCCACGAGGGACCGGTGCAAATCAAAATTTCAGGCCGACCGCGATGGAGCGTGGCCGGCTATAGTGTCTCATTTGGGCCTGCTGAACATAGTACCTTGGATCTTGGGGCACAGCCTGCACGATGAGGCTTTGCTTCGTCTGGCGTCAGTTCAGAGAGGCTGTGTGGCGAGGCTTTGGAAGGCTCATCGTCATCTGGCTTTGGTTCTGAGAGCTGTGAGCTGTGCGGCGAAGCTTTGCGGGGCTTCACACTGCGTCACGTCATTTTTGGCAGAAACTCAACTGTAGAACCCACTTCTGAGGCCCAGAACTTGGAGGGGGCACCTCAGGCAAGTGTAGGACTCCCAGAAGGCAGAGTCCAGATGCACCAGCAGAGCTGCAGGAAGCCTTTTGTGTCCATGAGACTTCAGAAACAGAAGGCAAGCTAACAGGCCTTGGAGATCACTTTGGAGAGTCAGAGAGCAGCAGACCAACCAGCAGGAAAGCAGTCCTTCCAGAAAAACAGTCCAGTTGAGTCTTTTGAGCAGCATTGCAGTTCTTTCAGACTGCGATTTGGTGTAAGTCCAGAAGTGTCTGATTTGGGAGGGTCATAGACCCAGTGCTAATGCCCAAAAGTACCTTTGATGTGGGGGGAAATTGAAAGAGTGATTTTGAATTGCACTAAGACGCCTTTCAAGCTTGTCCTGTCTGCCCGGTTATCTATGGAGATCACCAGCCATTTGAGTGGGGTGCGGTCATTACTCCTTGATGTCCTGGTGTGAGCCCCCTTTCCTCCCGTCTGCCCAGGCGACCCATCGGAATGCAGATATATGCAGAGGGGTGTTCATTACCCCCTGGCCTTCCTTGGTTTGTGACTGTCTGGGAGGAATGCGCGAATGGGATCTGTCACCCCGCCCAGATGGGTATTGGAGATAGGCTAGAAGTTACATAGAGTGAAGTTAAGGGCAGAAAATGCCCACTGTCTGAAGGTGGCATTTCTGCACCAGTAGTGTTAAATCCAACCTTACCAGCAAAGCTCATTTATCACTACTATTCCACCCATACAAAACATGATAAAGCTACTCCCCTGGGATCAGGAATTTCTAGTTAGGACCACGTAAGGGAATTCCCAATGCTGGTCTATGAGGTGAGTTGGCCTCACCATCGCGAAAAAAAAAATAGGCTGTTTTTCTCTACCAGGACATGTAAAGCATGCAAGCACATGTCAGTTTCTTTGCTTAAATAGCACCCTGCTCTCTGGGTTGGTAAGGGCCATCCTTAGGGTTGACATTTGTAATAAAAGGAGGAGTTCAGGGCTTGGCAAGTAATTATACCTGTCAAGTCATAGTGACAGTGAACTGCACACACAGGCCATACATACATGGGTGATACAATCAGTGCTGCGGGCACATTAGTAGTATTTAATTTACAGACCCTGGACATCTGTAGTGCACGTTACTAGGGACTTATAAGTACATTAAATATGCAAATTTGGTACGACCCAATATTACCATGTTTTAGGGGAGAGAGCACAAGCACTCTAGCACTAATTAGCAGCACTAAAGTGCGCAGAGTCATTGAGCCAGCAAAAATGGGTACAGAAAATGGAGGAATGCAGGCAAAAAAGTTGGGGGAACTAGGCTGTCAGGTCTAACAGTCACTCATTGCTTACATCACGTCTCCGTCATTGCACAGTTACTGATTGCTTACATCACATGCCTCCGTCATTTCAAAGTCACTGATTGCTTACATCATATGCCTCAAACATTTCACAATTCACCTGCTCACTATCTCTTACTCTGCATTGGCGTATCTTTTTGAGACCTTCACAAACACTTATTGCCTGAACTTTTAAACCAAGTTCCTCGCACTGGAACTCCTGCTGCTTGCTGGCATTCCTCTGTTTAAGCAAGAGTCCTTCATTAATTCCGTCTGACAGCTGGTTGTGCGCCCACAAATTACCTATCGTGACACTCACGCAAGCCCGTAGGTTCACTTCAATTCGTATATACCTTTTGTAAATAGGTCTTTGTTGTCATTGTCGCATTTTGTATATCACCGTTTTCATAGTGTGGTTAAACTTCTGGAGGTCACGTGTCATTTCACTTTCGCTCTTGAAAGATTTTTTATGTTGTGTTTCCTGTCTCCCTTCCAGTTTCATTTCTTTCCACAGGCAGCGTAATTTCAGGCTTGCTAAACTCTGTTGTCCTGATGATGATCCATGTATCTAGTTATGGATCGAAACGTCGTTGACTCTTTAAACAGCATGCACGTTAAACTCATTTGTTAAAGCAAGTGCATCACTGTTTGCTTCTAAAAGCTTGCCCCCATTATTATGTACTGGTGAAAAGCTTTTTGTTTTGCCTGAAAAATATGTGTTTACTTGTGATTGTCTTTATGTTTGAAGGATACAGGACTGTGTCCCACTCGATTACTTTCTGATTTATCACAAAAAATCGCTTTTGAATTTATTAAATCAAATGTCCGGCTGGACATCATAACTCAATATAGTATTGATTCTGGTCTATATTCATTGTATTTTGACTTATGACTGTTTGAAGGACCAATTGTTGTTCATAACTAGTTGATACCCAGGGTCCTTCCTACCTTGTGGGTTCCCTTGTTTATAACGAACTAATCAAACATTTCACAGTCACTCCGATCACATTCCTTGAACATTTCACTGAGTGACTCATTGCTAAACTTTTCACAACGTACAGGGCTATCCAATGTTCCTAGGAACCTGGATAAATACATAATAAACTGAACAGTGGTTCTCTCAGGGGTAGCTAATAACGTCTGCTTCTAGGCAACAGTAATGAAGTGGTCTCCAGAAAGATCAAAGTTTATAAAAGACCAACTTTTAATAGTTATACACATACTTTAATGCACATGAATGTGCAAGCAGTAAGCATATGTACACATTGATGGTAACTTAACTGGAGTACATACATCTGTACAAAAGATACACACAGTAGGTGCTCCAAGTGAATGGCACAGTTATAATGATAAGTATATTATTGTGAACAATGCTGAACAGTGTTACAATAGCCAACAGAATGTTGACTTTAAAAACATGTCTTTAAAGGAGCATGGACTCAAAATTACCAGATAGGTTCCACCGTTAGTAAAATACCTACTTGAAGTCAGCATATGTACGTTGATGTTTCGACCCCTATAAGTACACTATTATCAGGGTCTTCATCAGGACCATACAGCTAGACACCTCACAAAGAAGGTCAAGCACATAGAGATCAGCTTCTTGATATTTATATATAGTTTTGCGAATCAGCAGACCAATAAAACCTATAAAAAGCTTCTGTGAGAGTCGGGATACAGGTGCAGCTGTCCACTAACTCTGTATCCAAGGATGGAATCACTACTTTTCAGTTAATTAATAGTTATCAAACTTTTAACCGTCACTGATAGCTTATATCATGTCTCAATTGTTTAATAGGTACTGATTGACTGTGAAATGTTTGAGGCATGTGATGTAATCAGTGAGTGACTGCAAAATGTTTGAGGCATGTAATGGTAGCACGCATTGCTTACATCACATCAATCAAACATTTCACAGTCATTCATTGCTTAAATCACATCTCAAATATTTCAGGCACTCATTGCTTACATCACATTCCTCAAATATATGAATAGAGTCTGATCAGTGCTTACATTCTCTGCCTCAAACAGTTCACAGAGCTCAGCCATTACTTACGTCACATTCCTCAACCTGGTCATAGAGGCTCAGTAATTATTTATATCAACTGCCTCAAACAGGTGAATAGAGCATACTTATTGCCAATGCATTTCACATGTCGAGTATGAACAAAATGTGACTAAGCCCTCCCCGCCCAATCATCCTTCCAAAACACGTAACCTGCCAGTGGTGTAAAGAGGATGCATGGACCTTGGTGCAAGCCGAGAACATTGGCCCACTGAACACTGGTTGGATTGTAATTCCAAAAAATGATCAGGGATTGGTTATGCCCTCTGGCCAGCTGGCCCCAGTGCCCATGCACCCGCTGCACCATTCCCAGCGGAGCCCCTGTGACCTGCCAGGATGAGAGCTTCATATTTGACCAGACAAGTTCGCTTCAGAACATAAAGGTTACTTAAGCGAAGCCTTCAAAATCAGTTCATTTTTTAAAATGATAAATTGCATCTATGAAAGGAAGGCTCTTCGGAATGAGAAGAGTGTCTTTATCTGTAGTGCAGAGGGAAGACCAGCAGGACGCACACAGCTCCCATGCCCTGCCTATGGGAACTCTTCCCTTCTCTGGATCTTGGGTGCCTAAAAAGACCTCTGAAATTTACCATTTTCAGCATCAGTACTCTGCCTCCAAAGAAAAGATAACACCTTTTAATCTTACAAAAATACTAGATACATATAAGGAAACAGCGCTCGTTTAAAGAAAGTGCATCATTTAGTGCCAACAGTCCAACTGAAGCCATCTTGGCATTCAGGAGGGAAAAGGCTGCAAAAATGAACACAATATTTTCCCACGTAAGGAATGGTGTTGTGTGAGGAGGGGTGGCATTCCTCGTCCCCAGCAGCCAGGCCTGTGGGCGAGATCGTATCCGGGAGAGCATAGGTTTTCCGCTGTTTTGCACTTGGTTGGCAGGGGAACAGTTCAGGTAGTGTTCTCTGCACGGGCACGTCGTTGTTTTTCCAACAGAGACCTCTGTAGGGTTGTTTTATTTTGGTTTTTCTAGGTAAACTGTGTGCCCGCCCGTTCTACCGTACTGAATGGATGCAGTTTTACTCCACGACAGTCGCACAGTGTGCCCTTGTGCAGGTCAGAGAAGGCCCTGTGTATGAGGGGTCTGAGTTCTGCAGTCTTGCACCACACCCACAACAAGAAGGCACTTTCTCTGCCACGTTCTGCATATTTTCCATGGTTGAGAAGGGTTGGAGTGGTTTAAACTGGATCCCGAAGGGTTTCAGAAAGGGCGGCGCATCTGGAAGGCTAGTAGAGCTGGGACAGAGTGTCACCCGAATAACCTACACATTCACTTGACCCATGCCAGGCTTGTGAATGAGTATGTCCTAGCCCAATGGGACTTAGATGCTCCACCTCATTGGAGATGCTTTTACTAAATAAATAGTCAAGACCTAGCAGGGTTCGAAGTTAATGGGAACCAACCTGAACTGTTTTTCACTACTGAAGATGTCACTTATTTATACAGATCCACTACTTTCTTTTGTTTTGTTTATAAGATTTCCATTAGTCTTTTTTGCAATTACGGCATGCCTCATATTTGATTTTGCCACTGCTCATGAGACACTTTACACACTAATTATACAACGTTTCGTACAGAGGATCTGGAAGACATCTAAACCCTTGTGTGCTTAAATAACCACCTCTTCCTCCCAGCTTCCTCCCCTTGCCACTCCCCAACTCTTCCATACGTTTCATTTTAGGGGTTTGCAAAGTTTCAAATGCTTTTCCTCACAGAGTTCTAAAGCCAGGAAATCCAGATTTGCGAAAATTTGCGAAAATTGGGGCCACATCAACGTTGTGGTAATTTCTCACAATGTCCATTTGTTTTTGACTTATTGTCTCATCATCACCCTGGTGGCTGCTTTAAACCATTCATGTTTAAGCACATGCATGCACTTAATACACTCCGGTTATTGTTTAAAATCGATTGGAAAGTATTATTGTGAAAGTGAAATGCCCTACATATATATATTAAATTATGCCCTTTTGGGGACATGAGGCCCTACTACTTCATAAGGATGGTATAGCTACCATCTTTTATCTCCAAAGGTAGGCTTAGTGCATGAGCACCGCCATACAGTCTTACTTCTTCCGGGTATCTATATCATCCGATGAGAAACAAACATAGCCCACTTTCATTCCCTCAGGGAAGGTTGCTCAGTGAGATAACACATCTGGTGCAGAGTTGTATGCGTGGTGTTCACTCTACAAGTTTAGGGGGCAGCTGAATCAGATGTTCATCTCTTCAGAGTCAATAACATGAGGACTATTTTAAGGGACTCATCTGGGAGGTGCTATTGGAAGAATGACCAGCACAAACTCAGGAAAAGCTGGTTTGTGAAAAAGGTGGTAAATGTTGCATAGGACATGAAGGATAGGTTGAGGTTCACTTTTCAGGAAAACAGGATCACCATACTTTGAAGACAAGTTGTCCTGGCTGGTGACAGAGCAAATTCCTTGTGGTTTCTTCAATCCAACAGACCGTGAGAGTGGGGGAAAAGTATTGGCTTCAACCCGGACTGAAGATTAAAAGAGAACAGCATTGGAAAACAACCTAATAGTTTTCGCAATGAAAGCTATTTGGTTTGGCAATGTTTTGTAGTCATGCTGTACAGCAACATAGATGCTTTGCACTGTGGTTAATATATATTTTAAAAAGGTAAATATTGCAGCCAGGGCTGATGTGCTTTTTTTAAGTGCATTGGTGCTGGATGCATCATTGTGCTTTTTGCATTCTTATTGTTGTTAGCCATGCTGCACAGTAGCCACACAGCTATACAGCATGGCTACAAATCACTGCAAAAGTCAGCAATGCCCATGCTGTACAATATGAAACAAGGAAATGGCAGAGCCAACAGTCTCCAAGGTGAAACCGATTGGCTTTCCAATGCCTACAAGGTCTCTGCCCAGCACCCCTGTGATTCTGAGCAAATCAGTTAACCTCCCCATGTGTGGAAAACAAATATAACATTTGGCATAAAATCCTATCACATAAAGAAAGCAATTGTGCCCAAGTCTGTGTCTTGGGTAAAATATTTTCAGAAGCAGATAGCTTCTTTAAAAGAGAGTGTGGCACAGTAAAACATATCTACAAATAGCAAAAGGCTCAACAAGGATGACCGATAGGAAGAAAGAATAAAAGTAGTACTTCAATCACAGCGCGAACTGAGGGGGAAAACAGCAATAATCAGTAATTGGTCCATGCTCCAGTTGCAAGAAGAGGAAGTGAAGCCAGCACTCAATCAATCAATCAATCATAACACTTGTATAGCGCACTACTCACCCGGAAGGGTCTCAAGGCGCTTGGGGAAAAAGGTCCGCTACTGCTCGAACAGCCAGGTCTTGAGTTGTCTCCTGAAGGCGAGATGGTCCTGGGTCAGCCGAAGGTGGATGGGGAGGGAGTTCCATGTCTTGGCCGCCAGGTAGGAAAAGGATCTTCCTCCGGCGGTGGCTCTTCGGATGCGTGGTACGGCGGCGAGGGCAAGGCTAGTAGATCGTAGCTGGCGGGTGGGCGTGTAGAAGGTCAGGCGGTCGTTGAGGTACTTGGGGCCCAGGTCGTGGAGAGCCTTGTGTGTGTGAGTGAGGAGTCTGAATGTGATCCTCTTGTTGACTGGGAGCCAGTGCAGGTCCCTCAGGTGGCCGGAGATGTGGCTGCGTCGGGGGATGTCCAGGATGAGTCGGGCGGAGGCGTTCTGGATGCGTTGGAGTCTTCTTTGTAGCTTGGCTGTGGTGCCGGCGTAGAGGGTGTTTCCGTAGTCCAGTCGGCTGCTGACGAGTGCCTGGGTGACCGTCTTCCTGGTTTCGGTCGGGATCCATCGGAAGATCTTGCGGAGCATGCGTAGGGTGTGAAAGCATGACGAGGAGACGGCGTTGACTTGTCTGGTCATCGAGAGGGAGGAGTCCAGGATGAAGCCCAGGTTGTGTGCGTGGTCTGTTGGCTTGGGGGTGGTGCCCAGGGAGTGGGGCCACCAGGAGTCGTCCCAGGCAGAGGGCGATGGTCCCAGGATGGGGACTTCTGTCTTGTCTGAGTTCAGTTTTAGGCGGCTGTCCTTCATCCATTCAGCGACGTCTTTCATCCCTTCGTGTAGGCTGGTTCTGGCGGTGTCGGGGTCTCTGGTGAGGGAGAGGATCAGCTGGGTGTCGTCGGCGTAGGAGATGATGTTGAGGTTGTGTTGGCGTGCGATGGCTGCAAGAGGTCTCATGTAGACGTTGAAGAGGGTGGGGCTGAGTGATGATCCTTGCGGTACGCCGCAGATGACTTCGGTGGCCTCGGATCTAAACGGGGGAGGCGGACTCTCTGAGTTCTTCTGGCGAGGAACGAGATGATCCACTCCAGTGCCTTCTCTTGGATGCCGATGTTGCTGAGGCGTTGAACTAGGGTGCGGTGGCAGACAGTGTCGAACGCTGCAGAGAGGTCCAGGAGGATGAGTGCCACTGTTTCCCCGTTGTCGAGCAGGGCTCGGATGTCGTCGGTGGCTGCGATGAGGGCGGTCTCGGTACTGTGGTTGGCTCTGAAACCGGACTGCGAGGGGTCGAGGGATCCGTTCGTCTCAAGGAAGGCGGCAAGCTGTCTGTTGACGGTCTTCTCGATGACATTAGCAGGAAAAGGGAGGAGCGAGATGGGGCGGAAGTTCTTGAGGTCGGTGGGGTCCGCTGTTGGTTTCTTCAGTAGGGCGCTGAGCTCGGCGTGCTTCCAGCTCTCCGGGAATGTGGCGGTGTTGAAGGAGGTGTTGATGATGTTCCCGAGTTGGGGTGCGATGGTGGAGTCGGCCTTGTTGAAGACGTGGTGTGGGCATGGGTCGGTTGGAGATCCGGAGTGGATGGTGTTCATCGTGCGGGCTGTGTCTTCGGTGGTCACCGTGGTCCAGGTGCGGAGGGTGGCGGTGGGGGGCGTTGGTTCGGCGGTAGGGTGCGTGGATGGCGCGCCAAAGCTGTTGTGGATGTCGGTGATCTTGCGGTGGAAGAACGAGGCAAGGGAGTCGCAGAGATCTTGTGAAGGAGTGATGTCGTTGTTGCCGGTGCTGGGGTTGGAGAACTCCTTGACGATGCTGAAGAGTTCCTTGCTGTCGTGGGCGTTGTTGTCCAGTCGATCCTTCAGTGATTTCTTCTTGGTGGTGCGGATGAGCTGGTGGTGCTTGTGGGTGGCGTTTTTGAGGGCGGTCATGTTGTCTGTGGTCTGGTCCCGGAGCCAGGTTTTCTCGAGGGTGCGGCAGTTCTTTTTGGAGTCCTTGAGTTCGTCGGTGAACCAGGAGGCCTTCTTGCTTCTGGGTCTGCTGGGAGGGTTCTTCAGTGGTGCGAGGACGTCGGCGCAGGCGGTCAGCCACTGCGTGAAGTTGCGGGCTGCTTCATTGGGGTCCGTTGTGCTGGCGGGTGGGTTCTGGCTAAGGGAGGTGGTGAGTTGGTCGACGGTGATCTTGCTCCAGCTTCTATGAGGAACCTGTTGCGGGTGGTGGTGGGTCGTGGTTCTTCTGAAGCTGAAGTGGACGCAGCTGTGGTCGGTCCAGTGGAGTCCGGTGGAGTGGCTGAAGGTGATGTGCTTGCTGGATGAGAAGACGGGATCAAGCGTGTGGCCGGCGTAGTGGGTTGGGGTGTTGACCAGTTGCTTGAGTCCGAGGTTGGCGAGGTTGTCCAGCAGGGCGGCGGTGTTGCGGTCCTTGTTGTTCTCCAGGTGGAAGTTGAGGTCTCCTAGGAGGATGTAGTCGGCGGAGGGGAGGGCGTGCGGGCTGATGAAGTCCGTGATGTCTTCGCTGAATTGTGTGCGTGGTCCCGGGGCTCTGTAGATGAGGGTGCCTCTGAGGGTTGTCTTGGGGTCGGTGTGTATCTGGAAGTGGAGGTGCTCGGCGGCGGCGAAGGTGTCGTTGGAGTCGGTCGTGATGCGGATGGTGTTCTTGTGGACGATGGCGATGCCTCCTCCGGTCTGGTTGATGCGGTCCCTCCTGATGATCTTGTATCCGTCCGGGATGGCGATGGCGATGTCGGGGGCTGAGGAGACGTTCATCCAGGTTTCCGTGAGGAAGGCGATGTCTGGTGATGTGGTGTCGAGGAGGTTCCAGAGTTCTACGGCGTGTCTGTGGACGGAGCGGGTGTTGAGCAGGATGCACTTGAGGTGGTTGCTGCTGGTGCTTGGCTTGGCGGGTGAGGTGCCGGTTCAGAGGCAGGAGAATTTGCAGGTTTTTAGGTGAAGGGTCCGTGGGTGCGTTTCGGGGTGGCCCGGCAGCAAGCGGGGTTCCGGCCGGCATTGAGTGCGTTGAGGGCGGCGGCGTCGTAGGTCCGACGTTTCGTCTTGCAGCGGCCAGGGATCCTGGCGCTGGGCGCGGGCCAGGCACGGACGGGTGCAGACGGACTTGCCTTTGGCGTGCCTTCGGCGCACAATTGGCGCGCCCGCTGCGCGTGAACACTGCGCGTATGCATGGGCGTCATAAGAAGGAGCCGGGAGGGAGAAGCAGCTGGGTGGTGGGAGCGGGGCGGCGAATGGGCAGGAGGGGGGCGGGGCCGCAGGGAGGCAGCGGCGGGAGAAGGAGGTCGGAGGGCGGCTCAGTGGCGGCTGGGTCGCCCCCGGGGGAAAACGAAGAAACAGGAACTAAGGCACAAACGAGGGCACAAGAGGGCGCAAATGGAGGGAAAATAAATACGAAGGCAAAGCTAAGGCCAGAGGCGGCTCAGCGGCGGCTGGGTTGTCTGGGGAGAAACGAAGCAAAAAGCGAAAAACGAAGGCAAGAAGGCAACGAGGCAGTAGCAGGGGGTGTGGGGGCGACCTCGCCTGATTACAGGCTCACTGGCCAATTAGAAGGCAGAAAATAAGAGTGCCAATGAAGCAAATGAAAGCTAAGCAAAGGGCAGTCTGCAATCCCCTCGTGGTATACAATATCTCTAGCAAGCGAGAGCACATGCAGTACATGCTCTATCACAGGTGAGACCTAACAAGATGCAGAGCTAGCAGCAGGTTTGGAGTTTACATATAAACAGATGTGATCTTTAAATCCTTGATTGAGTAATAGGGAGATTCTAATTTCAGCTGTATGAAGTCACGCGACTGTAGCTACAAATGATGTAGCTGTCATCAGGGCGAGAAAACCAGGACATAAAACAATAATAAAAAGCTCACTATCTTGATTTGTATAAGTATTGATTTTCACAGACCAGATGACAGGTTTGTATTGTATGGAGCATTTCCCAAATGTAACTGCCTGGTTCCTGCCCGCAATCACACAAGGAAATCAGAATAAGGGCTAATCAGAGCGCACAGCTTATCACCTACTTCCACAGGTGGGGATGTGACATGATGGACTGATCAGCTGCAGCGGATTCTGATTTTAGCACTGTAAGAGGTAGAAATGCAGCGAGAAACCACGCAGGCAGTGCTGAATAGGACAGTGACAGCACTTCAGGAACGGGTGCACAGTGCAGGAAGCAGACAACAGGCTGGCCTGCAGACACCCGTCAGAGATCAACCAAAAGCTGTAGAGATTTGCAGACAGGCACTATGGAGATTAGAGCAGACAGAAAGAACCCTTAGAAGGGATGGTGTTCATCGTGCTGGCTGTGCCTTCGGTGGTCACCGTGGTCCAGGTGCGGAGGGTGGCGGTGGGGGGCGTTGGATCGGCGGTAGGGTGCGTGGATGGCACGCCGAAGCTGTTGTGGATGTCGGTGATCTTGCGGTGGAAGAACGAGGCGAGGGAGTCGCAGAGATCTTGTGAAGGAGTGATGTCGTTGTTGCCGGTGCTGGGGTTGGAGAACTCCTTGACGATGCTGAAGAGTTCCTTGCTGTCGTGGGCGTTGTTGTCCAGTCGATCCTTCAGTGATTTCTTCTTGGTGGTGCGGATGAGCTGGTGGTGCTTGCGGGTGGCGTGTTTGAGGGCGGTCATGTTGTCTGTGGTCTGGTCCCAGAGCCAGGTTTTCTCGAGGGTGCGACAGTTCTTTTTGGAGTCCTTGAGTTCGTCGGTGAACCAGGAGGCCTTCTTGCTTCTGGGTCTGCTGGGAGGGTTCTTCAGTGGTGCGAGGTCGTCGGCGCAGGCGGTCAGCCACTGCGTGAAGTTGCGGGCTGCTTCATTGGGGTCCGTTGTGCTGGCGGGTGGGTTCTGGCTGAGGGAGGTGGTGAGTTGGTCGACGGTGATCTTGCTGCAGCTTCTATGAGGAACCTGTTGCGGGTGGTGGTGGGTCGTGGTTCTTCTGAAGCTGAAGTGGACGCAGCTGTGGTCGGTCCAGTGGTTTCCGGTGGAGTGGCTGAAGGTGATGTGCTTGCTGGATGAGAAGACGGGATCAAGCGTGTGGCCGGAGTAGTGGGTGGGGGTGTTGACCAGTTGCTTGAGTCCGAGGTTTGCGAGGTTGTCCAGCAGGGCGGCGGTGTTGCGGTCCTTGTTGTTCTCCAGGTGGTAGTTGAGGTCTCCTAGGAGGATGTAGTCGGCGGTGGGGAGGGCGTGCGGGCTGATGAAGTCCGTGATGTCTTCGCTGAATTGTGTGTGTGGTCCCGGGGCTCTGTAGACGAGGGTGCCTCTGAGGGTTGTCTTGGGGTCGGTGTGTATCTGGAAGTGGAGGTGCTCGGCGGCGGCGAAGGTGTCGTTGGAGTCGGTCGTGATGCGGATGGTGTTCTTGTGGGCGATGGCGATGCCTCCTCCGGTCTGATTGATGCGGTCCCTCCTGATGATCTTGTATCCGTCCGGGATGGCGATGGCGATGTCGGGGGCTGAGGAGACGTTCATCCAGGTTTCCGTGAGGAAGGCGATGTCTGGTGATGTGGTGTCGAGGAGGTTCCAGAGTTCTACGGCGTGTCTGTGGACGGAGCGGGTGTTGAGCAGGATGCACTTGAGGTGGTTGCTGCTGGGGCTTGGCTTGGCGGGTGAGGTGCCGGTTCAGAGGCAGGAGAACTTGCAGGTTTTGCAGGTGAAGGGTCCGTGGGTGCGTTTCGGGGTGGCCCGGCAGCAAGCGGGGTTGCGGCCGGCATTGAGTGCGTTGAGGGCGGCGGTGTCGTAGGTCCGACGGTTCGTCTTGCAGCGGCCAGGGATCCTGGCGCTGGGCGCGGGCCAGGCGCAGACGGGCTTGCCTTTGGCGCGCCTTCGGCGCACAATTGGCGCGCCCGCTGCGCGTATGCATGGGCGTCATAAGAATGAGCCGGGAGGGAGGAGCAGCGGGGCGGCGAATGGGCAGGAGGGGGGCGGGGCCGCAGGGAGGCAGCGGCGGGAGAAGGAGGTCGGAGGGCGGCTCAGCGGCGGCTGGGTCACCCGGGGGAAAACGAAGAAACAGGAACTAAGGCACAAACGAGGGCACAAGAGGGCGCAAATGGAGGGAAAATAAATACGAAGGCAAAGCTAAGGCCAGAGGCGGCTCAGCGGCGGCTGGGTCATCTGGGGAGAAACGAAGCAAAAAGCAAAAAACGAAGGCAAGAAGGCAACGAGGCAGTAGCAGCGGGTGTGGGGGCGACCTTGCCTGATTACAGGCTCACTGGCCAATTAGAAGGCAGAAAATAAGAGTGCCAATGAAGCAAATGAAAGCTAAGCAAAGGGCAGTCTGCAATCCCCTCGTGGTATACAATATCTCTAGCAAGCGAGAGCACGTGCAGTACATGCTCTATCAGAGGTGAGACCTAACGAGATGCAGAGCTAGCAGCAGGTTTGGAGTTTACATATAAACAGATGTGATCTTTAAATCCTTGATTGAGTAATAGGGAGATTCTCATCTACAGCTGTATGAAGTCACGCGACTGTAGCTACAAATGATGTGGCTGTCATCAGGGCGAGAAAACCAGGACATAAAACAATAATAAAAAGCTCACTATCTTGATTTGTATAAGCATTGATTTTCACTGACCAGATGACAGGTTTGTAATGTATGGAGCATTTCCCAAATGTAACTGCCTGGTTCCTGCCCGCAATCACACAAGGAAATCAGAATAAGGGCTAATCAGAGCGCACAGCTTATCACCTACTTCCACAGGTGGGGATGTGACATGATGGACTGATCAGCTGCAGCGGATTCTGATTTTAGCACTGTAAGAGGTAGAAATGCAGCGAGAAACCACGCAGGCAGTGCTGAATAGGACAGTGACAGCACTTCAGGAACGGGTGCACAGTGCAGGAAGCAGAAGCTGGCCTGCAGACACCCGTCAGAGATCAACTAAACGCAGTAGAGATTTGCAGACAGGCACTATGGAGATTAGAGCAGACAGAAAGAACCCTTAGAAAGGAAAGCATCTGGGTCCATAGACGTCTGTATGGGAGGAGTTTTAATACTAATGTCGATCATTGTGCACTAACATAAAACAAAGCGCAATATAAAAACACAAGCACAAGGGTGTCACCCGAGGAAAGCACAGAAATCTAAAGCAACGAATTCTTCAAATATCGAACTCCAAAACGGGAACCAAGGGAACAAGGAAGGAGCAAATTTGTCAAACCCATTAACCTTTACAAGCCAGCTTCAAAGGCCGGTGCAATTTGATTGGAGGAGTGAACTAGTGGAGATGGACAGAACGGAAAGACAACACTGCCTGGAGCAGCCACAGATAATGCACGTGAACCTAGCAGCCGGCACAAGCAGGCAGATCTAGCAGAAGCAGGCAGTGCCTGGACGACATAGGCACACATCAGTAATGTGAAATGTCAACCTGGCACAGGAAATGCAAAGGCAACACCAAGCTGGCATATGGGCTCGCAAAGAAAATGCTCAGATTAACAGACAGAAGCATCCCTGTGATTAAGCCATGGGAAGCAGTGGCCTGTGTTACATTATGTGGTGTGTGATGTGTTACCGCTTTTGCTTCATGAAGCTTTTAAAACTTCAAAATCTTTCTGAACTTTATGTAAGTACAATTTTAAGGCTCTCCTGCTTGAAGTAGATTTGCAAGAGAAAAACTCTGCGAAAGATAAACATTTTGTGGCAGAATTCTCCCCCAAAAGCACATTTTCAAGGAATGTCTCCTGCAATTAAAGTATCTGAGCACTTTGCACAAACAGTGCAAAGTGAAAAGAGTGTCAAAGTCATATGCTCTGAGGAAAACTTCTCCCACTGATCCCTAGTAGATTTCTGACTGTGGCTCTGTGACACTGAATGCTTTACAGCTCAACAATTACAACACTGTGACCCTGAGCGCCTGCAGCAGGCCTGGCCTTGGTTTGTGTAGGACTGAATACAAAGTACAGCCTCGAAGAGCTAAGTCTCTCAAAGCACTTCAGAGCCAGTCAGGTAGTGGGCTGAGAATGTGCTATACAAATGCACTTGTAATGTAACAAGAAATGGTTAAAACATGAACTGTCCCCGAGCAAAATCAAACAAATAACAATTCTTTAAGAAAAAAGAAAGTTCAGATTCTTTTCATTTCATATATTCGATAAATCAGTTCCTTTTATTTTCTTTTTTCCTTTTTTCTTCTTAACTGTCAAATTTCCATTAGATCTTCAAACAATCATACAAATGTAGCCAAAAAAGGTAGAGCCGACACGTGTTTCGTCACAGGACATTCACCCTTTGACTTCTTCAGGCTACAACAAAACAACAGATCCATAATATATACAGATTCTTTAATACAACTCCATTTACCCTTCACCATCACCAGTGTCAGATAAAGGAAACACTAAATACAACAAAAGTGTTTCAGAAAGAAAAGAGAAGGTTGCAGGTACACCAATAGTCCCATGTATTGGTATTGAAAAATATATATTGAGAAGGTGAAACAATTCACCAAAGTAAGAAAAGATTCAAGTGCAACAATAGGAGAAAGGGAAAGAGTAGGGAAAAATAAACCATAAGAAATAAAACAAAATGAAGAAAGGATTAAAATGAAGAAATGGTTGTTGTAAGATTTAGCGAAGATCAAACTGTGTGTAACCCTGTACCTGTAGAAATCATTGATGTAAAGGAGAACCCTCTGATGTGCCATGCTCTTTGTGTGTGCTGCAGATGACAGGGCTGGACTGAATTCAAAAGGCAACCCAATAAAATGTTTCAGTGCCAACCCCATATTGCACAAATGTAGCAGGCAGAAGGGAGCAAGAGTGAGTCCAACCCATTTCTGTTTCACAATGCAAGAAATATTTTTAAACTATGGGGCAAACAAGTCACATTACAGCACATGTCTCTAAATATATGCATTAAAAATAGGTTTTAGAGGTATTTTTGAAGACCGGCGTGTGACATATTCCAATTCTTCATGGCCTGGCACAGTGCCGAGGAGCAATAGTTCTCGACCGCTGCAAATCATGTGTGTGTCTAAGAAAATGGTGTGCAGCTCCCTCAGGGCAGGATGAGCTGATGGTCTCCCAGCCCATATAACTCTGGAAGAAGCCCCCTGCTCACCCAGAAATAGCCCTCTGCCTTGTCCCATCAGTCCAGCCATGGCCATTTACTGCTCGACGTGAATCCATCCTTGTGTTTGCCTACAGAGACGTGAAGTACGTTGAAGATGCCCCAAGACTCATGTTGTCCCTTTACAGAGTACCCGATATGTAATCAATAAGTTATCATTTAGAGAGAGAGCCTTTATCAGGCTTCCCTTCCACAGCGATTGCCACCTTTTGCTGCCTAACTCAAGACATAAAGATGAGAGGATTTGTAAAAAAAAAAATTATTATAATAATTTGAAAACACCCTGTGGTTAAGGCGAAGTAAATGGTGAAAGTTTGAGCATACTCTGCGCGGATGCCGAGGAAGGTGCCCTGTCTTGAACTTTCTTCTCTCTGCTGGTACACTGGCACTCACCTTACCTATTCCTTGATGCCTTGCATCCTCAGGAGTCTTTGTGAACCCCTGGGAGCAGATCCTTCATCCACAGAGCACCGTGAAGCTCACAGCAAATTCATGCCTTAAACCATAGGAATATGCCTTGGGTTCTGTCTGCTTATACAGAAGACTCTAAGGGCCATATTTATCAACACATTTCCCCATTGACACAGAATGGGCAAAACCCTTTGATATATCTAGTCCTTAGTTGGCTCAAGATATCAAGTTAGAGGTCAATACAGCTACACCAATCTCATTTGGTATCAGGTCCTTGTTTGGCAATCTATATTTAGCAACAACAAGATAATTGCAAGTTATCTGTATAGAAGATTTTTGTGACTTAATGGAAATTGTATACTTCCAATTCACCTGACAGTTTCCAGACCACACTCATTTTACTCACTTTTTTTAGCATCACCTGTTAGTGTGCAATCTCACTCAGTGAGTCTCACAACTTGGAATAGTCTCGCACACTGAGTATGAGTCTCACACATGGAGCACAGACTTACTCAGAACTTCTCACCTTGGGATATATTTTCCCTCTGAAAGAGTGAGACTCACTGAGATGTGAAAGTTTTCGTGCTTGGGGTGAAGTCCTCACTCACTGAGTGGAGTCTAACAGGTCACATTTATTTGAAATGCTTGGTGAGAAACCACTGAAGGATCACTAGCTGCATGGCTTGTCAGCCTTTTCCCCTGAATTAATCTTTGATGTGGTTCTCTCCCATGTAGGAATGGCTGATGCCTATCAACCAAACATTAGTGAATTATATTTTCTCGTTGCTCTGGTAACCTGCACAAATGTGTTTTTTTAAACTCCAGATCCAGGATGTCCATCTCAAGGGTGGGACATCCTGTGACTGGTGAAAGCTACCGCCTAGAGGTATGACTGGGATGGGAGCGGGCTGGGTGTGGGTGTAGGGCTGGTGCTTGGGACAAGAGTAGGGCAGGAGCTCCATGACACTGTATGGTAAGATGGAAGCAATGTGCCCTGGGAAATTGCGAGGGGCAAGGAAGAGGCAGAACATTGTGACCCCAGAAGACTGAGGCCTCAAGGGCCTTGAATTGACTGTACCTTTATTCTCTTTTTAAGGAAAATTGGCAGTTTGGAAACTCAGCCACCAAGAAATATTACTTATAAACAGTGCTTTAAATGGGCCGGTACTGTCCGGGACGGAGTACCAGCACTTTTTTATTTTGGGAGGGAGAGTACCGGCACTTCTCAAGAGAAACGCAATACTTTTATTTGGAGAGTACCGGCACTTCTCATACACAAGCAGGTACTCTGCTACAGAGTACCTGCACTTCTATTTTTCCATTTCAAGTACTGCTTATAAAAAGCCAGATATATGCGGAATTCGAACACTTAGCTTCCTACTCATTCAGAAATCTAAATGAAGTTTGAAGTTGGCAAAATTACAAAGTGTGAGCAGGAAAAGTATAACAATAATTATTCACAGTTGTGGTTCGATGTATTAATTGCATGCTAGTAAGTAAAATGTGCGATTTTCTTAGACTGTTAAAAGGTATCAATTCTCTACACTGTTGACTTTTTAAAACTCCTTAATGAGTTTTGCAACGTTTGAAGCAGATGATATCTTTTTAAAGGGCATATATAGGTTTGACAAAAATCAGAATTGCTTGTTAATTAGTCTGTAATTGAACAGTAAAGGTGTTCGTTAATGGTTCTAAGAGTGGCCTGTGCATGGCCTCACAGTTGTTTTCAAAATCTCTATTAATAAATATAGAAAAGATGCAACACTTAAGTTTTCAGCTAATCTAAAGACTTTGACATTATCTCCATTAAATATTTTAAGCCTGTCAGTCAGAAATACTTTATTTCGCTATTAATAAATAGCATAAATAGCATTTTATATGTAGCTTAAATGCAGGGGAAAAAAGCACAATATAATTTAAAAAAAATAAAGAGTTAAAATACATTACAATGTTGTATTCATAAAACTTGCGTTTAGAATTAGGATAAAAGGACAAATAATATCTAAATGCAAAACATATTTTAAGCAATGCTGACATCGGAGCC
This sequence comes from Lissotriton helveticus, assembly GCF_964261635.1. Lineage (NCBI taxonomy): Eukaryota > Metazoa > Chordata > Amphibia > Caudata > Salamandridae > Lissotriton > Lissotriton helveticus. The sequence continues at coordinate 1,113,210,427 of NC_136068.1, forward strand.
GTATATCATGCAGAAATGTAGAAACCACAGATCTGTCAGCTGCACTTGGACACAAGTATCAGATGTGAAGTCTGGAACCCAGCCTATGAAGCTTTTCATGGAATGTGGCTATTGATGAGCTATGGGTAACATTTTGAGTTCGGAGTTTTCTACTTTTGGAAGTTAGAAGTAATATCATTTCCAGGGTAAAAAAATTATTTTCATTCCCGAAGGGCATAATATTTGCATGTAGATGAATATTTGTTTTTGAAAAACATGTACTTTTGTTAAATTCCATACTGTATTTTACTTTGAGAGTATTCTTCAGGCAGACAGCAGTGGCCTCAGATCTCCTCCAAGTGGCGCCATGCTGCTTAGGGCAGGTATATGACCATATCAGCCAGTGTACAGACGGGAGACTCTATATATGTGCTATTCCCCATTTACTCTTCTTTTGTTCAAAGTGTCATTACTTCATGTTCTTTCTGTCTGAAGAATTGTCCAGATCTTAATAATTAGAATTATCTGATACACGCTCTGTACTCATAGTGTACCTCTGTACTCAACTCTAAACAGAGTACAAGTACAAGTTTATGGAGTTGTTAAGGAGGCCATAATATGTTAAATTTACTTGGGGGGAAAAAAGCTTTTTATTTACTAACTTTTTCAATTGAACCCCCATGGCTGTCTACCAAAGAACATGCTCAGCCCTCATGTTCTTCAAGAAATAGCTAAAATCATGGCTCTTCACTTAGCAGTGTTAGACCCAATACACTGTGCTCTTCGTTCCCTGGGGACCAGCTAGCCGGTATTGGATGGTAACAATTTGCTTTCTGAACATTCTATGGCACGTGAAAATTCAAATTGTAAAATCCTATTTACAAAATATAAATTAAATCATTTCCCTCTTTTTTTGACAAAATCTGGCAATTTTGATATTTAATGCTAGATATGTGTTTTGATTTGCATGCATTTGTGGCCTTAATGTCCAAGATATTGAAAATAATGCCCAAAATTGCAATTTTCTGTTGCAAATATCAAACTGAAATGCGTGTAGCGCCACTTTGGAGAAGGGGTTAAAAAACTCCCGCCATGCTCTATGATGCCATGTTGAGTGATTGTGGTTTTGGGCCATGGTACTCAATCTGAAATTGTTCTGGGTCCTGCAGGTTGTAGGCTTCTAGCAGATCCGAAAGTGATACTGCAAATCATATCTACTGGCCCATGGCTCTGTACATTAGGGCTGCAATGGTTCGGCCTTACCTATTGGTTAGAGAAGTGCGTCACAGCCTTCTTGTCTCTGCTATGGTGGTTGTGGTTGAGAACACTATATATTATTAGTACAGCTACAGTGAAACACTACTCTGTAAAACCGAGGGTTCTGATCTTGATCGGTACAGAGCTAGAACCTAAACATATTTAATACAAAAGGAGGGGCTACTGCTCCCAAGAAATGCATGGCCCAATTCTAACCTGTGGGGTAACAGTGACTGCTCTTCTCTGTGGATGGCCTTTGTGAATCCTATGATTTGGCACATGCAGAGACAGGAATTTCCCGAGGTAACCATACAAGACAATATTATAATCTTGACATCCTGCACAATGAAGGGTTCAAAGGTTATCCCAGGCAGTGAAGTTCCATAGAATGGGAGTATATGGAAAGGGACACGGTTGTGAATATATGGGTTTTGGACTCTTGTGGTCTAAATTTCCTTTCCCCCCTCCAATTTATCTTACTGCCTTACCCAAGGATTAGAGAAATAAAATAAATGGAAGTCACTGCAAATCTGTCCTTTAATCATTACATGTCACTGCCTGCTCATTCTGTAGAATAGATGCCAAGAGGAACAAGCGCGACAATGCATTCAATGAAATAACCGAACCAGTAATTCCATGTGTCCCCAAACTCATAAGAACTCCACGCGAGAGCCAAGGACGATAAGAGGCTAAGTCGGGTCCTGCTCCTGGACTGCTGAGGATGTTCAGCTTATATCTAGGCTTGAATTCCATGCAGTTCTGAGCAATCACTAGATTAAGAAATCCCTTCATGGGTAACAAAATAGCTGTGCTAAGCATCACCCGGCATTTCAGCTACGTCCTTCTCGTTTGATTTGTTGAGCTTGTAAAGCAAAGAATATGATGAACGAGCAAGGAGGCCAGTCTTTATTTTCCATATGTTAAGGCGCCCTTTGTGCACATTCTATAATGGTATCACTTTGTCACATGCCTTGAGCCTATGCGTCTGCGAAGAGCTAATTCTCTGTTTTCAGGGTATCGACGGCAGCGCGCTCACCCCTTGTGAGAAGAGGCACATCCAGCCATTGTTGGCGCGATCGATTTTCATCAGGCTATAAACATGACTTCAGGATAAGGAATTAAAAGTAGCTGATGAATCAGTTAATTTCTCTCAGCATGTTGTCATTACGCCTCAGATGGCATGTGCCTCCTGAGGTACCGGGAGCATCAACTATTGAGCTCGGCATTGATTGCACCACAGTCAGCAGCGCTATCCCGCTCACAGTCCCACGCACATGCGCCGGCTGTCGGGCAGGCTAAGACTGGCTGTCGCAGTAGGTGGGAGGAAATGAGGCGTCCAATGGAACACATGGTAGCCTACTCTGGAGGCAATGGCATGGAAATCCAAACTCCAGCAAACTTCTGCACCCAGATCCTGTCTCAAAGATCAATTCTTTGTGTAATGCAGTTTCAAGCTTCTCCCTAGGGTGTCTCCAGCAGGAGACGCCTGGAGCCCGTAGAAGCATCACGCATAGCCCTGTTGCTGGGGAAGAAGGGTGGCAAAATGCCATTCTCAGGAGATGCCAAATTCAATGGCTTGCCCTGTCTTTCTGTCACTATGACATGTCCCTATTTATGAGCGGTCTCAGTTAGACCAAAGCAACCCATGCTATGCTTATGAGCTCCCACCCTTCAGGGCACTCCATGGTACTCCCGGGGTTTATGAGGCGCGCATCCTAGCTGACACCCTATGGGTCCCTCGCCAAGTCTTGCAGGGCGATATTATTTTACATCAGCTGTATACACTTCTCTCTTTCCCTCTAGTTTTCGCTGTCCCACTCCGTCACTGTATATCTGGCTTTTCCATGATTGTTCTGTCTAATGTATGCAGATAATATGCAGATTTTGCTCCACATCCAAAAAGCCTGAGAATAAATGTGATATTTCAGATGCCCATTCCGGGTCTAAGAATGAATGAGACTCACCGTCTATAACTTAATGGTTTTAAAGCTGAAGCACTGGTTAGTGAGGTGCCAGCATGGACCATCTCCTAGCCCATGGCCCCATCACTCTGCATTCCCCTCTTCTTCAAAGAAGAGTAAACTAAACCCAGAAACTGATGATATCATTCTGATCTTCATTATCAATCCTACCACAAGTGAATGCTTTGATGACAAGTGTACACCACCAGCTTTGTGTGGTAAGTAAACGCTCCACTTCTGGCAAAAAGTGGAACTAGTCCACAGCCTGGTGAAATGTCATCTGAATGTTTGAATCCATATGTCTACACCGCTTTAGAAAAAGGTTCTGAGGAATCTGCAACTGATCTCATGTTCAAAGAAGTCAGTCAATGCAAGCGCTTAGACAAATCACATGACTGCAGCTCTAAAGACCAGTGACTGGTTTAGACTGGTTGTCAATCAAGCACGTGATACGCTTGAAGATGATGTGTGTGACTGGTACAGCGTATCAGTCTGGAGGGCCAAAGTGCCTGAGCAAATGGACATTGGTCCATCGACCTTTGACAAGCAAAGCTTGGGATGCAAGGCCCTGTGCGCTCATTTACAGGAGGTAAGGGACAAGTTAACCCCGGTACTGGAAGTACAATAAGACCTCTAGAAATCCGAAAAAAAAGAAAAACAAAACACCATCTTCCATCAATTTCTCACTGCTTAAAGGAGCAGGAACTTGTATGCTAAATTGTGTCTCACCACTGTATTTTCCTGTCTCTTCATCTCACGTTGGCCTTAAGGGGTTAACTCCTCAGAAAGCTCTCTAAATTGACAGTTAACTCCTAGATTTCACTTATCCCATTGAAAAGGTCTTTCTTGAAGACCGTTTCAGAGATGGGGGTCTTTCTCTGAATCCTCTTTTATGTCCTATTTCCAGATCTGGAAGAGGTCCATCCTATCCAAGGGAGCTCACAGCATATTCCGGCGCCACCTGCTTGGGGATGGGGTGCGGGGGAGGAGTCGACGGCTGCTAATAGGAGCTAAGTCGGGTGACTTGACTGCATCTTTGAACAGAGAGCAGATGGCTACATCTACCTGCCATATTTGGCCTAGTACTTCTCCCGGGAACCTCTGGTCGCCCTTTCAGAGCAAAATCACTGCAATCATATAGACTATTTTGTTTCCCTCTCTGCCTATAGCTATTTCTTCCTCCTATCTCACATTTGTAGCTCAGCGTCTTCTTTTTCCGTGGTTTCTCTGCTTCATATCTTCCTTGATTTCCCTTCTGTTGAACCCCGATTGTTTACTCGCCTTCCTCTGCCCCCGACTCCAGTGCTCACTGTTTATCATCGTCGGAGCTTGTGTTACACCCAGGGCACATGTCCTAAAAAAAAGAAGTGGGGAGACACTGTCACCGGAAGTGACGTCACGACCGGAAGTGACTTCATGAAAGGTGACTTGCACCATCGGGCTCATTGCCTCCCCTCGCTCACCCCTTAGATGCGATTGCTTCTGAGAAGTCAACGCGCGAGCAGCATGCTGTGAGCTCCGAGCTCCTCGTCCGAGGGAGGCCAAATAATAAAGTCCAGCTGTTTGGCAAGGGGGACGGCGTCCACCCGGTAAAATACGTGGGGGGACGCCGTCCACCCGCGTGGTACCCATACTTGAGCCCTGGTTACACCTCTCAAATATCTACGACTCCTCTTCTATATCCTTACCTCTCTCCCAGTCTTCTTACAGTCACTCCTTTCACCCTCCTCCGCTCTCTATCACAATGTACGCGCCCTCTCGCCCCCCCCCACCTTTCTCCATTGTTTTTATTTCTCTCTCCTGCATATCGTACCTCTATCTTTCCTCTTTCTCAGAGGACTTTTCCCCACCCTCACATTCTTTGCCGCATTCTATCTCTCTCCCCTCCTTCTCCTCTCCCCTTTGTTAGCTCTCTCCTCATCCCACCTTTTATCTGGCTATAACCCTCACATTTCTACCCTCTACCCTCTCCCTTTTCTCTGCTCTCTCGTCCTCTCGTCCTCTCTCCTCCTTTCCCCCTCTTTCTCCACTCGCTTTCTCTTTCCCATTTATGTCACTCTTTCTCTCCCTTTCTCTAGCTCCCCTCCCTTCCAGCCTCTGTTTTCCAGAACTTTACCTTCTCTTCTCCACTTTCTCAGTCCTCCTGCTTTCCTTCTCCGCTCGCCTTTTACCAAGTCTTGTCCATCCCATGTTTTTCCATCCTGCAATCCCTACCCCTCTTGCTTCCACTTTTCTGCCGTGTCTTTCACCCTCCCTTTCTTACTTATTCTGCCTTCTCTCTTCCTGTGTCCCCTCACCTCAAACATATCATTCTCTTTTCGCCCCCTCTGTCTTCTTTGCCCCACACTCATCTCCTCTTTCTCTATTTTCCTTCTCTCCTATTGCCCTCCCTCTGTCTGTCCCATGTGCTCCTTCCCAAGGCTTTCTTTCACTTCTTTCTGCTCTCTTAGCCTCTTCCTTTCTCTCTCTCTCTCCCTCTCTTCCAATGTCTTGCTCTCATCTGTCCTCTTCATCCTCAACTATAATGCCTTCTCCATCCATATATGCCAACTCACACGCCCCACCGTGTGACACACGATATCCGTTGAGGAGCCGAAATCACAGGGTGGCAAGGAAAACGAGCTGAAACCCACTGTAAATAGTGGTTTTCCAGCTTGTTTCCCAAGGCTTTGAACTGCCGACATCCATTAAGGGATGTGAAAGCACTGCAGGACACCAGCACCAGCCTCAGCAAGCTTTTTTATTTTTTATTTTTTTTATTAGGGAGGAGGAGGCTTGGGGCAGGGTATGGTTCAAAAATGCCTTGTAGGAACTTCCTAGCACAAAGTCCCACCCCATCAAGGCCCGCCCTTCCTCACATGGTGAGATTTTTCTTCAGTTTGGCAGGTATGCTTCTCTCCCCTCCCCCTGTCTTTCTCTCCTTCACTCACTCTCCTCTCAGTCCCCCGCACTCTCTCCCCACTCTTTTTCCCCCCATATTCTCTGATTCTCCTCATTCTCTATTTCCTCGCTCTCTTTTCGCTTCTCTCCCCCCTCACCCTAGCTCCCTCTTCTCTCTGCATACCTTCACTCCCACGGTCTTTGATGTTCCTTCGTCTGCCCACCTCTGTACTCTCGACGGTGGCTCTTCTCCTCCACCTCGTATGCCCTCTCCTGGTCCTCTCTTGCCTGCCCCCTCCCTGCTTCTTTTCTTCTTCTCCTCATCCTCTTCCCCCCTGTCCCCTTGCTCATATCCCTTTGTTCTCTATTTCCCTGTCCTCTCTTGCTCTCTCTCTCTCTCTCTCGCTCGCTCATTCTCCTCCCTCCGCGCTCTCTCTCTCTCTCCCTTTTTTCCTCCAAGTTCGGCCCAGAAGCCCCTTCGTCTTCAGATGTAATATCATTACATTTTTTCCGTACATACTGATGTCTAATGACCCACAAAGACTGCCAACTGTTAGTGCACCTGCCATCCCCGCAGACGGGAGCGCGAGCAGATTAGCAGCCAGCAGTGTGTGTGTGTACATAGCCATTACTGAGTGCGTGTGTATAAATAGGAGCTTATGCACCAGTGGACAGCGCTGTCTCACATTTATTCTCACTGCAGAGCACACAGCGCGCTGGGGCCTCTGAGTGGGGTAGCCCCTTCCACTAGTTATTGGAAACTTCTATATTAAAAACATAATGTCGGTACACAGCTCTATGTAGGTGGAACAGCTAAACACTCGGGGGGAGATGTACCACTGTAGGGACCACTGCCTGCCCTTAAAAAATGAAACAAAAGTTTTTCATTAAAAACATTTTTTAATGCAGTGAGTAACAAATTGAGTGGTGCAAAATAAAATGCTTGTTTATCTGCCCCATAGTTACTTGCAGGATTACTGATAGGAAAAGTCCAAATTGCATGTAGAGCAGTGCCAGTTTGGTACGCTGCAAAATATATCAGTTATTTGTAAGGTGATATTACGCAGACCACTTACTTAACATGAACAATTGGAAACATTGAAAATCCAGGTTTCTAGGCCACCAGACCTTTTTACTTAAAAACACTGGGTGAATGCTTAAGGGTTTGAGACAGGTTAATTTAAAGTTTGAAGGAAAGTTGCATGAACGCAAAGAAATGGTGGTCGGGATCAGGCTTTAAATTAATCGCCCCAAACTTACAACTAAGAGCCTTGATATCCTGCGGCGCTTCGTCTTCAGACCTCTGCCACCGTTTTGGAATGGAGCTGAAACAAAAGTACAAGTCATCTATCATCAACTGTTAGGTTCCTAATTAGCAGTCAATGACAAGAAGTTGTTTTCTTTATCGGATTGGTATGGTTTTGTCATTTTTATTCAGATTAGTCCAATTACAAAAATATCGAGACAAATGTTTGATTAGTGACAGCATAAATCAACAGCGTGTTTTATAAAGGAATCAGTCCCTATCTTATCTAAAGAGCCTAACCTACCCATAGAAACCCACGAAGAGTCTGTTCTTGAAAAGAACAAGATTTATGGAGCATAGTTAAAGTATTGAACTTCCCATAAAGAGTCCTTCTGGGAACTCAGCCGAGTTCCCCACAGCTGTAGTAGCAACCATTGAAGTGAAGTCAGAGATAGAAAAATGATCGCAGCAGTAGCTTTGATTCAATGCAAGAAGAAAAACTTCCTTCACAAAGAGTCGGGTAAAGTAGGGTAAAGTCACTGTCAGCAGCTTTCAGTAAAAGGGACAGAAAGCTGAAGCATCAGGCGCCATGCAAGTTCAAAAGGTAATCTTTCCTCTCTAGCTAGGAACCCTAGATTATAATATAAAATGCTAATAATGTAATGGAAGTTAGTAGCTGTAAGTTGTCTTCAGCCAATGGAAACCACTCGTACGATCGTGTGGTTGCCATCTGTTGCTTCTCCTCCTGATTCCCATGTTAAACATTCACGCCGGTTCATAGTTAAAATAATGTTCCAGTATTTGATACATGGGAGAAACATGCCTTAGCTGCTGGCTGCTACCAAGATCCCGTTCTGAAGATAAAGGGCTTGTCAATGTAAGGCAACAATTCTCTCGGCAGTGTCCTGGTTAAGCATGTACATTATATATCTAATATGTTCTTTAGTCTAACAGTCTATTCATTATAAGCAACAGAAAAATCATTGTCAAAGCGGGGTGAGCTAATGTGGTGAGATGAAGCAAAAGTATACTATCTTAAAGTTAGCACATTCTTCGGTCTGATGCTGGTTCTAGGTAAAATACAGACAGAAATGTCTATTTAGCTGTGAGCAAGAGTCATAAGAAAATATGGTTTAGGCCTAGTTACAGAAGCGCATTTAAAATGATAGCCTACTGCGTTTTGCACTTTGCATTTAGTTTTCTTACATGTTACAAGCAAGCACATTTTCCTACGTGTGATTTATTTATACAGTTTCTTAGCAGTGTTATGAATGCATTCTAAAGTGAAATTCTAATATGTCTAAGCTAGTGTTGTTTGATTATTATTTATTTCTAACAGTCCTAAGTAATATCATTAATAGACCATATTACAGCTTTAATTATTGACCTTATGTCATTTTTTTTAAAGATCTGTTAATTACTCTTATTGTTTTTACATTTGTATAGCCATACATGATTGACAGAGAGTATTAGTTATCAACATTTGATGTCCAACAGCATAAATCTCGTTCTTTTATGGAACAAGAACATTGCACCATACAATATGTTGTCAAATTGGCAGTTGCCACAGATCATTCAGCAAAAGTTAACTATTGTCCACTCCACATCCATTTCCTGGAAACTTAACTCGACAACCACAGGCCTAGTCTTTCATTATAATGTCTACTTTACACTGGTGTTGTAGCATGGGGGCACTCTGTCTACGGCTCTTCTCCTTGCGTATGTCATAGTATGTTCCCCCACACGTCTGCAAAATGGTACTTCCCGCTACCTCTATTTTCCTCCTGTTTTAACTAGGTGATCACTTTTTGCCCATTGGGATACATCTCTCCTCCAGCAATGATGGGCGGTGCCTGCCACCTTCCAGTGCATAGCTGTACACCTTTTCTGTAGTGTTAGCGCAAGTGCCAGGAACCTGGAGGCCACCCTCCCTTTTATTGATAAGCGCATAAGCTCCAATAAAGATATCTCGGGGCTGCAGGGTACTTTCCTACCCAGCACTTGCCAAGGTGTTCCAGAGTCTCACTCCAGATTCGGCTATTGCCACACATTCCCAGTCCATGTGCATGAAATCTTCTTCCACAAGATTGCACCTCTTACGGCTATATACGGTGCCTCTTGATATTCGCATAAGTCTCTTATGTCTTCAGTATGTTGCATGCCGATAATTGAATTGTATATATTGAAACCTTGGATTGCATGATGTCCTCGCGTACCTTCCAACGCCTCCCACCATTGTTTTTCTGCGAGTGCTATATAGATGTGGGCTTCTCGCTTGATTCTGAGGGGGAGTAGAGGTTGTATACACATGGGCCATAATGTCTTAAGAAAACAAGAAACGAGTCTGCTCCCACCAACCATTGTGAACACGAGTTGTAGTGCTTCATGTGTAGCAGGTTCCACATCGCACGGTCCCCATATTTCCAGCACTGTGCCCATAAGTTTTCTGTATAAAAGAAAATGTGAGAATAGGGGGTCTCAGTTCCCCGGTCATCTCTACACTAGTTAAAAACTTCCCATATTTATATCAATCTCCCATAGTAAGTTTGTTCATCCCCTCCCATCCTCTTAGGACGAATTCTGGAGCTTCCGGCCACGTCATCAGTAAATCTTTGAGTGTCTCTGGTTCTGTATTTACATTGATTAAATCATTTCAAAGTAAAAGCACTCATCCGTGGCAGGTCCCTAGTTCCCAAATCACACTTTAGGTGGGAGAACCACAGGTTTCCAATCGCAGAGCCTTTGTGTGCTCCACTGTCTGAAACCCTTGACCTTGTGGCCCATCTACCTCCGGGCCACCAGGTCACAGTGATGGGCTATGTGTCCTGTTCAGCAGGGAAGGACTGGGGAACCAAAAGCAGCCATAGCAAAAATGCTAAACCTAGACCTTTCATCTCCTCCTGCTCTTTCTATTTCCCTCCATGCATTTTCTTGCTCCTTCTCTTCTCTTCTCTCCCTCCCTGATCACTCTCGCCCTGCCTTCCTCCTCCCTCCCCCTTGAAGCCTACCCCACCTGTGCCTACTGCAGTTAACCTGGGCTTTCAAAACCGGCCTCCATGGTCCCCAACCCCCCAGGTTGGGTGACCGTCACTCGTTTTCTTTAATAGGGTTCTTTGTCTAATAGGGTTCGCCATCCAGAGTATGGAAATTTCCCTGCACATCGGAGACCTTTTTTATTTTATAATTTTGCACGCTTGTTCTGAGTGGCCACTACAAACAAGATGTATTTCCGGCCTCTGAGGATTAAACACAGCGACAGAACATGCATGTCTGAAGTCATGCAACAGAAGCAAAGCCTGTGGGGGCTACAGGACCTCCGTTTTTTGTTTCCTAATTATTTTACTGCGGTCCAAAACATGTCTCCAGTCAGCCCAGTCGAAAGCAAAATACACATAAAATAGTATCTCTTGCTTCTCTTACTCTGCTGACTCCCCTGACTTGAACACCAGACCGATTTAAGGTGAGACTAAATACCTCAGTGACTGCAAGTAAATAATAATTAACAAACCAAAGAGGCCATAGAGACCCGACAGAGTTTGCTCCTTAGGTTACAGCCCCCCAGGGAGTCTAAAGTGATGTGCAGCATGTCTTCAGCGGCCCAGTCTTCCATTGTTTAAGATCAGTTTCCAATTAAAAATCTGGGGACTTGTGGGTTTTGTTCCCTTCTTTGTGCCCCCCAACTCCAAAACGTGGGGAGGAGAACCGGACACCCCCGGTCCTCATGGTTCCTGCCCCTATGCATCTACTCCTTAAGTGCCTTCACCCCCACACTAGTGTGAATCCTTAAATGCTGAGGGCAGTCTGGCAGGGTCTTTTATTCACCATGCCAGTGTGCAGCCTGCCATCTGCTAGTTTCAGGCTTTCCAGGAAATTCTGGCCCAGTGGTAAGACCATTTTGCGATATTTGTGTGACTGTCATCTGCGGATTTTGTAAGGGTTGGGGGTGGTCATTCAAATGCTGAATAATTCTGTTTCCCCCGGTCAGCAGGATCAGGGATCTTAGTTTCCACACTCTTTGCTGTTGATTCTCAAGTGTGTTCTGTTGAGTTGGTCTCTTTCATTTTCTGAAAAAGTCCCATGCTCTGTCATGTTGGTGTTCGTGTGGCACCCTGTACCCCTTTAAGTTACTGCAAGCAGAAGTGGTGTACCACTTGAGACATGTGCACGATACTTGGATAGTTATGCCTCTCCAGTCAAGGGGTGGCATGGAGGGAGAGGGGAGCCCATTCACTACGGAAGGGGTGCTGTGCCTCATCTCCAGTACCCACAGGAACATGGAGGCCTATCACCACAAGTCACCTCAGCCACTTGATTCCCTGTGTGCACAACTGAATATGTAGATTGCTTTAGCCTTCAATATTTGATATCAATCTCAAATATATAATTTAAAATCTAATTTCCGGTGTGTGTTACATTGTTCTTTTTATCAAAAGACTTTTGATTGTGATTACAAGCCAATATTGTTTTGAATTCTAAATGAAATTGACATCCCCAACAGAACCATTGTTTTTGTTTAATTAAGTGCCAGAGTGAAACACGTTGCCTACCAGGGAGCGAAGCACATTGGCTAGGCTGTGTGGTGCCTCGCCACGGTGGTAGGGCTGCAGAGCCTCCCAGAAGGAGCCATGAATGGAAGTCATTCCACCGTACATAGCCTGACATGCATTCTGGAGTGTCGTCAGTCAGTCCATTGGCCTCTTTCATCTACCCTCATGTGTGTGCTGCAAAGAAATCTACCTTGGATGCGCTTTCGCCGATTGTGCCCAATTTCCCTCCTTCCTGTTGTCTGTCTGACCAGTTTTCCAAAATGCGTGCATCTGCCTGCACCATCACTCTAATAGAAGTAAAATATGATGCGAGCTCTTCGCCAACTGCTGGTCTGCGGGCAATATGGTCCCCTTCGAAGTCTTGAAACGCCTGCACATGCGGAGGTGCCTGACAAGCTGCGGATCCAAGTTCAGTGGATGGCAATGCCAGGGTGCCATGCCAAGCTGCCATGTCGTGCAAGCAGATGGACAGGATAAAGCTGTTTAGTGTAATTATTATTGTTGAAATTAGAGGCACGTGGGAGCAGTTATTTACAGCCATCGCCCAGGCTGGGCGCCAGTGTTCTGCATGCAGTGGGAAGTCCTTTCTGTGTTTATTCGAAATGTAAAAACAGAAGATCTAAGCAGCTTTGGGTGGGATACAAAATAATGGGCATAGGAGGACTTGTGAAGCCTAACACCATGTTTTTGATGTTGTGTTTCTTGCTGACTGGTCATCTGCATTCCAGTGCTTCGGTTGGCTGTTGTCCTTCCTTACCTGCAGTGGGAGCATGTGTTCTCCTTCTTCGACAGCTGAGGCATGGTGTATGTCTGAGTCTCCAAAAGCCCTTGAAAGATTTGTTAATGCATCCCTTCTTGACTGGAGATGGGTTAAATCAGCAAGCAAGAGCGGGGCGCACAATGCCTCGGCAAAAGGAATAGTCGGGATGGATGCTTTTACCTTCATGGCAGTGACCCCTGAAGAAGGGCGCTAAGCCCGAAATGCATTGGGTATTTTACGAATAAATGCTGCCAGAAATGAATTTTTCTTCAGCCGTGTTCTTTCAAGAGGTCCGGATGGACACAGGTGGAATATTAGAAATTTGGGAAATTGCATTAACACTCCACGTGTGGATTAATATTAGGAGAAAAGCGAAATAATTTTGGAACACAAGGAGTACATTGCGTAAAATGGATGAATATTGTATCACCAAAGTGGCATTAACAGCAGTGCTACTGGAAGGGGCGAGATGACGCCCCATTCTCCAATGATGTAAATTATTTTGTGCTTATGGGTATGGCACGCAAACCAGTCTGCACGCATTTATAGTTCCAATGGACAAGTATTACAGAGCATGAAATAGAAGGAGTGCATCCTGTTTTCATATAATTGATGTTCTTGACTGGAGCGGCATAACTATCTAAGTATCCTGCACATGTCTCAAGTGGTACAATGGACGACACAATTAGGTGTTCTAAACCAGCAGATAGCACCAGATTTGGTACCAAGCTCACCTGAGTGCTATTTTGAATCTTGTTCTGAAGGCATACAGGTGACCTGCCTGAAAGTGTCTGATCAAGTGTACCTTCAGCTAGCACTCATACGTGGATGGACGCTACTGCTAGCTAAAAGCATGTCCGACGTGTTTGTCACCTAACTCCCATCCACCAATCTCTGCCAATATCTGACTCTTTAAATAAGGCTGTATTTAGAAGATATTTGGATTACAAGCTGGAATACATATCTTACTCCAGCATAAGACAGTGCCTCCAATTTTGTCCAGGAGAAAGCTGTGGACTGGCCATCTCCATTTGTTGTCTGGCCTCAAAAATGCTAAGACGAGGTCCAATTCTGATTGTAACTGGATCCCTGTCCATCACCCCTTATATCTAAATAAACGTTGAACTGCTTGAACCGCTAAGTTGTAGAGTTACACCTTGACAGATCTACATGAACAAGGCATGTCCATAGTGTTTCCTATTCCTAAAGCCATTGAGAAGCTGGGGCTAGTAGCTGTAGTCCTCCACTGTGTACCACCTTTTGCACACTGTCTCTACAATCCCTCTCATTTTTGCGCAGCACAGAGCCCTGACCCCCTAACGACTGCACCACTTTGACATTTCATTGTGATCTTTTCTGGTTGTATAAGGTTTCATTGACATTTAGAATCCTCTTGTTGGATTACCGCTTGAGCTCGTTCACGCATCAAAGATTCTCGACTTCCTCATAATACCCTGGGTGTGATTCTGCGTGTGAATCGCTGGTAGTCGAAGCTAACACCTTTTACTGTCTTAACTTCCACCAAGCTGATGCCTCTCCTCAATATATTATTGAATGGATTGTTGAAAATTAATGAATATTGATCTGCATTGGATCTCATTTAGGAATTAAGCATTCACCTGCCCTTAATATATGAGATTTTAGAAGTAACTAAATGCAGTACGAGGTGCCTCAATGAGCAACACCCCGTTGCAGAGCACTATGTGGTTAAGCTGGCCCACGTCATGCACGCCTTGTCTGTAACCAGACTGGCGGACGGGGACCCTTCTGCCGCATTAGTGTCTGCACTTCCTTAAACGAGGAAGTCTTCCGCTACAGACCGGGCAGGGTCAGCAGAGCAATAGAGCTGTCTGACTGCGTGACAGGCAGTGAGTACAAATACACATCGGTGAGTACCACGCAGAGTTGTCTTTCCTGACAGGGTCAGGTCGCTCTTTCTAGAATGCATAATACATGTGTCCTTCAACATTCCAGTATCCTTGTGTACCCCCATCTCTACCCCCTTCACCTCCAAGCTGTCAGACTGTCAGCTTTCTCAACTACCATTGACTCTGGTCACAAACTGGGGCTAGGCGGAAAAGGAATATAGTTTGAGTTGAGTATATTGGTTGGCGATATTATTTACTATCGAGTAGTACTTGCTGTGCTGTTAGTTTACTTCAGTTTTCATACAGCACTCCCCAATATTATGGCCTTGGCTGGGACGAAAAGGATGGGGGGCTGGAAATAGGCAAATAATACATTATTTCGTACAAGGAACGTTTGAAGCATTTACCTACAGCTGTGAAGCGTGTCTATTAGCAGGAGGATAGGAATTATATACCCAGGGAACAAGTTAAGAAGGCTAAGGACCCCCCCCTCCCGTCAAGCTGTTCAGATGTGAGCATGCAATCCTGCGACAACCAAAAAGGCTGTGGTGTTTAATGTGAGCCCTACTGTTAAAAGGGGAGGCTTCTTGGCTACATACAGCCCACACAAACCCCAGAAAGGCCGGTACAGTGGATTAGCTGGGCTTGGAACAGGGCAAAGGGTGAATGACTCACTACCCCTATAGGAGTGCAGCTGATTGAACTCTTTGCAGCCACATATCTGTTGGGGGTGGCTAAGATGAGTGCTTTGTGCATAATTCACCCTCAGTGGCTGATGAAGCTGTCACTTCCCATGTAAAATCAAGAAATTTGAAGAGCCGCTGTGATTTCTAAAGGAATCAACATTTTCCAATCCCTGATTCTTTGTGCAGGGTAAAAGAAATATCCTTACCTCTCTTGAAACCTGGATTTTTTTTCACTATATCAAGTGCTTTCTGGCCAGCATCTAGTGGTGACCTATATATGTACGGATGTGGTATTAATATACCACAGACCTATCTGGACCAAAGTTGTGTGATAGAGTCAAACACATTAACCTTGCACTTTATGTTGGGGTCATTCTCCACCATACAGTGATAAGTCTCTACTAGACACACGTTCCACAATCTCATTTGTCTCTTGATACTTTAATAATTGGTGGTTTTTATAACCATCATAGTTGTACTTTGATTAATAATGATAAACGACTGAAATGGTCCCCTACACCTAAATGATGCAGCAGGCACAGCTGGAAGCCGTTTCTTGAAATGAAAAATGTTTTTTTTTAAATAAAGGACTTTTTGACCTACCAGCATCCCTTTGCATGTACGCCTTCGGGCCTTTGCCCTGTGTTCTTAAATGCAACATCCGATTTCAACATGTTTTTGTATTGATATATAAGGTTAAAGCACAGTCCAGAATTGAAGGGATCCATGGGTGTGTGAAGGCGAGGAAATAAGGACTAAGAGTCTGGGAGTCACTGTGAAGATAAGTTTGGTTACAGTGTCGTCCTGCCTTCACCTTCTTCCAACCGCCTGGGGAATTGGTTTGTAAGCTCTTAACACTGGGAGGGAAAGACTGCACATGACTGAAAAGATGCAGCTTTTGCCCAGGAAATTCTTTGCAACTTGTTTGGTATGAACCCATCATACCAAACAGGTTGCAAAGAATTTCCTGGGCAAAAGCTGCATCTTTTCTTGATGAAGAGTGGTGCTTGTAGAAAGAATGTTCAATTGTCCATGTTGCTGCTATGTAAATGTCTGCATTTGGAATGCATGTTTGGAAGGTCACAGATGCTGCCTCTGCCGGAAAAATGATCATAAACTCTTTGAGGAGCCTAACTCCTCTGATGTGATAAGATTCAGAAATCAAGAAACTGTCCTCCTAGAAATAGCGGTTTTAGGTGCTTTGTTACTTTGAGAAAGACCACCGTTTTTGACAGAGATGCTCAAAGGTTCTTTTCCAGTTGTAATTTCAGAGCATGAGACATCTAAACTGAGAAGATTTTTACTTAAAGACATATCTATCCTGAAAAACAGCAGGTAAATGTACCATTTAAATGTAAGTGCACCAAAAATATATCCCTCCACTTTTCCTAAGAATTGGGCCTAGCCTGGAGACTTTTGATTGTGATGGACCAATTTCAGGTCTGGATCAGGCGACACAGGGAGAATGCGGCCTAGATCCCACTTGATTAGATAAAAAATTGCAGTGGTATTGTCCGTTATGTCTTGAACTTCTTTAA
Source organism: Lissotriton helveticus (assembly GCF_964261635.1). Lineage (NCBI taxonomy): Eukaryota > Metazoa > Chordata > Amphibia > Caudata > Salamandridae > Lissotriton > Lissotriton helveticus. The sequence continues at coordinate 1,113,227,149 of NC_136068.1, forward strand.
TCTTGAAGAGCCTGAGATAGGACTTCAGGCCTCGCAAAATGATCTGGAACTCCAAATAACCGATATCAAACATTGTCATGGAGAATCCAGAGGCTGTAAGTTTGAGGGCGCTCAAGTGAACCAACTAACATATTGGGAAGAACCGATGGTCTAATTAATACAAGAAGCCATGGCCTGAAAGGTCGGCCTCAGCACACTGGTCTCCAGAGAGCAGCAATGAAGAAACTCTAAAACCTGGTTGGGAGGAATGATCTAGTTGCACTGAAGAGCTACAGAATTCAGTGTAGAACTCAGTTCTGAAGCAGATGGGGTTAAAAATTCTACATTACAGTCAGGCCAATGGAGTCACGTCAATCCATGAGGCCCATAAATCCAATAGCTTTTGGAATGACCACACAGCAAAGTCAGAGGGTTCGCTGAGACATGCTTCGCTGCCGATTTCAAGGAGTTATCCTATCTGAGAGCGGGAAGGCCTGGCCTTCGGAAGAGTTGACTCCATAATATGTGAATTTGCAGAACCCTGGGCATAAGAATCTTTACAGGGGTCCCATAGTCACTTAACTGCGAGACAGACATTTCACTAGGTGCTCTACCCTGGTGTGTTTGTAATTGTGGAAGGTACTGTTGCTGATAAATAATGTCAGGAACATTCGAGGAAGTGACCAGGACGGTTCATGAGCAGTTGATAAAAAAATACAAATACAAAAATCAAGGGTTTGATTTTAAAAAAAGTTTTAAAAAACGAATTGGAGTGTAGTTTAGGACTCGAAAGTGACAGCAACAACTGGTTGTAAAGGCAGGGCTGTGCCCAGCATGATTGACAGGGCAGTGCCTCATGTGAAATGCCACAGTGCTGCTGACCTCTGACCTCAAGTGAACAGTTGGTGGATACTTATGGAGTCTTTCATTTGCTCTTCTAACAGCACCTGGTGGAAATGTCTCTCTGTGACCTGCAGATTGTGTTGGACCCCTGGCACCCCCAAGACCCCAGTGTTCTGTTGACTGGTATAGCGCTTGCCAACATCAATCTCATCCCTAGAGGCCTGGCGCCCTGCTGTGCCTGTGAGCAGCACCAGCCTGCTCCTGTCTGGAGAGAAAGTGGTCAAACCTTTCCTTGCTTACTGTGCTGGGATGTTGTATCTTGAATTGTGGCTTGAATATCGTTGGACAGCCATAGGCAGGGCGAGCGAGCTTTGTTGTGACTCATTGCCTCGATTTAGAGGTCGAAGTTGTGATCGGATGCGAGCAGCGCCCCAGACACTGAGGCGCATCACCCAATCACCCTTTACCTCGGATGTTCGAGTCCGAGGACCTGGAGCATTCTGTTTGATAGGGTAGTGCTGGCAAAGCACCCGTGATATGCGTGACATCTTTGGCAATTACTCGTTTTTTTTAACCAACATTAATTTTGCATCTTGGACTGTTTGTACCTTTCTGTTACTTGTAGGACCCCACACAGTTACAGAGCGCACATCGCTTGAATTTTCTTTTGTATCATTTAAAAAAAGATTATTTTGCGATGCGAAAGCTATGCCCACTATATCACGTTAATGCTTATTATATATATATGTGTATATATATATATATATATATATATATATATACACATAAATTATACTATATTATATTATTGTCCGAATATGAACTGGAATTACAGACAAACAAGAATTGATTTGTACTTGTTCATTAGGAAATTGAAATTCTGCAAACTACATAAAATGTCCAAATGTAAAACTAATATTCACTGATTTGACGTTTCATTGAGTGATATTCAAATAGGTGATGTGGAGGGATTATTAGCATTGGAAGTATGACACAGAGAGAGGGACTGTGAGGACTCTGATTTGAATTTGTCCCAACCCCTGGATACTTTCAGGATTGATGTGAAAACCCCGAGCAATAGCGGGTTCAAACCCAATTTCCCGTCTAATTCTATCCCTACCACATGATAAGAGAGATGTTTTTCAGGACTTCATAATTAAGGAATTGGTGGCCCTGAAAGGTAAAGATAGAAAGGATTTGGATAACCTAACTCCGTCTCAAAGATCAGCCTTAACCGCATTAGAATAGGACCTCAAGATAGTCATATAGCCCTCTGAGAAGAGGGGGAATGTAGTTTTTATGGCTGTGGCCATGGATGAACAAGAAGTCATGAGAGAGGTGACACAGGTTGAATGTTTTGAGGCAATTACCCAAGAAATATATAGGATCGTGGTCCGCCAGTTTCACGAATGCCTTATTGAATGGTGTGATCGGAGGGCCTTGGATGACGATGAGTACAGTTTTTTTAAGAAAAGACCATCCAAGGGTGCCATCGTTCCATGTGTTACCTAAAGTGCACAAAATTTGCGGGTCCCCAGGGGAGTCCTATTGTTTCTTCCAGTGATGGTTTCTTGATAATACAGCGATCTATATTGCTTTCTTTCTTTCCCCCTTTAAGGCTTTACCAGCATATTGTAGAAATAGTGGAGATTTCCTTACTGAAATACATAATGTAGAGTGGGATGAATCCTTCCCTATGATCACGATGGATGTCATGTCCTTGTGCACTTGTATTGATCATTCATTCGAGGTGCAAGCGTACAAGCACTATCTGAAAACTAGATCTTTATGTTTTCTTGAACATAACAGAACACTTCTCAGTATTATTCGATACTGTCTGAAAGAAAATAAGTTTCAGTCCCTTAAATGGACATCCCAACCCAAGTTGCTTGGCCAATTATGCTATAAATCGAATATAGCAACTTCCAGCGGTTGTGCCCTTGTTGACCTCATCAGTGAGTTGTAGCTTGCGTTCTGTGGCATAGAGGACACAATTTATTTATTTATTTATTTATTTCGATTTAATATAGCGCGTTATAACCCGGCAAATCCACCACCCATAGGGGACGCAGCATAAAAGTGATGAGAGTAGTGCTTTAATTATTCTCTGGTACTTCATGTTGGCCGAAGGTCATGCCATCGCTCTATGACTTGTGCCCCTTCCTCGCTTTACTCCCCTCGTTTCACATTTCAGACATGCTCTCTTTTCTTTTCCGATGTTGTATTTTGAGCCCCTTACATTCTATTGATCCTCCTTAATGGATCCTTTAACCCCCTGTACAGCCTGAAATTCCCTCTTTCAGACAGTACATCAATTTTCTATTGTTCCTTTCCACAATCGTCTTTGGGCAAGTCCACCTCTTAACTGTATCTTGCAGAAGAAAAATCCTATTTACAAATGTCATCTCCCAATCACCGCCTAGTATTGCCTTTTAGGATATGGTTGGTAGGACTCTGCACAGTAGCCAGGCTCTGCTTCACTGACACTCCTTACCAGAAGTCCTTCTGTCTAATCCAGTTAACACCCCATCCTCAATCTGATTACATCCTGTAGGAATCCCAAAATCGGATCAGCCTGACAGCCACATCGTTGCTGATGGGACAGCATAGCCAGGGGGAGCAGGGGCTGCCTGTGTAGGCTAGATTATTAATTCCCCACGTTTAGAGTATTATTATAGTTCCCCGATGACTTTAGTTTATCTTTTGTTGATTTTGACTTTCCAACGATGGGGGTCTTAAGATAGGACATGCACATCTGGCCTTCAGCTTTGCTCCCTCCTGTCCTCCACAATACCTGTCCACTAAGAGTGGCCTCGTGCCATTTGTCTGTGGTACCCAACTCGAATTGATTGCTTATTATCTCTGACGTCAGGTTCAGGACTGGGACAAAAGGAGATTCATTTCCACATCTCTTTGGGGAGCTGAGTAATATGTCAGAATCTAAGTGACGAAACTGAGAGGCGATGAGGGATCCAATAGTGGTAAAACAAAGTGATAGAAAGTGACAACATTTTGCACTGGGGTGTGGTGCTCTCTCGTGAGTTTTGTGGAAGTTTGAATGATTGAATGGATGCAGTCTCAAATGTATGAAACAGTGCTTCATGTCGCATGGAGCTTGGATCAGTTGGAGGGTACGCTTGCCTTGCTCTGTATGATGTTTTCCTGTTCTGAACCTGGAAAGTGAAGTTATATATGATTGTGCATACACTCAGGATTTTTGATTCTTCATCTGTGAACAGCCCAGCAGGTCTGGACATTACACTATGGATTAGCCCAGTGTGGGGCTTCTTGACTTGTACTGTCATGCTGTCATGGCCTACGTAGGTGGTAACTAGGGATTCGGATTGGGCGTTTAAATCTAACTTGCATAAAAGTGAGATTCTAGGGACCCTCACAAAGAGGAAAGTTGCCTGTCATCTAGCACAGGATAACTCACTCTGCCACAGCTGTCGGAGAACAGAGATCCTCATCCCTGGCCCTGTACCTCCATTATCCTTTTTAGGTCGAGCATTTAAGACCTCTTGTATATACTTTAGTATATACTTATATGTGAATGCACTTTGTGGGCTCTGGAAATCAGCCCTAGGATGTGTCTGCTTTTGCTTAGGGACTTTATTTCCTGTTCAACTGCCTCTATTTAACTGTGTTGATAGCAAACGACCAGTAGAGGTCAGTAAAATACCAGAATTGCTTTCTGCTTGTTCAAAAGCCTCTATCTAACTGGCTTGATAGAAAACGACTAGTAGAGGTCAGTAAAATACCAGAAATGCTTTCTGTTGAGGGACTTACTTTTTTTTAGATTTATCTGGCAACTGCCTCTATTTAACTTTCTTGATGGAAAACGACTAACAGAGGTCAGTAAAATACCAGAATCGCTTTAGCATTCTCTAGGGTCCAGTCCATAGAATGTGTCTTCCACGAGCAACCGTAGACAATCATATTTTTTTCAAATATAGTTTTTTCAGTGATATGACCATCGAAGGCCCTGATTTTATATTAAAAACAGAGCTTTGGACTATACTGATTCCTGCTGAAAGGCAATATTTCTCGCTGTGTATTCCATACCTGGCGTGTCACACAGTTTGGTGCTTACTTTCCCTCCATGTTGTAGAACAGTAGATCTTTCAGCACTCAGGCTAATGTGCTGAATAGCTAAATACATATAAGGTCCCAAAGTCAAGACTGATTGCATTGCAAATGCTTGTTTTTACCATAGTCAGTCACTGTGGACCTAGCCACCCTTTGCAAATACAGAGGACAAGCAAGTGACCTCTCGTGTGCACCCCAATTAAGTTCATTCCCCAAACATGCATACCGTCATTAATGACAACATCGAGGAATCCTGCCTCACCACATACCATTGTATCCTGCAAAGGTTTTTTCTCAGGTAGATAACTGCAATGTCACCTGTAACTCCTGCCCTCAGAACACCACACTGTCAAAAGACAGATCATAGTTGAAAACACTGTGCCTGGTCCAAAAGGTGTTGCACTACCATACATCGGGTTATCTCTCCAAGAGCTTCCAGCCATACCAGCCCTACAGGAAGCGGAGGTCAACCAACCCAACCATTTTACCTCCCGACCATACAGGTATGAACATTTCAGCAGCACAACACTCTACGTATGGGAATTTTCAACAAATAATAACCGGCCCTGTTTACCTGAGACGGCCCTTTTACTTAAGAATAATATTTTACCATTGTTCTAGGTTCGTTGAGACACGAATACCCATACATAGGCCTGCTGGATGCCACCTACTGGAGCAAACTCCTATCCAAATATTTCGGAGGCTACATTCTTCCTGTAGTATGGCAACTTCATTGTCTCTCCTGAATAACTTTTCTTTCAACTATAATCTCCTGTTTCATCCACTTGGCTTTTAGGTGGCTTTCAGTTGCATGATAGGCACAAACAAAAAATGTAAACTTAGATAATATAAATAAAACAAGATTTGATAGGGGATTATTTTGATCAGTATTCTCACCAAAATGTATAATCTGTGTGCAACATCTACCCTGCACTAAAGTCCTGACTTTCCTGCTTTTCCTTTTGCATCCAAGAGCAGAACATTGAAAGTTGTTTACTGCAACAACAGGTAGGAATAGATAGCGTTTAACTTTTTTGGTGTTATTTCAGTATCTGAATTCAATCCACCAGCATCTTGTAATCCTTAAATCCGCATTCCTCGATACCGTCATAAGCCATGTTTCTCGATTTTGACACGTGCCAACACGTGTTTCTTTGCTATGGCATACTCGCCTCCGACTTCATCAGGGTTATAAACAAGAATATCACAAATCAAATATTTGTTTCATAACCAAGTACTGATGATACCTCCACCAACTCAAACATGCAATTAACATGATAATATGGTAAACAAGCACTAATCATAAATTATTTGTAAAACAATAACAACCTAGAAATGTCCAATTGCATATATGAACAATTAATTCATCTGAGCCAAATACAAATGTGTTCTTTTCAAAATAGTTTTGATTGACATGTTGTAATAACACCAAAGTGACAGACCTCAACTCGTGTTCCCATCTACTTATACTCGTAGAAAATCTATAAAAACCCCAAATGAAATGCACATGCTCAAATAAACAGAGAAATCCTTAATGTTGCTGTTATTCCTGTAGCCACGTCTCATCTGAAAACATACAATTATTATTAATCCAACTATTCACCAATAGTAGTGAGTTTGAATGTCCACCATACATCCAACAGCACCTTACCTGATCCTATAAGCAATAAATGGTTGATTCCTATTTCACGTATAGAAGGGGGAACAGTGTCCTAACAGAACCTGTAAATCATATGTTCGTAAAAACTCTATTACTCCACACTCTACTGCTCTTGTAAGAACAATTTAATCACACCTAATTAAATGTTGCATAATATTTTACCTAGGTTCTCTTTATAAAAGAAAGTATGTACAAACAATATGTACATATATCTCAATACTAAACAACCACTGGGCACTATTCTGAGCTGATAATGTCAGTGATAATACGCACATCAAAACTGGGTGCCAAAAGGAACAAATAGCTAAAAGTTCTGTAAGAAAATTCCATTGAATTTCAATGACTTACAATTTTAAGGCCCAACTTAAGACGATCCAGCCACATATCTGACATTACAGTCGGGCGTCATATATGGACTCATTAAACACTGGCGTCAAACAGAAAAAAACTGTCTTAGTGACCAACATATGTTATTCTAATTGTTACTATTTACTATTTGATTCTTTTGAATATCTTCTTTGGATCTTCTGGGGCGCGTTACATGTAGGTACCAAGTTTTGAATTTTTAACTAGATCTTTTCTCTGTTCCTCAGGTCATAGCAGGTTTCCGCCCTATGCACTGAGAACCCTTGTTGTGGTCTCTGAAGCCACTCAGTTGTATTTGGTAGTTTATAGGCAATTCAGAAATGTCCTTTTGATTCTGCTGAGCACATGCTCTCCTAACCAGTCACTATTGCTCATCTGAGAGAAAGATTTACCACGGCGAGCTTCGCAGCCTCTTGGATTGTGAAAATATAATACCAGTGATGTTCGACTGGTGGGCCCATTCAAAAGTCTCTTCAGAGCTCATACATCTCTCGACTTTGGGATTCACTAGATTCAGGATAGGACGCCCTAGAGTATTTTTGACCTAATACTTCGGATTCGTGTTTTAGTCGCAGATCTGCACCTCTCGGACCTGCATATCTTCTGCCTTGTATGTGTTACTGAGGCAGGAGCCCTGTCTTTGATAGGACAGAGTACCTCTTCTGGTAATCCTGAGTGGTGATTCACAGATTCTGGACATCTTGGTTGTTATGGCGGGTGGCTGACTCATTTCTCCCTACTGTTTATCTTATGCATTCAGAAGAGATTTGCCAGTGTATTAAAAGCTCCACAAAAATCTTTGCCTGACTGGGGAGGGGGGGAGGGAGGTTGGTTGGTGGAGGAGTTAAGTGTAGTAAGGTGGATGAGTGTGAGAGTTGTGCAAGACCCAGTTGGCCTTGTCATAACTTCAGGATCTCTGCATATATTTGATATTTTCACCACTGCATCTAAAGTCCTGTGCTTAGGGGGCCTCAGGGGTAAGGCGGTAAGACTTTTTACTCCTATGCCTCATTGCAAGGCAGTGACTTGGGATCGCAAGCATCCATTCCTAAATTTTGCTACTATGCATCTGGATCTTTTCTGAGCATCCGGCCTATTTACTGCCTTCTGCACTGGGCTTCCTGCTCAGGAAAGGACTGGAGGTGCTAAGGAGCTGTTTAATGTCCTTGCAGCATTCATTCTTGACAGTGAGTCCGAATGCCTTGCCTTGGGTCTTTGGCGTCTCTGAATGGTAGAGAGTCTGTGACCTCTTCTCTGCAAAGCCCCAAATCTTACCAGGGTGTCAGCTATCCAGAAATCCTTTGGACGTATCTTGTACCACATCTAAAGTCTTACAGACTTTTAGATCCTACGCTTTTAATGTTCACCTTGGTGGTTCTGCCTATAGTCGAGGGCTTCTTGATTGGAACCAATTGCCTTTTTTATCGGTGTGCAATCCTCATAGACTCTCCTGCGTCAGGGGTCCATTCGCTGTTTTCCCTTAATGAAGTGTTGGACGAGCCTCTGGATGCCAGGGACTCCTGCATGCTGAGGAGTCTGCTACATTTTTAGAACAAAGTTTGAAGACTTGACAAGGGTCCCATTTGACACCTCTTCCATCCCACCTCAAATCTTGGCCACGCCTCCAGATTGCAGGGATTATTCAATAGTATTTGCCACCATGACTGTGATTGTGCACCGCTGGGGGCATCTTATCTGCATAAAGTCTACACAGCATCTCCTCGTGCCAGGGGTCCATTCACTGCCTTCTCTGCCTGAGGTCTTGGCAGAAGCTCCGGATACCATGCTGAGCAGAACCAATGTTTCCCAATGTTGGCCTGTCATTTTGCAGATGGATGGGTCTCAGCGAGTGATGCTGACATGTGGTGAGGTTGGCATCAGGCAGATGGCTAGAGGGCATCAAGCCATCAATACGAGCTAGAGCTGCCCCCAATAGCTTGCGGCGTAACCCTGTCCATTCAAGGTTAGTCGGAAGGAGGAGGGAGCCGCGAGATGGAGCGAGAATCCGCAAAGGGGGGAGTCAGGCGCGTATCCGGCTCTCGATGCCGAGTCCTATTGATCCAAATCATATTATTTCTCCTTTGCTGCGAAGAACATTTGAGACGTGTGATATTGTTGGGTATTAGCCTGAATGTCAGCCGAGTCTGCACTGAAGCCATCTGACCTTGGGTGACGCAGCGAAACCAGAGACCCCAGTAAGACGAGAGTGGAGGGAATACTCCGAGGATGAATTAGAAGATCATACAGAGAAAACGGAGGGAAGTTGGAGAGAAGGAAAATGAGTGAAGAAAAACAAGGGAGGTGCGAGAAAAATTAGAGGTGGACTGAAAAAAGGCGATTCGCCAAAACGCCGGGGGTAGCCAAAGCGACCTCCCACACTCTGAATGTCGGTGACATCACAGGTTTTGGTGACATCCCCTTTCCGCAGTGTTGTAGCATGTGTGTCCCCGGCCTAAGAGCAAGCAAGGAAAATTGACTTCCTGACAGCTGGTTGGTTAGTAGATTATAGAAAAAATATGTGATCCTTGTGCTCCCTGAGGTTACTAGGCCCGGGTGCCACTGCACCTGCTACACCACTGATAGTTACACCCCTGCCTGTTCGGCCCTTATCCGGAAAACACCTCTTTCTGTCTGCTGCCAAGAGGATGGGCAAAGAGTTCACACCACAGAAAGCAAAGGGCACCCTGTATGCTCTCTGTTCTCACTGCTGCTTTCATAAGCTAGGGGTAGCATATGCCGAGCCAGGGTATCCGAGGACAAGCCATGATTAACACCTCCTGAGGCAACCACAAAGGCACTGCTCTGCGGAATGTAAATGTCATAGGTGACATCGTGCTCAATTAATATCTCCACTGCTTTGTGAAAGTGTGGTGTTTGTGGACTAACATTGCTTCTTCACCTGTATGCAAGGTTTGCCACCACAGAAAGCATTTTTGTGGGGAGTTTCCCAATTTTTTTTTTTTTTTTGGGCTGGAATATTCTCCCACTGAGTTTAGCTTTTACGGCCTTTTTCTCTAAAATAAACAAAAAAAATCTGCAAATTATTAATCTGTATTTTTATAACACCATTTAAAAAAAAACATTCTTTATGTGGATGTAAGGAATTGTTTCAGTGCCCTACTGAATTCGACACATCGACTAATGATGTCCTAAAGAGAAAAAGTGAGACATTCGGTTTTTTTTCTTATTATTTTTATTGCGCAATCTGTCTCTTGGACCTTTGAGTACGAAGGTTAAAATGGTCATTTAAATCAACGTAAGTGCAATGTGATTATGCTAACCCTTACCCATGGGCTAGATGTCAAGAGAGTCACGCTGGCATTGAGTGTGCAAAACTGTATGTGCGACTATATAACAATCAAGATTACCGACCTTAGACCATAGTAAACACAAATACCCTATTGGTGAATGATTTCCCTTTACTCTTTATGTAGGCAGTAGTGGCAGTGCATGCTTTTGTGTGAGAGATATTTTGAAATAGTATTACCTGCAACAACAACAAAAAGTTGTGTGTGATGCAAACTACAGTCGCTCGGGTTTGCTTTCATCGAGTTGGTCCTATGAAAGTATTTTTACCTGAGTAAAGTCTCAGTTTTGTGGTGTAGCGTAGTGGCAGACACTCAACCAGTTTGCAAACAATTGTGATGCGAAATGCTGGAAATTACACGAGAATAAGTCAATGTAAATGGAATTTCACCGGCTTACTTAACTCATTTAACTGGACTATTGTATTTATGAAGAATGATGACAGTTGTTTAAAGTTGGATTTGGTGTTAGTGTTCATAGTGCCCCCCTTATCCAAGGACTACAATGCTACCAAAGCCGCTGTGGGTAAAGAACCCCACCCAGTCCTGTCTAACCATACAGCCCATCCTTTGGTTGCACCATATGTCTGGAGACCATATAGTGTCACTTTCAGACTGCTGGTGCTCCCTACAGCCAATAGGAATCTGAAAAGAAGAGTGACAAGGAGGCGGGAGGTGGGAGGAGGGCAGAGACAAAGGGAGGGAAAAAGAAGGTGGCAAACAAATGTGGAGACATGATGTAGATAGACAAGATACAGGGTATGGGGGAAGGATGAAGAGGGATGGGATTTAGAAATAATGGAGGGAATACATGAAGAAGGGCTGTGTAACCGGAGGGGGTGAGGGATAAGGAAAAGGTGTTATGAGGAGGGGGCAAGAAAAGTAGAGGCAATGAGGATGGTGAGAAGGGAGCAGAGAAAGATGTAGGGTGGAGGGAAGGGAGGGATAATTGAGGGAGCGAGACCAAGGAAGAGGAGGATGGGGAATGGAGCCAGACAAGGGGTGGTCGGTGTAAAGTTAATGGAGGAAGAGAAAGAGATCAGGAAGAGAGAGTGGGTGACAAAGAGTGAGTGAAAGATAAAGGAGAGAAGTAAGCGAGAGAAGTGGGAGTGAGTGACCGAGAGTCGCATGGCAAATGGCTACAGCCCACTTGTTGCTTGCAGCACTTTTTAATTATTACTTATCCTTAAGACCAGTATCTGGCTCTACTGCACTTTTACTAATTTTTCTCTGGGTTTTATCTCTGCTTGTTTTCAACTCTTGGTATTTAGAAGGATTTTATTAAAACCACTTTCTCTCCCTGGGTGTCTCAGGTACACTCCAAGTTCTATTAATAATTGTATTGGTAGTGTGAAATGTATTGTTTCAGTAAATTTGAGTTTGGTGGTGCCTGTTACCCATGATTTTATGCACAAAATTTGTTATGGTTTTTATTAACTAAACAATACATTTGACATTGACATTGAGTGACGAGAGAGGGGCGAGATAGAGTGGATTTTTTTTAAACCGTGAGTATATTTTGAAAGACTGACCCCGCAACTGGGAGATGGAGTAACAGAGAGAAGACAGAGGGAGGAAAACCAAAAGAAGGAATGAATTAAACAGGAAAGAAAGGAAGAGCGAGGAGAATGGAGGAAAGGAGCAAGGCACTGACGAGAAAGGGGGATGAAATGCGGACTGTTTAGGCGATGGGGGAAGGGAACAAAAGAGTAAGGGTGGAGGGAGAAGGAGAAGGAGAGATGCAGGGAGGGTCACACTTCCCCTGACCAGTGCTGTCCTAGGGCGAAGTTAATCCATTCTGTCTTTGAAAATGAAGAGTCTGAAGCGATGCAGAAAAGAGCGAGAAGTGAGGCATGGGAAATGGGATTGTGATGCAGAATGGGGAGGGGGAGAGAACGGTGCACTGGAGGGAAGGGATTAGATAGTGGGGAAGGGCAGAGAAGAGAAATAGAGAAAACGTGACTAGTGAAGTACAGGGGAGAGGGGAAGGAAATAATAATGGGGCTGAAGAGAGAGTGAGGAACTTTTGAGAGGGGAGAGTGCAGGAAGGACCGAGCGAAGAGACAAGCAGAGCCAGATGAGAGACTGCGAGACCTCGACAGGCCTGCAGTCTCCTTCCACTGGGTGAGGGCCCGAGAGCTCACTCCCTTCTCGAGAGGACAACTGAGGCGGTGTTTGTTTAATCAGGGCTGCTCCCTCTTGAGGAACCACGGGGTTTTAACATAGCGCCTTAATACACTTAGATATAGGCGCTGGGCGGTGGAAAGCTACGCCCCACGCAAAGCGCCACATTAGACCTTCTGGGAGAGCGGAAATCGCATAGAAATGAAAGGGGGCCTCATAATGGAAAGACAGCCTTGAAGTAATGCGAGGCCCAACAGGCTGGCTGCTTAAGGATTCGACGAAGATTCAAACACATCCTTTGAACAGGAGAAGAAACCCCACGGATAATCCGATTTCATTTACAGAATTGATCAAGGGTTATGAGCAAGTGGAAAATAAAAACAGGGTTTGCAGTCCCAAATCGCTCCCTTGCTAATGGCTCATGAAATAAAACCAGAAACACCTGGGGATGAATTTCGCACGGAACAAGATGGACTGATGGATGGGGCCTGGGGGAGCCGATGGGGGAGGCGGGAAGGAAGCGAAGGCGATAGTCGGGGCGCTAAAGGTCTCCACAGCAGCTCGATAAACACATTTCTCTGGTGAAGGCGCCCTGAAGTACCCTGTTAGCACCTCAGCCTCCGCACTTCATCATGACATTACAGGCTCGGCTCCCTCCATTAATCCAGGTGTGAAATTGACCAAGCCAGCCTCTCCAGGCCCATTGCTGACGCTCCTGCCCTTTCCTGCCAGCTGGAGTGGGGTCACCGGGGCCATGGAATTTCCATTTAAAGACCATTTGGTGGTCTCAATATGAGGCATACAGGGACACTGTATTTAGGGGCTACATGCAGTCCAAATAACCCCTCTGTGGGGGATGTGATTCTTAAGGGGCCTTTGTCAATCCATTTGAGAGATAGCTGGGAAAACGCAGAGGGACACGTTTAGGGCCTTATAAATGACCATGGCGAGACGGTCAACATATGGAGGCATTCTCTAAGGCCATATTAGGAGATGATTGACTACTGGTGTCTTTGCGAGCCACCCTGAGAGTGTGGCAGGATTCCTGCACCCACCAGGCTGTTCTGTGACCTTACCTTCCGCTGGCCTGAGCACTATTCAAAGGCATATCATACAGATCAGACCCGTCTGCTCCCCACAGTGTCCTTTTGGGTCAGTGTGTTTACAGCTTAACTTGTCTTGAGGGTCAGATTACATACCACACTCCGCTGACATAGTTAGCAACCGGGTCCTGAATTATTTCCATTTGAATGATTATAGATTCTTTAGGTTCTGGTCTCCTTGAACGTCCCTGCCCTAGTATAACAATACAACATAACATAGCATAATGGGCCTCTTTGGTGCTGAATAACAGATGTCTGGTTTACCCAACTTAAATTTACTCATATGATCAACCTCAGGAGGATGAATTGCTGAGTGGGTCTGCGAGATATGAACCCATGACAAAGTTGTAAAACACCAACACGTCCAATTGAGACATTCTACCATTCATCCACCGGACCAAAATCTGTTTTTGCCAATAGAAATGGTTCAAAAGAAATAGACCTGGTAAATTTTGACTACGAAATCTTGGTAGTTAGCTAGCCCAGGAACCCTTTAATTCGAGCCATTGACTTTAGCATAGTTCGACCACCACCACCAGATTCTGAGATAATGGTTCAGGTGTTCTATATCACCTGTTGGCTTTGACAATGCCTGGTGGTCCTTACAGTTTGAAGGATTTATGAAAAAGCTTGTCATTTACAGATAACATGTGAGAGTCTGTTTCCATAGCCCGACTCGGCAACGTGTAAGTTAAGATTTGGTTCAGTCACTGCCAAAGCTTTTTTCGTGCACTGTGTACGAGTACAAAACAAAGGAATCCAGCTGTGGCCTCTGCAGTGAGCGGACACAATGCCCCAGGTGAGCTGGCACTGATGAATCAACAAGTAACTACAAGTAAGCGCTTTCCAACAACTGAGCACAGTATTCTTGTTGAGGTCTCAGCTGTGCACATGCACAACACTCCAGAAGCGACCTCACCGTGAAAAGACCGAGCACGCCAATGGAAATGTAAGTAATGAATAGACAAAACATTCTATGTAAAGTCCAACCCCTGGCTCCAGAGAACGCTTCAGGTGAGTCTCGCAGGGAAGTAGAGTTAAAACTTTTTTATACTTAGATTTCTGGAGCTGAAAATGTTTGTCCCATCCCTCCCTCACATGATGAAACTGGTAAAGTGGTGTTGCATCGGGTCAGCCCCACGTTTTGAGGTTTCTGCTAATGAGTGTACCTACTAGGTCACAGTTTCTGTTGTGCGCATACACATTTCTCCAGGTGAAGCCGCACTTGCACTGGATATAATACTTTAGGTGGAGTCTTGGTTAAGAGTCCACACAGCTCCCAAGGACGCTTCTCACTGTGGAGTGGGCACAATACATCACGTGAAGTCACTCTAAAATGGGCACTATGTTCCCTGCGTCCAGTCACTATCCTGGCGGTGGGATCTCACCTTTGCGTGGATGCAATACTCTTGCTAAAGGCTGGACAGGCTAAGTACCTGTTATGAGTGAACAAGATACTCCATCTCTTCTGAGTGGGCCTCACTGCTCCAGGCCACGGTGCTGAAAGAAGTCCCACCATAAATGGGCACAGTTTGATACTGATGAGGGTTCCTAAAGTGTGGACACTATACTCCAGCCGGATGAAGTGCACATCTCAGAAGGTGTCGTCCTCAAAGGTGTGAACAGTGACACTGTACTCCAGCTGGTCTCATTAATTGAATGTACAATCCCGGGGTGGGGGGCGAAGTTTCTCAGAAGCATGTGCAATACAGTCCAGCTGAAGCCTCACTGTTGGAATAAGCATCTCAGGAGGGAGGTTCCTTAAAGGCATGGACACCATACTCCAGCTGACGCCTCATTTATGGAATGGACATCTCAGGAGGGAGGTTCCTTAAAGGCATGGACACCATACTCCAGCTGACGCCTCATTTATGGAATTGACATCTCAGGAGGGAGGTTTCTCAAAGACATGGGCACTACACTCCAGCTGAATCCTCACTGATCGTGTTCGCATCTCGGGAGGTGAGGTTTCTCAAAGGCATGGACACTATACCCCAGCTGTGGCCTCATTAATGGCATTCATAGCTCAGGAGGGAGGTTTTTCAAAGGCATGGACACTATACCCCAGCTGAAGCCTCATTGATGGTGTTCGCAGTTCAGGAGGTGAGGTTTTTCAAAGGCATAGGCACTATACCCCAGTTTACAGCTCAGGAGCGAGGTTTCTCAAAGGCATGGACAGTATACCCAGCTGTGGCCTCATTAATGGCATTCACAGCTCAGGAGGGAGGTTTCTCAAAGGCATGGACACTATACCATACTGTGGCCCCATTAATTGCATTCACAGCCCAGGAGGGGGGTTTCTCAACGGCATGGACAGTATACTCTGGCTGACGCCTCATTGATGGTATTCAGAGATGAGGGGAGGAGGTTTCTTAAAGGTATCAACACTATACTCCAGCTGAAGCCTCATTGATGGGGTTCACAGCTCAGGAGGGAGGTTTCTCAAAGGCATGGCCACTATACCCTGTTGTGGCCTCATTAATGGCATTCACAGCTCAGGGGGGAGGTTTCTCAAAGGCATGGACACTATACCCCAGCTTACAGCACAGGAGGGAGATTTCCCAAAGGCATGGACACTGTATTCCAGATGTGGCCTCATTAATGGCATTCACAGCTCAGGAGGGAGGTTTCTCAAAGGCATGGACACTATACTCTGGCTGATGCCTCATTGATGGTATTCACAGATGAGGGGAGGAGGTTCCTCACAATCATGAATACTATACTCCAGCTGAAGCCTCATTGATGGTGTTCACAGCTCAGGAGGGAGGTTTCTCAAAGGCATGGACACTATACCCTAACTGTGGCCCCGTTTATTGCATTCACAGCCCAGGAGGGGGGTTTCTCAAAGGCATGGACACTATACCCTAGCTGTGGCCCCATTAATTGCATTCACAGCCCAGTAGGGGGGGTTTCTCAACGGCATGGACAGTATACTCTGGCTGACGCCTCATTGATGGTGTTCACAGCTCAGGGGGAGGTTTGTCAAAGGCATGGACACTATACTCCAGCTGAAGCCTCATTAATGGCATTCATAGCTCAGGAGGGAGGTTTCTCAAAGGCATGGACACTATACCCCAGCTGTGGCATCATTAAGGGCATTCACAGCTCAGGAGGGAGGTTTCTCAAAGCCATGGACACTATACCTCAGCTGTGGCCTCATTAATGGCATTCATAGCTCAGGAGGGAGGTTTTTCAAAGGCATGGACACTATACCCCAGCTGAAGCCTCATTGATGGTGTTCGCAGTTCAGGAGGTGAGGTTTTTCAAAGGCATAGGCACTATACCCCAGCTGAAGCCTCATTGATGGTGTTCACAGCTCAGGATGGAGGTTTCTCAAAGGCATGGACACTGTACTCCAGCTGAAGCCTCATTGACGGGGTTTACAGCTCAGGAGGGAGGTTTCTCAAAGGCATGGACACTATACCCCAGCTGATGCCTCATTGATGGTGTTCACAGCTCAGGAAAGAAGTTTCTCAAAGGCATGGACTCAGTATTTCAGCTGAAGCCTCATTGATGGTATTCACAGCCCAGGAGGGAGGTTTCTTAAAGGCATGGACACTATACTCCAGCTGACGCCTCATTGATGGTGTTCACAGCTCAGGAGGTTCCTCACAGGCAAGGACACTATACTCCAGCTGAAGCCTCATTGACGGGGTTTACAGCTCAGGAGGGAGGTTTCTCAAAGGCATGGACACTATACCCTAACTGTGGCCCCATTAATTGCATTCACAGCCCAGGAGGGGGGTTTCTCAACGGCACGGACAGTATACTCTGGCTGACGCCTCATTGATGGTGTTCACAGCTCAGGGGGAGGTTGCTCAAAGGCATGGACACTATACTCTAGCTGAAGCCTCATTAATGGCATTCATAGCTCAGGAGGGAGGTTTCTCAAAGGCATGGACACTATACTCCAGCTGTGGCCTCGTTGATGGTGTTCACAGTTCAGGAGGGGAGGTTCCTCACAGGCTTGGACACTATACTCCAGCTGAAGCTTCATTAATGGCATTCATAGCTCAGGAGGGAGGTTTCACAGAATTGCATGTTTTCTTTCAGCCGTGGGCTTAGCCATTGGAAAGGTACCCGGGTCTTAAAGTAAGAGTGTCCAGCGTTGGCCCAGAAGGGCGGGATTCATGTCCTATGTTCAGGCTAACCACAGACTATGTAAATTATTTCTATGAAGATTCATTTGTTTAAAATAATCTTACCTATAAACACAAAATCAAGCATAGCTCAGACCTCGATGGCCAATGTCCGCAGGGCACCTGGTTCTAAACTTTTTAGAAAGAAAGGTAGAAGGATAATTTTAAGACGTAGACTTTATGTTTTTAAAAAAAAAAGGAAAGCAAAAACACTACTACAATGCTTGGGAGAACTCGCACACAAAAATACGAATAACTGTGCGTTCCCGTCGAGTGGAGGGAGGACACGGCAAGGACTGACGCTATCCAGTTGCCACCCGTGACTGGTGCAGATCATCTAAGGCTCGCTGCCTCCAGATCCTTCTCGGGCCGCCCCCTGCCACCCTCGCCTGTTCTTTGAAGCTCCGCCGAGGTCTCTGGCGTGCTGGAGACACTGCTGAGATCTCAGATCTGGGGCACCTTTCTTTGTGCCGCTGCGAATCCGCTACAAAGGACCCGGTGGCTGCTCGGCTTTTTTCCTCCACGAGGTGCTGTGTTTTTTTCTCTGTACAGAGTTAGGAACCCTGGAGAGTGGGGAGGATAGCTAACTATGTAGAATGAGAGGGCTAATGCAGAGCTCTGTGGCAGTCTGTCTGCGGTCCCTGCTGTCCTTCTGCAGGGGGCGATGGGGGAGAGGAGGAAACCAGAGGGTTGGAATTAGTCCTAAAGGTAGGGTGACCAGGTGTCCCAGGCATGGGCGTCTGCAGGGGGAGGCAAGGGAGGGGGCAAGTGCCCCCCCCCCCCCCCTGGATCGCCAGTGCGTCTAGTGTGAGCCCAGTCAGGGCCGGCCCTAGTCCATCATGCTTTTGAAATGGTGCAATTGTTCCAGGTGGCAGCCCCCTCCATTGGGTGGGAAGGGTGCAAGGTGGTGGCAGAGAAGGGTGCAAGGCAGAGGGGAGAAGGGTGCAAGGCAGAGGGGAGAAGGGTGCAAGGCAGATGGGGAGAAGGGTGCAAGGCGGAAGGGGAGAAGGGTGCAAGGCAGATGGGGAGAAGGGTGCAAGGCGGAAGGGGAGAAGGGTGCAAGGCAGATGGGGAGAAGGGTGCAAGGCGGAAGGGGAGAAGGGTGCAAGGCAGATGGAGAGAAGGGTGCAAGGCAGAGGGGGAGAAGGGTGCAAGGCAGAGGGGGAAAAGGGTGCAAGGCGGAGAAGAGTGCAAGGTAGAAGGGGAGAAGTGTGCAAGGGGGAGGGCGAGAAGGGTGCAAGACGGAGATTAGAGAAGGGTGTAAGGCGGAGATTAGAGAAGTGGGCAAGGGGAGGGGGAGAAGGATGCAAGGCAGAGAAGGGTGCAAGGCAAAGGGGGATATGGATTCAAGGTGGAGAAGGGTGCATAGCGGAGGGGGAGAAGGGTGCAAGACAGAGGGGAGAAGGGTGCAAAGCGGAGGGGGAGAAGGGTGCAAGGCAGAGGGGGAGAAGGGTGCAAGGCGGAGAAGGGTGCAAGGCAGAAGGGGAGAAGGGTGCAAGGCGGAGAGGAGAAGGGTGCAAGGCAGAGAGGAGAAGGGTGCAAGGCAGAGAGGAGAAGGGTGCAAGGCAGAGGGGAGAAGGGTGCAAATGCAGAGGGGAGCAGAGTGCACGGCAGAGGGGAGAAGGGTGCAAGGCAGAGGGGAGAAGGGTGCAAGGCAGAGGGGAGAAGGATGCAAGGCAGAGGGAGAATGGTGCAAGGTAGAAAAGGGTGCAAGGCGGAGGTGGAGTAAGGTACAAGGGGGGGTGAGAAGGGTGCAAGGGGGAGGGTGAGAAGAGTGCAAGGCAGAAGGGGAGAAGGGTGCAAGGCGGAGAGGAGAAGGGTGCAAGGCAGAGAGGAGAAGGGTGCAAGGCAGAGAGGAGAAGGGTGCAAGGCAGAGGGGAGAAGGGTGCAAATGCAGAGGGGAGCAGAGTGCACGGCAGAGGGGAGAAGGGTGCAAGGCAGAGGGGAGAAGGGTGCAAGGCAGAGGGGAGAAGGATGCAAGGCAGAGGGAGAATGGTGCAAGGTAGAAAAGGGTGCAAGGCGGAGGTGGAGTAAGGTACAAGGGGGGGTGAGAAGGGTGCAAGGGGGAGGGTGAGAAGAGTGCAAGGCAGAGGGGAGAAGGGTGTAAGGGGGATAATGATGAAGTTAAAAATATGCCCCCCCTGGAAACATTTCTGCGGATGCCCATGGTCCCGGGTTTGCCGGGGCAGTCCCTTTTTTTTCCTCACCAGCTGTCCCAGCAGAATTCAGCAATTTTTGCTCATGCCCCAGTTTTTAGAGGGAGTGGACTGAAACTAGTGAGAGGCAATTTTTGGGTGTTCTAAAGCAGTGCTATTTAGCAGCTGTTATAAGTAAGCAATTTAATTAACAGGATGGATACTGGATTTAGAAATTACATTTTATTTATTCTCTTAGTGCCTCTTCTGTGTTTCTATGTTGATAACAGCTGTCACTCTGCACCGCTCCGTTGATGCAAAATTGTAGTCCCTCTTCTATTTTTGCTAAATGTTCCGGTTTATGGTTCTTAAGATCTGGTCACCTTACGTAAAAGAATCCTATACCTGTCAAGGCTGTCCTGTGTCTCGGAAAAGCAGACCGGTTTTAGAGGTGGGCGAGCCAACAAATTAACAGAGAGCAGAGCAGAGCCAAGGTTCTGGCTTGGATCTTAGATACGATCCGAGCCCTGAACATATTTGCTGTATAAATCATACAACAAACATAACGTAAAATATAAGAAAGT
The DNA here is from genome assembly GCF_964261635.1 of Lissotriton helveticus. Taxonomy (NCBI): domain Eukaryota; kingdom Metazoa; phylum Chordata; class Amphibia; order Caudata; family Salamandridae; genus Lissotriton; species Lissotriton helveticus. Next base: position 1,113,247,476 of record NC_136068.1, read on the forward strand.
CTCTTCACAATTGTGCTTTTCTTTAACATGTAGAAGCTTTGACATTAATAGGGCACTTTATAGCACTGCATAAGTAAGTACTCATTAAGAGTGATGGTTGTTTACCACTGGTAGTCTGAACTTACACTTTCAAAAGTGTTTTCATAGGTGATAATTAAGAAAAAAGAGTTTTGGAGAAATAACATGTTTGCCTAGTATAACACAAAGCGAGAAAGCCGCAATTTCTCCAGGTTTTCTGGTTTCACTTTGTACAAATCAGCCAGTAAGTGGGTATATATTGGTCTTTTCTTATATTAAGGCTTTGTTTTTACCTCCTAGTACATTTTTTTGCAGTTTTTGGAAATATAGTGTGAGCTCGACCCGAAGATATTGGAGCCCTTTATTTGAGCACCAGTTACATTACACAAGACCACATGCGTTGTTTATTAACATGGGGAGATTAATTGATTGTGCTAGAATCAGAGGATGTTGAGCTGACACCAAGACTCAAATGTGGTTCCCCAGTTCCACAGTCGGCAGCTCTGAACCTAACTCCGCACCCTGGGAAGTGTGACGTGGCAGGCAGAAGACACATGAACGCTCGGCTCATTATGGGTTCAAGGTTCCAACAGGACCTCGAGCAGAGCCCGGCTTCAAGCTCAAGCCTGGCTCGAGCTTTCAGTGGCTCGCCTACCACTACCTGGTTTGGGTCAGTCACATGTCAGGCAACTGACTACGCCAACCCCACTAGCTTTTCATAGAGGTAGGCGAGCCAATACATTAAAAGGGCGAGCCAAAGCCAAGCCAATGGGAAGGCACAGCGCCTAAGATCCAGTGCAGGACCCGAGCACACACAATGTATCCTAGTATAGCATGCAACAAACCTCATGTAAAATATGATAGTGTCTTCGATTTTCTAAAACATGTATTACTTTAAAAGGTGGAAGCTTTGACATTCATAAACTACCTTTCTGAGGGGTACTTAATAAAAGTGAACATTTTTAAACATGAACCTCAAACCGTTCCTGTTCCTGCCCTGGTGATAATGCCTTTAGTGAAATAAGAGGTAGGTCAGTTGTTATGTGCACCCTGTATGTGGCCCAGATTCCTATAGACAGAGCAAAATTACATTCTGTTAAATTAAACACAGTATGTGTTTTTACAGCCAGGGTTGGATTGGGGTCAAAATAATGCTCCGGTTCCCCCCAAAAAGTGTCCAAAAATTTGTGGATTGAATCCTTTAACAAAACATTTGTGGTCAGTGAACATGGTTAATTTTTAGAGCTCTATTTGGTGAAAGAAGAACCTGCCACTCACCAGTTTGATCAAGTGACAAACGTTGAACTCACTGAGCTACCTCTTCTGCCTGTTGACAGATAGTTTCATATCTGAAAATTAGGATAGGACGCAAAATAAAAATATTCATAATAGGCCTTTGCATGTGAGCTACTGCTTTAAGTGGGATGAAAAAAGGTTGATGGTGTCTCTAAAATGGGTGCAGCCAAAGAAGTGCAGCTGGGAATCTTTGATAGGACATGCTTCAAGGAACTATAGGCATGGCCTAAAACGTGAGCCCAAATCCTGCACTTTCAAGGCATGCCACCTGACTAGCATTTGAATGCCTCTGCATGTGTTTCCTTAGTGATTCCAAGTACATCACAAGAGGAACACATAAAAGAAGTCAGACCATTTGACTTTACCAGTGCTGGTTAGCACTGATTTTTATTCAACATAATATGAATTGGTGCTAACAAGAAGGTGTGTCGCAATACACTGAAAGGCATCCAGGGTCCTGGTGGTGGAGGCCTGGCCGGTGGACTTGCTGAAATGAGTGCTGGAGAACAAACTTTATATTAGGATTACCCGGAGAGATGAGAGGGCGGCGGAGGACCTGGTGACCTGAGCTGAAATGCTTGTGAAGATTATGGACCCTCCAGATAGGGGATCACCATGAAAGGGATCAATGGTATTGCTACCATTTTGACCAGATGAAGCTACGGGCACATGGGGGGAATGTGGAAGGCTGTATTGCATATGTATTTGTTTAATGGACTATATGCGTGTCAGTAATATTGCTTGGCCAAAAGCCTACAGATGAGGTAAAATTGTGCTTGTCTCTTTTGAAAGCTTAATAAAAACAACTTTAAAAAGTCCTATAAATGAGTATTCTTCCTATCACTTTCTGCTGCAATCTCACTTTGTGTTCGTTGTTTACTTCCTTTTCTCTTCACCTGTCCTGCTGAAGTCTCTCCGTCTTCATGCCTCACACTTATTATCCTTCCCTTTCTTTTCACCCTCTCCTTCTGCATATACTTTATTTCATCACTACCACTTCCCAAGCCCCTCTCTTTCACACACTTGCACAGAAATGATTCATTTTCTTTTCCTTTGGCACTGTGAATAGAAGCATTTGTATACAAACGTCATACACTTTCACCTAAAATGATAATTACAATTAACAAATATTTAACTATTGCTCAGTGTGCTGAGCAGAGAGACCAAGAATTGGATGAGTGTAACACTTTTTTGGCCCACACGCACTGCCTTCAGCCTTAATTTGAGCCTGTGGTTTCCTGTGCTTGGCACTTAATTGTCAACACTGGAGCTTATGATTGCCTGCCACATGGTGGTGGTGTTTGACTAGTTTAGAGAAGAGCACAACAACAGTTATTTGTTAATTCAGTATACCATAAAATGACTAATATCTGCCTCCCAGGCCATTCTTATAGCTTTGGGGGCCTGGAATAGTCTGAATTGTCCCATTTTGTGAGGTGTGATGGCTAGTATTTGTGTTGGTACTGTCACTGGCAAAAAAAGACTTACCTGCGGCTGACTGCTGCCTCAGTGCTCTTCTCCAGCTCTCCTCCTGGCAGTCCACAGGCTCCCCACCCAATCCAGACGCTGCTCTTATGTTATACCTAGCATGAGAGAAGTGCTTGTATTGGCCTGAGCGGTCTGGTCTGATACTCACTCAGGCACAGGGAGCCTGTGGCTTTTCTCCAACCTGGCTGTGCAACACAGCTGGGTTGGAGAAATAGAAGTGCACATATCTGTTTAGCTGGCCTAAGACAGCCGGCCAAACTGACATGCGCACTTATAGGTGCCCACCACTCCTCCTCCCTGCCATGTCCCAGCCCAGTCCAAGACTCCATGGTGCCGGCAGCTCAGGCAATGATAAGTAGAATGATAACTTTGTTTTATTATCATTTCATTTTTCAACTGCTGGAATTGGCCGATGCTGCTCCACTATGGGAGGAGCTGCGCCCGGTCAGAGGGTGAAGGGAGGGCAAGCAAGGTGGCAAAGGGGTGTTAAAAACATTGCCCGCCGTATGATAATAAAGGACTAAAAACACTTTAAACTGGCAAATCAGACAGAAACTAACAAGCAGGGTACACGGACGAGGCTGTAGCACGATGAGAAGGGCGCTGCTGTTGGCATAACCTTTATGCACACAGCTCCATGCGCCCCTCGGAAAATTGACGGCCTGATCTCAGCTCGCCCATGTTCAAAGCTGGCCCTGGAGGCCCACTGCTTATATTTCCCATAATTCCACTTTTGCCATTGACCATCAGTGAACATTGCATCTGCCTAGATGTGAAGTTCGAGCTACAGGTCCTGAGATCTCTGCAGAGGCTGCGACAGGGATGTCTGCTTTATGCCAGTCCTAAGGGCTGATCTTTTGTAAATAATACGTGAGGGTGATTGCCAGATGGTAAAAAGAGACACGTTGGAATGTCTCTTCTATGGAGACCACCTCGGCTTCATGGCCGTGGATGTGCAAGTGAAGCCACCGGAAGTGTTCCTGCAGTTCAAAGTCAATTTTGGGGCAAGAGTGGACAGTTTGACACACATATTGCCAAAGTCTCTTGAGTAGCAGGAGCAAAAGGCAGAAGTAAAAATAAAACATTAAGAATGTCCAAGAAAGTTTCAGTTTTCTTGACAGCCGGCACAGAATAACAGGTCATCTGTCAGTACAAAGGGATTCACAACAGAATGTTTTGCTCTGTGAATCCCTCCTTCTCCCACCTTTCCCGTTTTTTTTAATAATAATGGACATTAAAAATTAACTAGCAAATACAACTCATTACTTCCTCGGTTAGACTCCGTTCGTTTAATAACAAAAGGACGGATAATTAGACGTGTTCATTCATCTCTGTAACTTGGGCCCGTCCCTGCGCCCAGTGCGGCGATGCGGGCCGCGCTTCCCTTCCAGCTATTAATTAAAAGCGAGGCTCTCCGTTTTCTGGAGTGCACTTGCCAGAAATTAATAGGGGCCTCCTTAATCAAATCGTATCTCCCGCGCGCGCGCCCGGACAGGGGGCGCCCGTCTGCAGCTAGCCAGGCGTGACAGATCGTCTTCCCCGCACGAGGACGCCTCCCTGCCCCCGCCCCCCAGGCCCAATTTTCTCGGGTTTAGTAAATAACCGCAACATTAATGTATGCAAATGTATGGTATCGCGTCGGCGTGAGCGGAAGCAGTGCGGTGAGCGATGACTCCGTGACGAAGCGCCACAGTAAATCTGGCCAGAGCTTTATCACTTCCTGGTCCTGTGTGGCGCCAACAGAGCTTATTTATTTTTGTTTATTGTTTTTTTTGTAGTTGTCGCAGTAAAGCTGCTCCGGAGTGCTCAGGTGACGGTGCAATAAGGCACTCAGCCTCGTGTTTGAGTTAGGTGGCCCCACTAAGAATAAACCAGCTGCAAACTTGAACTCCGTGTATTCAGTTTAATTTCTACCTTTAATTTACCTTTTGCAAGAAGCTGGCTTACAAGTAGACGGTGTATTAACTACTCACGGTAGAAAGGAGTTGTCCGAAGTCTGCAGTTGGTTTATCGCTCCAAATAGGTTTAAAATTAAAGGGTCAGATTTAATATACTTTATTACACCCTGATACCATATGGGAACATTTCAGCATTACTGATAGTGGCTTAATGTATGTATGATACTCAATACAAAGAAATATTTTTTAGTGTTTTATATATTAGCATGTATTAGCTTTTTTTGCTCTGCCACGACAATTGATTTTTACATTTGCGTTTTAGTTGGGTCAAAGAGCGACATGTAATCAACGGCAGCAAAACCACCAGGGCACTGCAGGTGTATTTCAAAGTTGAAGGCGTGCCAGAGGTCCTGGGGTCGGACATAAAAGTGGCCTTCATTAGTGAATTGGAAAGCTAAAAAAAATTGACGATATTTGCAAATTTGAGCAGTTTTGCACTTCTAAAGAGACATCGTATGAGTGTTTTCTAAGCTATTGGACGACTGCATGGATGTGTACTTTTCTGGAGGCAATGTTAGTTTTAATATCATGGAAAACAGAAGAAACAGACCCAGTAGACCATAAAACAGGCCCACAAGCTGCCAAAAAGGCACTCCCACTCTGAACTGTCAGACCGCCCCCTCAGTCATTCTAGTCCTGGAGGCCTTTTCCTAAACCCTAAACGATGCTCCTTCTGTCGTCCTCAAAAGTGTCACCCACCTGAAGAGAATGTGTGCTTTGGAGAGTGCTGTAAATGTTTATAATCATTCTGGTTCCCAGAATTTGGGATCAGTTGTTATCAGGTGCACAATCATAGTGAACCATTACTAAGTGACAACCAGTGGGCCTTTTTGGCATATGTCATGCTTCCACCCTTATATTAAGGCTACATTCATTGCCAATTCGAGATCTGCAGATCAGTTCACCAAATGTTCAGGATTCCAGTAAATTGATTGGAATTCGAAATGATGCCTCTCAGTTCCCATTTGGAGTTTCCACATCCTTAGTGGATGTCTGCGAGGCCAACCTTAACAATGATTCTATCAGTAATCAAGAGAATGTGATGCAAACAGATTGGTGCCAACGGGTGCTGCTTAAAGCCGTTTGGTACTGGTAGGAACAGAACAAAAGTGATTGGTGCCTTTTGTTACTGATCAAAATGCAGATGGGTCTTAAGTAGGCCTGGGCGGTGAACTCTGCTTGGTTCGCGGAGTTTGGATCGTTTCCCGCACTCAGTGCTCCGTGGAGTATGCAGAGTTAAAAAAAACTCTGCTCCACGGAGCAGAGTTTTTTCCTGGCTCGCCAACTTTAAGTTGGCGAGCCAGGAAAATCCAATGCTAGACCATCTCCCAGCGAGATTTCTCAACCCGGGCTGTCACAGATGATCGGACCGCTCGCGTTGAGAAACCTTATATTCACATTGAGGAAGCTGCAGCTCGAGTAGAACATCTACTAGAATGGCAGAAAGAAGCAGTGCCCTCTTGCGCTGATTATGGTGCAGTTTGTGCTGATTTTCCTGTGAGGGACAAACACCGGTCGCTAAAAATCAGCTTGAACGGTGTGACCTAATGAACTCCGCAGCTGCGGAACTCCATATAGCGAAGTTTTTTCTGTCACAAGGAACTCCGCAAATTCTTCCCGGGCCTAGTCTTAAGCCAAATTTTTTGCTGGTTATTGAAGAATGTGGATCAAAGCAGGTTATGCTGAACCTCGCTGATCGTAGTCGGTTGGTGCCTTTGGCTGATGGCACTGCTGGTTGCACTTCAAATGTTTCACTCATGCTGTCTGATAGGTAGCATCATTTCACCCTGGCTTACGTGTTGAGTAATATGGCCCAATACAAAATTTCTTATTCATACCAATTTCTTGTTGTTTGTTGGAAATTAATTTTCTTTCCACTTCACATATTGACCAACAGTAACTGCATTACACAAAAACATAACATAACTGTTCTCCCTGATAGCTACTCTGTTAAAGCAATTTTCATCCTAGGGATTGAAACGTGGTGACTGCTTATAATGCTTTACAACGCGGTGTTTACACCGCATGACCTTTACGACACAGCCATTACAACGCAAGTCATTACTACGACTTGCGCTGTATGGCGCTCTTGCTTAAGGAATAGTTTGATTTTCTATTTCAACACCTTCCCTACTGTTACGTGGGCTGGAGTTGGAATAGAAATTTAAATTAATCCACAATCCAGTGCCCTCCAACGCAAGTCGTTGTAACGACTTGCATTGTGAAAACCGTGTTGTAAAGTACCGCGATTAAAATGATCGCGTTGTACTGACGTACATCCATACACATCCCTCTGTCGAAAGATTTCCCCCTCGGGAAACGACTCTAAGGATTCTCCCGGTCCTTTCCAGACTGGATATTTATCAGCAGTCTCTGAGTTTTACTGCTATTTTACACTATAATCACCATGTGTGAAATAGTGAGCACTGCGAAATCACTTCTCTTTTCCATATAGAAAAATGTGTTTACCAGTGACATTTATGGAAATTGTTTAATATTTGGCCTTAGTTCTCTCCCCATGTATTATTCTTCATTTGCTTTCATGAATGGCTTGAAACTATTTGTGAGATACCACTGGGGTCCACCAGAAGTCAAAAATTGATTTTAATCTCCCAACAGGACACGCCTTGTTTGATACACTGGTTGGTAGTCAAACAATGCTGGTCACTGCTGAAGGGTACTAGTGGAATCTAAGGCAGTTCCTGCTTGTCGGTGGATGCTGAGAAGAGTGAACTAATGATGGATCCTGCCGGCAGTAAACAGAGACTTGTTGATACCCCAATGTGGTGTGAAAATTGAGACTTTTTGGGCTGAGTGAGTCCCTTTATTTTGCCCAGTTTTTGTAAAAGTTAGATGTACTTTCATTGGCTGGAAAGGACAAGGTGAAAGGGAAGGACATGGGAGGGAGGCTCTGGTTCGAGAGAGACACTGCTGACCTTCTTCTTCATGACAGGAGCGATAATTACAATTCTGACGCCCCACTTGGAGCTTTATTGAAAGAGTTTCACCTGATTAAAAGTCAAAATCTGCATTTAAATAGGAAAATATGCCAGAAGAGATCAGCCTCCGGCTGCTGCCTGGGACTGGGGTGCTAGCAGAACGCGTGCAGCTATTGATTCCTCGCGGGAACGTATCCATGCAGTCCTCACCTTTTTTAATTAAACAAACAGATTGTAACTATAATTCCAATGTTTCAGCTAATCCCTCTTCTATCCTCCCATTGATTCCTCTCCATCATCCCCTGGTTCTCTCGCCGTGGCCCCCACCTTACACATACAGTGCTTGTCTGATTTACTTCTCTGTGTAGACCAAAGCAGCTCCCTCGGATGCATCAACACACTAAAGTGGGTTGGAGGTGAGAGCCTTACTGGAGCGAGGGTGAAGTGGCACAAAGAAGAAACTGAAGTCATGCCATCGATGCAGGAGCCAGCGGCGCTTCGGTTCAGCTTGACACTCAGTGGCGTAGCAAGGGTGGCCCCCCGCTTTTACCTGCAGCCGTCCTGAGTGGCCGCCACGGGTATCGCTATAACCCCTCTAAACCCCATGCGTTTACATTCAGTCGCTGCGGGCAGCAAGCGCAGGGACCGCCACGGGCGGCTCCGGGCCTAGCTCTGTCACTGCTGACACTGTTCTAATAATTGCAATATTTAGAAGCCTAAAAGTCCCCAGGCACATAGAGGGGCTGATAAGCCTATTGGGAAGTAAGAAGAATTCCTACTCGATCCATGTTTCTAAAGGCTGGTCGTGCAATGGAAAGATCAGGGCCATCTTAGGTGAATCAAGGGTGACGTAGGGGCACTCGCTAATTTATAGACTGTAGATATTTGACTTCTGATCCCAGATTCCCTACCTTAAACACCTTAAAAACCTTTTTTATCCTAAACAAATTTTTGTCTGTCTCTACGCTGGGTCCCAATACCTGCTAAACCCATAAATGGAGAGAAATCTAGACGAAGAAGAAAAGATTGACCCCCTCAACCACCCATGATATGAACGGTCCTATCAGACTTATTTGAGTGTAGATTCGTGAGGCCTTTTTAGTAGGGTGCTCACAAGCATAATTCATCTCAGGGTCACTTTCCACGTGACAGAAAGTCCCATATGCTCGGATGTGGCAACTTTATGCTTTCAAATCTAGCAAATCAGACCTCCACCTGAAAGGCACCTCAGAGGCAGCATTCACTTCCAGCCACCACATATAAATGTTGTGCCTTCGGAGGACACTGCTTATGCCATCCACTAGAAATTTAATGAGAAGAAACACCGTCATCTATGAGATAAGAAAATAGGGTTTTTTCTGGGCATGATCTTCCTGGACTCTCCCCATATCTGTAATGCAGTCCTCACGTGAGCATAATAAGGCCATTCCGGAGAGCATTGACCTCGTAGTAAAGTGCGTGCCCATTTTAGCAGGGGCCTATTGGTCATTGAACGGAAGACCAGTGTAATAATGACATACATGGGCTGCATTAAGGGTCATAGTTAAGACTCTAGATCCAGGCCCTTGGGCAAGATGTCAATACAAAGATAAATATGTGTTTTTCAGTAGGTTTCCATCTCCACTGAAGGAGGACTATGTCACTTCATCAGGGATCTCTAGAAGGAACCTACAAGGTTATTTGACTCTGTTTAGCTCTGGTGATATCTTGGCTAGCCTTACATTGTCCGCTTGAGCGCCGGGATGCTTCGGTTTGGAGCAGCCGCGCTCTTTTAACAGTGTTGATAATTGATTAATGAAGATTGAGGAGATCCCTCAGTCCATCAGTTCCTAAGATCATTGGCCTCTGTTCAGTGTTCTTGCTGGCTTGGGCCATAATTGAATATCGTGCAAATTTGGTTTTCTGTGCGTGTGTGTAAAGGTGGAATTGAGGTGATCCAGGATCTGGTTTGCAGCAGAAGCCAGGTTCATGATGCAACTAAACACCAAAATGGTGTTGCCCCTATAAATGCGTAGCATTGTCCCATAGGGTAGCGTATGGAAAGTAGCGTTTGAAACGACCATGATACGAAGCTGCAGCCATGCGGCTTCCACTAAGAAACCTGTCAGCAAATAGCGAAATGGAGCAGAGAGGTTCTTTTTTCTAAAAGAAGAAGTAAGACAGGAGTTGTTTCAAGGATAGGCGATCAGGTTGGGTAATAGTTCAAGAATTTAAGATAATTCAGTGATTTGAGAGCCTACTTCAGAGAACTGTGAGTAACGTAATGATCAGAGATTGGGCTGAGTCAGTCTTCCAACCATTAGAGGTCAATAAGTGTAGAATCATTAGGTTCAGTAGAGAGGAAGGCTTGATAAAGAATGGTATATACAGAAAAAAGCATTTTCCCTTCAAGTTCATCCTAGCAGCCATATGCGTTCAATGTTCTTTACCAAAAGTGCCTTGAATAGATAATTGTTTCTCTTTTCTATGAAATGGTGATGTGAAGCTGAGTCTGATCTAAGCTGAGTATTTTGTTCCCTAGAAGTTGACACGGCTTCCTTTCTGTTATTTATTTTCTTTCTGTCTCCAGTCATGCCATATCATGGCTTCTTGTATTGCGTTGTTCTCTTGATAGGGTGGGATACTAAGCCCTGAAAGGTGATGTCTTGGTATTTAGTGCTTCGTAGGCACTGCCGAAGAATTTAAAGTTAAGGGCCAGTAAGAGTAGATAATGACACACCTTCATGGTGGAGGTGAAGTGATCATAGTTCTTTAGTCTTTGATGATTCAGATGCCAACTTGTAGGATAGTCTTTATTGGAGCTAGGAAGGTATCTCGGTTGGCAGTGAGTATGGAAGTGCCACCACCTGGATGTTAAAGTGCCAGGGCAATGGGTCTGAAGCTGGCTTTGATTAGAAATGGTTGTGTTTTTGCAGGAGTGATAATCGATGACAGGCATTTATGTATTTTTGGTGATGTTTATTTTTAAGGAGGCCTTTCAGTCTATGATGATGATTACTTATTTCTTACTTGAAGTACATTATGGCGAGAATCCATCCTGCCTCATTTTAAAGAGCTAGTTCTCTTTGGGAGTGTTTCAGTCTCCTGGCTATGAGGGTGAGTGTGGGCGTGGTGTGGTTCGTTTTAAAGTAGATGCTGGGTATCCAGGCTTGAATGAGGGCGAGACAGACGTCGGTGTCTGTGCTTGACGTTTAGATAGAGAGCCTACTTTGAAGCATCTAGAAACTCCTTACATTCAATAGAAAAGTGAAAAAAAGACTGACATTCAGCAATTTTGAATAATCTTCCATTTCTTCCTTTTTAATAAAGAACCATTTAGGGTTATCCCACCTAGAGTTCATCTGTAAGCTACTTTGCAATTGTGTAACACTTCACTTGTATGGCTAGGCATCTTCAAAAACGAAAGTGCCAAACTCTGAGCCACCTCTTTCTCAAAAAGGCTAAGCCATCAATGGCTCACCTGCCCATTTCTTAGAAAGTATAAGCAAGCTGCCACGCTCGTGGCTCAGTTATCAGTAAAATATTTTAGTTTGTGTTTATTACTGTTAGTGATCAATATGTCCTAAGAGCAAAAAAATTGGGTTATTAAGAACTACAATCCTAACCATTTGCATAACACACACCCAGAGTGAATTGTCTTTAGTTCTAATAGTAGGCGCCCACCCCACCGACCCATCCTTCTGCCATTCCTGGTAGCTGGCTAATCATTTTAATCAGAGTCTGTTACACTAAAGGTCTCTGTATGTGCTGCTTCAGAACTTGCTTAGCTTTTGAGAAAGTGGCTTTTAGCCACTTCTAAGCTGAAAGGCACAGATGAAAGTGACATATCCAGGAGGTTTTTCAAGCAATTCAACTCTGTACAAGGAGGCAAGGTAAGCTCTTAGGCCTTTAGAAAACCAGATCTGATTGGCTGGCGTTCTGATACATCAGTTAGGATTTTATAATGGAAACTGTCCTCAACGGGGATCACTGTAGAAGGGGGTGCTGAGAGGCAGGTGGGTTTTTCAGAAGACTGCCAGAACAGCAAATCCGTGTTTCTCTCTCAAGCTGCTGATAATACAGTGGGGATAATAAGATGTCACATTTGCAGCATCTTCTCCTCCTCGGCTGGACATCTTCCTCTTGCAGGGAGACTGCTGGGTGATAAAAAATAAAGATTACTGCTCGCCTACAGAAAAATATGCCTGTCATAGGGTAGCTGGAAGGCCTGCTTCAGAGCAGAATGTTTGAATAAGCTAGAGAGCTGATAGCTCAACACACTCAAAGCTGAACTGTGATAACATGTCTGAGAGGCTAGCTTTCTGTAAATGAAGCTGCAAGGCCCAAATATTTTCCTATAAAGCTTGGAAGAAGAGTTGGAGGATAGAAAAGCAAGCCAGCCAACCACCCACGCAGTCAAAGTACACACGAGTACATGCAAACACTTAGCCATATGTTGACTCTATAAAATGCAACACTTTTTAATGAACGTTCTGCCAAGGCAAGTTAAAAATTGATACTTGTATAGCGCACTACTCACCCGCAAGGGTCTCAAGGCGCTTGTACGAATACCGCTGTGGAACCCATCCTGGCTTTCCCTGTGAGGTGTCCACTCCTGGGCACCCCCAAGGTGGAGGCCAGGCATCCTTAGCTTTGTGGGGGGCGTTGTGGAGATTAAGCAAGCTATTGCCCAGAGTTGCAGAGTGGGACTCCATGATTGGAATAGGCACCGAGGCGAGAATTATCAGGTCCGTGGAATTTTTGAGCCCAAGACCCGCCGAGGCAGGGAATTGAACCCTGGTCCCGGGCTAGACCCCTGCATCAGGGTCTGCTGCTCTAACCATTGAGCCACACTTCTCCAGAGTTTTTCTCCTGATCATATTGTTTGAGGAGAGCACAGAGTCGTTTCATAGACGATACTACGTGTTCTCTATATTAGGCTGGTGTTTTAGATACTAGGCCATCAGTGGTTGGACACAACTACATAATTTCCTTCTTCTCCTGCATTCCATCTGTGGTAGTCAAGGCCCTGCTCATGGAAGGTCATTCGAAGGTTATGAGAAGGTTGGCACCAAATTTTATCATAACCAATTATCGTGTGTATTTGATATTTTTATTTCAATTTACAGTATAATTAACTACAACGAAATACAATTTCAACAGACCACACTCACTGTGAATGACAATCCCAAGACTGTAAAGGGCGATGAGATTCTGAAAGCCCCATGGAACCATACAAGCCTGCTCTACAAATGCAGGTCCCATATCATAGCAAACCTACAAGAGTCAAGTTACAGTCGGAAGTAATATGGAGATGTGTGCTGCGAAAAGAGGGGGCAAGGCAAATTAGGGCAATTGATGAATGGTCACTACTGATGCACCACACCTCCACGTCAGTATCCCTGTGATGAACTTGATTACTTTTCAGTTGGTGTTTGGTGTTGTGGTTCTTACTGCGGCTTCAGGTTGCCGAGAGAGCTATCAGGCTGGTCCTTGGAAGAGGAGAACTTGGTTTTGAGTTTTCACCCAGCTGGAGACGAGTAGGCGTGAAAAACATCTCCTTTTAAGGCTAAAGCAGAGCTGGCAGAGGTGCAGGCAGGAGAGGTTGGCTTGCCCAGTGGGTGGCCTACTCTACACTATCCGGTCAGTTCTTCTGCTAGCAGGGACTTCAGTCATTGCATATAAGCCGCATACTACCCATTCTGGTGTAGTCGCAAGGGCTTGTCACAAGGGACTATGGTGGTTTGAAACCGGGGGAAAGGTTTTTTAGTTTCAGGTACAGAATAATGGTGCACCCCTCTTTACACAGCCGCACCGACCAGGCTGTTTCTTTTTAGGAGACAAGGGAGATTATTCTATTGAGGATAAATTAGGTAGTAATATGCCCACTCCCACGCCCAGCAAACTCCTAGAGGTGGGGACCAGACACTCGGGGTCCACTGGACGTTAAAGCACGCAGGTTGAAAGTCGAACGGGGGAGCTTCTGAGGAAAAAATGGAAAGGTACAGAGTTAGAGAGCTGTAGTGTACAGCTCCGCGCTTTCATACTCACAGCCTCGTTAAACATCACCCTTCATGCGAGTACAGGGCGCCGGGCCTGTGCTCATGACACAATTCTGGTCAGAAGGAGTTACATCACAGCCTTTTACAGTTCGTTTTGTGTTGCAAAGTGCACTGTGCAGGACGCTGCAGTGCGAGTGCGGCCGTAGAATGCAAGCGATTAGAAATCCCTGTGCCTACACTTCCGCAGCGTGCGTCTACTCACGCACACCACGTGCCCGGCTGCCAGCCTCTCTATCTCCACCGCGTCCAGAGCCAGCAGCCGAAGCCGGGCTGTGCAGCGCTCGAGCGAGGCGCTGCGGTTCCCAAGATACATTATTGATAAGAAAACATTGGGGACTCTTTTATAATTGAAAGCGCCCGCAAGTGCCGAACGCGTAGGATGTTTTGGACATCAGAGCGTCTCGACAAAGCAGCCAGCCAAGCCAAAGCCCCCCAGCCAAGCCAAAGCCCCCCCGGCCGTGCTCATGCTCCCCCAGGGAAGAACAGCAGATAGATACTCGGGCTTTGAAGGGGCTTCAGAGACCCCACCTTCTCAGCCTTTCTCCTTACAAAGGCATCAGGCCATGCTGAGAAAGCCCAATGCTTAATTTGAGCAGGTGTGGACACAATATGGGATAGGGACTAATTATGCAGTCACAGCGACATCACGTGCAAAACTAGGAAGTCAGTGTATTTTCTTTTTGCCACTTTGCAGTCATGTAAAAACTGATGAGGGCAGGCTTTTCATCAGACATTAACCCATAAGAAAATATTACGTATATTGGTACCAATATAGTTATTTCTTACTTTGCTAAAATTCGATGCCTCCAAATTGGATCTTGCATACTAGCCTGCCACCCATTGGTTGATTCTTTGGAGATGGGTCTGTCAGGTAGCCTTGTACACTCTTCTTCCCTTCACAGATGGACTTGCGGCCTCCCACCCACCCTGCAGGAGTGCATCCAGTCACTGCAACCAGACTCAGCAGAACCTTAAGATGAACCTTTGATTCCACCCAATGACATCTTCCAGGCAGGTCTGCAGGACCAAGGAGTATGGTGAAGGCGAAAGCAACCCGAGACCCTTCTCGAGATGCCAATTTGTGGATGGACAGGCGTTGACCTCCATGCAGGGATGTGGTCTCGGGAGAGCGAAGTGGGTGTTGGCAGCCAGGCCACCGCTTCACATGCGATCTTTCTTGTTCTGACCACCTCAGCGCCTTCTGGCTCATGCACCTTCAGTGGTACCCATAAGGATCTCGCCCGGGAGCACGCGTCCGATCCTGGCTCGGGCAGTGAACGTTCAAACACCCTGGGCACAGGACAGTCAGACAGAGCGAGGGCTCCCAGTCCCTGGGAGATAGGGGGGGCAGGCAACACGTCTGTCCTCCTGGCTAGAGGTCCAGGCAGGAGTTTTCTGGTGGGCTACTTGGGGATGGGTTGGCTGAGGCTGCAGCCCAGGGGTCAAGGAATGTGCAGGAACTGAGGCTAGAACTGTAGTCCTGCAGGCCCAAGCCTCCGTGGTCTGCAGAGGGCCAAGTCCGCCAGGATGGAGCCTGTGCTCATGCACACAGGCACGTGGACTCCTACAGTGCAGGGCCCAGAAGAGGGGGGAGATTTACAAGATATACCAGGCTGGGGCGAGTATTTTGTGGCCTCTGTTGGGTTTGGGTGTTGGTACTTAAAGACGAAGCATAGCAGACCTTGAAGAAGAAACATCAGTCATGCCAATGACATTCTCAGTGTGTGTATAAACGTGCAACTAATTGAAAAGTAATCAATAAATATAATATGAAAGCAAAAAAAAATCTTTGATATTTATTTACTTATTTTACGAATTAGGCGGATGCCAACAAGGACCACGGAGAACCCTTGATGTTTTCCAACTTGATGGTGCTCTGAAACCTCGGCTGTGCTGGGAGAAGGAGCCCGCCACGTGCTCTGAGGTGAGCTCATGCTCGGTGTGACCCGTGTGTGCAGGGGATGACAGAAAACATCTCGTCCCGCGGGATATGAAAGCAGGAAACCTCTTCCGAGTCTCAGATATGCGCCTACACATTATTATTTTTCAGGCTGTTTCAGTTCCCAGTGGATCTGCCCCGAATCTGAGAAAAGTTTCTTGTCGGCCAGTTTCCCCCAGAGCTCCTGCCCACGGCCCTGTCAGCACTTCAGGCTTGGAAGCACCTGCTTCTGGGACTGGCATAAACGGCGCCCGATTAGGCAAATTGAAAATGGAGGGTTCGTCCTCCCCGCTGACTGGCAGCCGCGAATTTTTTATTAAAAAAAAAAAAATCGCCCTTAGCGTGCGTATTGATTGAGGCAGCAGCAGCCCGGGGATTTATAGGTGCAATTTGTCTCCGGTTTGAAGGCTTTGTGTCAGCCGAGTGACAGGTTCCTTCCAGCCGCGTGCCTGACGTGATTAGCAGGAACGATTTCTCCTCCATCCGGCCAGCGGGATGAATTGTCTGACCGGTAAATGGAAGATTAAAGAAAACAAGGAGAAAACAAACAACTAGGGAAGCGCAAAAAGCAAAGAAAATGCAATATTTTGTATTATGGCTGCTAACGCGCTTATATCCTGACCCTGAATGCCATTCTAAATACTCCAAAGGACTAGGCACGTGCGCGCGCGTGTATTAACGTACTGGCCGTGAAACAACGTAAAGTGTGAGTGTAGCAGCCATGTCGTAGTAGTCTGAATGAAATGTTATGCTTTTCCCATTTTGGGTGGGGGTTGCCGTGCTTCCGGGAGGCGCATTGACTGCACAGGGAAGGCTTCACCTGATCCACAGAAGCCTACAGTCAGCCTTGTCAGCGGGTCATTATTACATGTGTGACGTGTTTAGTTACTTAACAGTCTGAGGGATTTTGTTCCAATGTTTAGAATGTTTGCCACCAGTCAGTCCCAGAATAGCACGGGGTGCCAGGGAAGACACCAGGACTGACTGCAGCCTACTGGCGTGTCACATCAAAAGAGGCCCAGGTGGGTCCCCTGTTTTATAGTCCGAAGGGCCAGTCCTGATTACAGGAGGCTAACATACTCAAGGAATCCCACGCAGTTTATCTACAAGTAGAATGCCCCACACTGCACTTTTGATATGTTACACAATTCTTTACTACCTACGCTCACCTTACCACCTCACCATTAAACAACAATCGACAGACATAAGATCTACCAGGCCTTTAAGTGGGCTGGAAAAAAGTAGGGTGGCTCAAAAAGGAGCGTGTCTTATTTATTTATAGCTATTACTTAAACACGTGAGCTACATTTTTGTGATTCCCTTAGTGGACCAATCACCTGCATTGTGGTGTGTCTCTTAGCTCTCTGGCAGTGCATCCAGATATAACTACTCAACAGCTGACATACACCTAAAACCAACCAGGACCACTGGCTTTGTCATTGTTGTCTCTGTGTGCTCTGCAGGGAGGCCAAGGATTGGATGATCATGTATTCTGAACACCTTATCCAATCAGTGACAGGCACTGTGAGAAACTCACACTGCTTTCAGCCTCAACTTTCAAACGTGTCTGTTAACAACTCCAAGTAACTTTGTTCTAAGCAAACACAATACCACAGTAACATGCTGCCCGAAATAAAAATACAAAACCACAACATCCTGGGAACAGCTAAAACTCTAATGGAGTCAAAGACTCAGTAAAAGATGGGAAATAAAAACGAGAACAAAATCACTGCCATGGATCACCTGAATATTTCTAACATTAATTGTACAGAAATTGTCAGTAATGTTAAGGACATGAATATAGGGCCTGATAGGAACCGTTTGAGTGTCCGTTCTAAAATACTACCGGGTCTGAGACCCAGAGGGTCCCGGCCCACTTAAAGCCCTGCAACCTGTCCCCTGTGCACCTCTGTCTACACCACTGCTTTTGCCGTGCACTATCAGCCAGACAGCCACCCACACCACCCCTGGCCAGTTATACAGAGGACGCTTTATAGCTTTGAAAATGTCAAAACCAGATAGGTAATCTGTTGCTTTTTGTGCCAGATGTTTTTTTTCTCCCAGCAAGATCCAGCCCACTAGACCGCACGCTTGTGAAGTGTGTAACAAAGTGAATTTTGTTTTCCACAACGTCAAGGTCACATTGCAGACATGTTTGGCTTTCTCTTCTTTCCAAATCTGTCTGCACCGACTTGTTTCATTCTCTATCTGGTCTGGAGTCACTGATCTTGCACTTGGTCGTTAGTTGCCTCTGTTTGCTGGTATTCACTCTGATCACATATTTTACAGGGCTGCTACTCGTGTCTAGTAATCTGTATCTTTGTTTGCCATAACGCGGTGGGTGTGACTTTGTCAGCACTGCTAATACATTGCTGCATTGGTGTGAAGAGAGGGGGGAATGTGGCAGAAAGTCATGGTATGCTTCAGAGGGATTATGTGTTCATTGCTGTGCATCATGCAGCGGTGCTCCTTGGTGCAAGCGAGCCACACTGATCCTATTTATGCAAAGTTGTGTCTTGAAATTAAAAGTGGTCGTCTGAAACTCTTGTGGCCCAAATAATCCTTCAGAGAAGTGTTCAAATGCATATACCCATCGCCACGAGTGGAACGCCGTATTCGCTGCGGTACAGACATAGAGACTTCTGAACAGAACACAGCTCCGATTCGGGAAGCGGTTCTTCTACAGAGACTTACATTTTAATACATGAAGATTCCTCACCTTCTGTCCTAGCCTTGAATCGGTAGACTTTTCATTACTGAATGCGCCACAGCGCTTCTTTTGACTCGTCAGGCCATCACCCGCCGAACAATCCACCTACACCCTGACTGGGTCGGAATTATCACCAGTTGTGGGGGATTTACTGCACTATCCATTAGGATGTAGCCCTGAAGATTTGGAGTGTATTGCACTCCATTGAAATACGTGTCTGCTGGCGCAATAAAAGCAACACGTCCAACGATAACCAACTGCCCTTCTTCATTTTTCTTCTAAGAATACTAACAACATATTACTTGTTATTGACATTTATGTGTGCACAGGTCTTGTCGCATATACTGAGTATTATCCCTCAAACATACAACTGTCCACAGCAATCACATTGACCTTTAGTGTAAAGGTAGAAAAATGTATAAACACCTAACATAAAGTTCCCAATGCCTTGTTTCAAGGTCTAGACCTGAAGTGCATAACATTGGCCAATGACTCCCAGAGCCACAACAGATATTACATTAGTTGGGTGGCGCTCCTCCGCTCAGACAGAGGAGTCGCCCCTGAATTTGCCAGTATATGTTATTGCTCATTCCATCTTAGTCAATTCTTATTTGCCTTTTGCTATTTCTTTGCCTTATATTTACCTTAATTTGGACTTATTTGCACTCTTTTCTACCTCTGTACCTTCTGTATCCCTTTTGTGTCCTCTCCCTTGCTTCCTCTTTTTGATTTGCTATTGGCTCGGTCAGTTACGTTTTTCTGAAAGTGAGAGGTGAGGGTTAGTTGAGCTAACTAGGTAAGAATCCAAGCATGAGAAATGTAATCAGGTAGAGATGTCTTTATGGGCAGTTTTTGGGGAGGCAGAGTCTGAGCCAGCGTATGGCTTTCCCACAGAGGCACAAAAACAAAACTACGACTGGGTGAAAAAACAAAACTAGGCCTGACGAAATTTACATTACGCTGGCATAACATAATGATCTACAGATGGCGAGCAGCTTTTGTTTAATGCACATTTGTGTTTTTGCACCTTTTTTTGTGTGAAATGCGACCACACATCCAAAGTTTGTCTGTTTTGCATTTCATGTAACAATTTGTAATTCTGCATTATTTTTACAAAATGTTATGTTATTGCATAAAAGCAAATTACGCAAATTTTGCACACCTCTAACCTAAAGCAACACCCAAACTCATGATATACAATGATATAGCCTTCTATCGTATGCGTAAGCACTTCAGCACCCACTTAGGGTAGTAAGTGCTATATAAATGATACAACACCATACCAGACCTTGCAATCTGAGACCCCGGGGACCTACTGTTTTTTCTACCTCGTTGAGGAACACACTGTGCTTGACCCACCTGCAGACATTAGTTTCAAAACGATGCCAACTGTCACCTCCACCACGGGGCGCGGCATCATTCCGAGAAGAGGCTCGGCGTTCCGGCTCGACGAGAGGGTAGCGATGCTTTCATTCCGGTAATAGGATATCTCCCTGTGCAACAAGTGGCATTATTTACTCAGCAGGAGCATAATGAGATACTGGGGACCTCTGTTTACAGCTAAGTGAGGGCTAATGGATTCTAGTGGTCTTAAACAAAGCAAGAGCATGAAACCACAGATGATGATGGTGGTGGCGAGGTAGAGTTCTGCTGGCATCGCTCCCCCGTGCTTCTTACCCACAGCGGGAGTGTTGGGGCAACCTCAGGAGCCCCTGATGTGCCATGGGCAGCTGCGGATCATTGATAGGCTGCCATGGAACTCCTCAGGAGTTTTGAGGGCCAGGGGCTATTTTGAGCCTAATTGTTGGATTTGTGTGTGTAATGCAGATTTCCCTTTTATTCCCCTGTACACATCCTCAGGATTATCAACCACAGATCATCTTTAGGGAGATCTGGTGCCTTCTGTGATAGGCCAGAGCGGAGCCTTTCCCACACACTCTGGGCCCTAATCCTATATGAAAAATCTCCTGAGTTCCCTATAGGCGAGCCTGCCGCAGGTCAGTACTCGCAACTAAAAGATGATTACCTATAGTTACACTTTTAGTATGATGTACGTGTAGGAATTGTTTCTGCGTCAATTTTTTCTTCTCCTATGCATTGCAGGGAAGCAGAACCAGCCTCCCCTAATTGTACAGTAACTCATTGACAACCTTAGGTGTGCATTGTGTGGGAGGAATGTGGAAAATACTGATGGCTGTGGTTGAAGCTGGAAAATACTGGTGGCTCTGCTTCTGTGACTGTACTGGTGGCTGCCTGTACCCGGCTCATTGTTAATTGTGCTTTACTGGGCCTGTGGCATGGGATGCTGCAGATTTTTGCTAACTGCATTGCCGCATGTGTTGGTAGCCCAATGGCTTATTGTCAGGGCTCGAGTCGGGGTACCACGCAGGTGGATGGCGTCCCCCCACTTATTTTACCGGGTGGACGCCGTCCCCCGCCAAACAGCTGGACTTCACTCATTGGCCTCTCTGGGACGAGATTGGAGCGCACCTTTTGTGATGTCACTTCCTGTCGTGGCGTCCCCCCACTTCTCTTTTTAGGACTCGTGCCCTGGTTATTGTTAAAGCTCTGTCGATCTAGCCTACTGGCATGTGATAATGGCCCTATGCGCCGATGTGTGTTAAAGCTGTTCCTCCTGTGTTATGTGGTGCTGTGTCATGTGATGCTGGACCCTTGGCTTAGTTTCAGAGATTTGCATCACTGACCTTGTAGTAAGTGGTGCCACCATTGTAAAAAGTTCAATCGGGTCGGGGACAATCGATATTTGCCCGGCGGTATTGCCTCTGTGACCCCCTAGTTATTTAAATCAATGAAGAGGCAGGCGCTGGAGACTGGAAAGCAGGAAACAAGGTTTTTTTATTCTCTCCGGAGGAGAACACAACGAAACGGACAGAAGGTATCGTTCTGAGGTGCTCTAACTGTATTTCTGAGGCCTGGCCTCTTATACCCACATTTATGACTTTATTGCATGTAACACATTCTCGTTGATACTTTGAAGTACGGAAAGACATTCTCGGAACTCCCCTTTGGGCCCGTTCCCACACACATTTACAGTTGAAGTCCCCACCCTAGTCACAACAGGTGATGAGCATCGCGCAGCTGGATAATCCGCCGATTCACGGAATGTGGGGAGTTTGATCGGATCTCATGGGGTGGGGGGCTTTGATCAACCCGGGGATTCTTTGATGGGGGGAAGCTTTCTATTGTACGGGGAGGGGCAAGGATGGTATCGGCAGAGCTGGGTGTCGGCTTGGGAACGGGGAGGACAAAACGGGCACACGGGGAAAAAGGGGGTTTGCATCTAAGGGCCGGAGATCATGAAAGGAAAGCAGGGAGGTGTCGCGCTGGGAACAGGATGAGGGCCTGGGACAGAGCAGCGCCGAAGAGGGGTTTATGACTCAAGGCAGGTGCAAGCAGGGGGTGGTCAGCGTGCAGGCTTAGCGAAGGCAAAGGGCTATGTCAGGGGCCAGCGGCATGCAAAAGGGTTTGTTCTGATCGGGGCATCTTAAAATGGCGGGCGCGCACGACAAAAGTGTGGCATCAGGGGAAGAGGCAAGATGGCGCAGATAATGTTCACCAAAACGTACTAATTTTCCACAGTCCTCCCTTTAACATATTCAAGACATCTTGCTGGTTCATTTTCTATTCGGTTCTACCGTGGTGAGCATGAGAAAGAAAACGGTAGGAACCCTAGATGAAAAAGAGTTGTAAACAATAAATTTTGAGGTTTCTAGTTTTTAGGAGGTGCACCTATTTGATAAACTTTGACAAATTTGTTCAGCAGGAAAGTCATAGGAAAGAAATACAAAAACGGCGAGCAGCAAGTACATATCATAACGTGAACTGGCAGGTTAATACATATTTCAGATTCGGATTGGAGCAGGATCAATACAATGGCGGCTGGGAGAGAAATGAGGCGTAGCAAAACGGTGGTTGAGGATGTCAAATGTTCGAAGTTTCATTGTTCTTTGTGGTCTTTCGTTGGCGCTGTTGAGCACCGGCGGTGGAGCTACGAGTCCAGCTCTGTTCTAAGTTCTGCGTTGCAGGGCACGACCCTTTCCTCGCGTTTCTGGTCGGAAAGGTCCTTTTCGCCCTGTGTCCTTTGAGGTGATTGTCAGAAAGTTCCGATGGAAGAAGAGCGTTCAAAACAGTCCATAGGGTAGGTCAGAGGAAAAAAGGGGGATGGAGCAAGGCCAAATTGGGAACAAACTAGGGGAACGAGAGACTTCAAATAGGCGGGCGTGTGACGGAATTCAGAGAGCGGGGACTTGTCGACAGGCACTGGACGTCGAGCAGGGGCATCAGGTCGACCCTTTCTTTTCATGCTGTCGAAAACAGTGCCTCGTCCTGCAGCTCTTTTCAGTCGTGGTCTCGCCTTGGCTAATGTCGCAGGTGTTCCTTAGTCTGCAGTCGGGCCTCGTGCTCCCACATCCGGTCCTTCTCTCCTCCAACAGCAGTACCCTTAAACAAGTTTGAAAAGACAGTCTTTAGAAAATTTGCAGATGAAGATAATCAAAAAGTCTATTTCTCTCCCAGCTCCAGGCAAAGAATGAAAATGTCCGTTATATTTAATGTTCACAACTGGCATATGAATGACCGGTGGCGGACCTGTTGGATTTACTATGACTTTCCTTCATAATTATTTATTACAGGCATGACAGTTCATCTGATGGTAACCCACCTTCGGGAGACAAATCTGGCAAAGATATGCCGTTCTCTAGAGTTTTACATTTACAAAAGGGTACAGTGAGTCGTCAACATGGTACTACACAGGTATTTTGCTGAGAGACGAACATGGCTAAACATTTCCTTTCTATCGGTGCACCCTGCTTTTCGACTACTGCGGGGTTCATTTTGATGATTTCTTTACCTTGGTCTAGTCTGTTAACCTTGTAAAACATCATTCTGGGTCCTACGTAACCTTTTACAGCCCGGTTACTTAACTAGGAAGGACAGGGGTTTTATGGGAAACAACCAGGGACATAGACAGGGGAGGTAACGGGGGTGATCGTTTTTCTGGTTTGGGTATTGCGACAATTCGGGGAGGGGAGGGTCGCGTATTCTGAGGTCCTTGTTTTATACTATAGGAGCCGTTGACATGTAGTTCCCTTATTTCGGGTCAGATTAGGGAACCTCTGTCGTCTTACCTGTCCTTTCCCTTACGGCCCAACCTGGGTTCATTGACTTCTAGCGGAAAAGGAGAGGTAATGACGCGGCTTCAGGGTGATTGTATTAAAGACGAGCGTTTGTGCAAATACTGACGGTATTTGGAGCCAATTAGGTGGTGTGCTAGGGGTGGCAATCTGCCAATTTCGGGGCTAACCACTCGGAAGAGTGGTAGTGCAGAAATAGAGAGAGAGAGAGAGAGAGAGAGAGAGAGAGAGAGAGAGAGAGAGAGAGAGAGAGAGAGAGAGAGAGAGAGAGAGAGAGTGTGCAACGGCAGGCTAAATAGTACACGTGCAACAGAGAGGGTGGCAGTGTATTCAAGAAAGGCTATTTAGTGCATTACACAGTAAAGGGCATTCACGAGTCTGCGTTAGAATCTTGTAATCATGCAGTTTGAGCATTTAGACAGGGTAGAGGGGACGTGCTTTGAGAAAAGGAAAGAAGAAGAAAGGAGGTACCATTCTGTCGCACTTTCTCGCATTCCCGGTCCTTTGACCAGTTGGGTCAACGCCTCAGTCACACACACACACATTCCCTCACAGTTTCGCATCATACGTGACATGGGTTCATTCGTCCGGTTTGGTTTAAGGGTGATCACTTTCTATCAAGTTGTGCTAATTTTCCGGGTCTGTTCGATACGTGAGTAGTTTGCAGGCGTGCTTAGACACCACCCTGCGGCGCTAGTCCGTTTCGTGTATTTAGACATGGCAAGGTCTCAGATCTTCGCCACACCTTGGCTGTAATCTCTGATGTAACCTGCAGAGGGAGGAAAAAAAAAGGGGGGGGGTGGGGGAGACAGCATTCGCGCGCATTCAAATACATGGATTCATAAGTCCTTTACTTACCTCTTACTCGTCTTTCCTCCTTGGGGCAGGGTCCCCGGGGATATGGTTTCCGGAGTCGAGGGGGGGTAGTGTGTTCATGTAGGGCGTGTGCGGGGAAACATAAAAAGGAGACCAGAGGTGCCTAGTGCGAGGTATCTAGTCAAAGGATATATCTCACTATCGGGATCCTTAAACTTCTTTCAACGCCGTGGCGTTCTAAAGTTCTTCGGTTCTTGGGTCCCTGCTACTTTGGAACGTTGTACTTTATAATATTTACATTATTTCATTTCACCCTCCTTTTACATTCCCTCATTTACACCATTCGTTTTACCCATCCTTGGAAGTCAAGGTCTTCCTCTACGCGAGAGTTCATGAGTCAGTCGCGAACTTTGAAGGCGGAGTGTCGTGTTGTCGGTCCGATCCGTCCTCCAGGGCTGGGCAACCATCTTCTTTTAACCTTAAAGAGAGAGCAGAGTAGGGTGCACAGAAAAGAACTTTCCCACCCATCCCATATTGTTTTAAAATAAAGCATGCAATACCCGTCCATAGTTTCAAAGACTTTATTTTGCAAAATCATTTCAGCATATGGATTATGAGGGTGCGGTCGTATTTGGTCGGTCGTGGCAATGGCTAAAGTGCGTACAGTGGGGGGTGTCGTTTGCAGCAATAAAAACATCGGAAAGTTTTACTCATTCATTTGTAAGGAGACTAAAACGTCTATTAATTGGCTGGGGGTTCGGGGGCATATATTTTCATAATTTAAAAGCATAATCATAACAGTTGTAATCAGATTTCCTATATGCATACCGTACGTGTGCGTCGTAAATGGGGTTTACATCAGTTATAAAAATATAATACATTGTACATTCGTAATCAGCATTTGTAACGGGGATCTTTTCACACTATTCGTCGAGTGAGTCCTCTTCGTCTTTTCTAGCCAAGTGTACAAAGGATCATATAAAATCTCAGAACATCAAGTTTATATTAGTGCGAAGGAACACCACGAGGTGGTCGTAAGTTCCGATTGATACCTGCGCCATTTTGGGCGGGGCCGGCACAGTCCGGAAGCAGCATCAGGGGAAATATTTCCATTACTGGCAGTTTGGACCAGAGTCCTTTTCGGCAGTTCTAGAATTCATGCTAACAGAAGGAGTGGCAATGTCATGTTTGTTTCGTTGGCGATCGAGGCAGCCGTCCCTTACCGGAAACCTGCAAAGGCCGATGGTTCCGCCGGGGACCTTTGTATGATCTTCAAGGCTGCGGAGATGCTGTCGGAGATGGGGGCTCGTGCTCCATGGGACAAATGTTCGAGTTATACGGCTGGCCAAAGTTACTCTAGTGGCCGGGGCCCGCCTTCCAGCGGATCCAGACGCCATTTTGAGGCCCTACAGGGGCCACTCTCGTCGAGTTTGCAAGAATGGAAGAGACCCTTCGGAGTGAAAGGAAGAGGTCCCTGTTTTGTGAGAGCGGGACGTTCAGCTGGGGTGCGGCTGTGATGCCCCCACCTGGGGGGGCGAGGGAGACTCGTTCACATCGTCTCCTTCTCCCGGTGCACTCCATGCCGCTCCTTTTCATCGCCCCGCATGAAGGCCTCTCCACATCCGGTGTTCCCCAAGTGCCACCATGGTACGTTCGGTGCTGCGCAAATACTGGGGTGCCACCATTGTACGTTCGGTGCTGCGCAAATACTGGGGTGCCACCATTGTACGTTCGGTGCTGCGCAAGTACTGGGGTGCCACCATGGTGTGTCCGGTGCTGTGGAAGTATGGGCACCATCGCCTGACTGGGGATGTTCGGCGTCGGGCTGGGGGCTGGGAAACCTCCTACCGGTGGAGGTGGGAGAGGCTCGTCCGCGTCGCCTCTCCCTCCCAGCCCAACTTGGACAAATTGTTGTGGAGGTACGTGCAGGACATCCCGCCGTCCAGGACTGCTGCGGCTGTGACGGAAGAGAAAAGGAAGAGGTGCCTCGTTCTCCTCTTGGACATGTGGCGGGACTACCTTAGTCTTTCCAGGCCCGTTGCGGCCGGCCAAGGAGACATGTGGCGGGACTACCTGCAAATGCCCAGGCTGCGGGCTCCTGCCTCTCCTCCGGCTCCCCCATACGTTAAGATTTCCTGACCAAGAGTTGGCGGCGGGGCTCGCCTTATATGGGTTGCCGTTGGTTGGGCGTAGCCGTAACCCTGCCCTATTTTGGAAGGTTCCAGAATGGGGGGGGGGGGGCGAATGTTCTGTTTGACTTTCATTTTCTACAGTTTATCGTTATTATTCCTTGTTTGTTGTGTTAAATTAAAAGTTCAAGTTTATTAATGGTCTACGGATTTTGTTTCGCCATTTCTTTCTTTCCAGGTTGCTTTTATGCTAAGTTTCTGCTAACAGAGGTCGAGTAACACGGAAACACGTGTAGAGGGATGACGCAGATTTGTACATTACATACACACAAACTCAGACGGGGGACAGTACAAGTACGACATACAAAGACCCAAGACAAATATAAAAACAGTTATCGGTCATAATTATCTCTTTCCGTCTGTGAATTTTAAACGAGGCTGGGTTCCCGTCTTGACATTGCCCGACCTAGGAGAACTTGAGCATGCCGCTGAGATTTTCCTGGCGGAATCTGTGCCATCGGGCATAATCAAACGTGGTGGTTCTGTCTGGTCTGTCTATGTAAGTCGGGTTCTTCTCTGTCTCGCGCCTTTTCTCGTACTGTCGGTCTGTCGTTCTTGTCGGCCCTTTGCCTTTACTCACGCTCAGTAGAGTCGGGCATTGGGCTTTCCAGTGTCCGACATACCTACAAAAAGCGCATTGGTCTGACCCTAAGTCTGGTCGTCCTTTGCATAGTGTCGGGGGATAAGTTGTGGGTAGCGGTGTCCTGGGGTTGTCCTGTCGGTATATTTCCCTACTTGGTTTATCCTCGTCTTTTCTCTGTCGTTTCGTAGCCTCTCTGCGCCACATACCGAGACTGTCGAGCATAATTGGCGTCGTCTTATTATTTCGAAGGGCTATTTCTAACGTTTCTATTTTATCAAGGTCAAAGGATCCTGCCAGTGGCCACTGTTTGTCTTGGCTATCTTCGGTATACCTGTGCCATAATTTATTATAAGCTATGGTGACTAACCCATAGTTTATGAACATGTCCTTATTAGGGGTGCCTTCTAGTGGAGCTATATGATCCACCTCTAACACCCGGTCCGGGCTAAACAGGCTATTTATCAGTGGGGAGAAGACAGACATGACGGCTCGTAACGAGGGACTAAAAAGTCAGCACTGCCTATCTTATCACTAGGTGCAAAGACTAGACAGAATATTTCTATTCTACGTTGTTTGCAGGTAGTGAATACCTCATGGATCAAAAAAAAATATAAAACCAAACGACCAATAAATAACAATGGGGAGAATGAGTAGGTCCGCAAAGATCTGCGTTACCTACCCTTTTCACTATCTGCAAAAAGGGTGGTCTCTTCCCTGCTTGCAGACAGAGAATCTCCAGGAAACAATAGTTTGTGAACAACAGTTCAGTTTCAAGCAATTATTGAGTGGGGGAGAAAAAGAACAAGCACGGCTGCTACCCTACCTATCCTCCACTGCTTGCAAAGGGAGAGAGAGCCTGTTGCTTCTCCGTTTGCAGACAGTGAATCTCCAAATAAAAATAAACAAAGCAATACTAGTATTTTGAACAATCAAGCAATCAAAACAAATTTTTTTTCGCAACTTGTCGTGGCAACACGACCTTACCCGGACCATGTGGACAGTTTCTTGTCTTCCGAATCCAGCGCCCGATCGTCCTCTTTTTCTCGTATTTCTCACGGCACTCCTGATGGTTCCCAGTCAGGACCGTAGATCACTCGAGAGAGGTCTGTTCGGAACTAGTGAAGTTCGGATGATCGGCTGCCAGACGAGGGTCTATTGGGCAAGAGCTCTCCCGATCGTTGCAGTCGTTCACTCTGTCGTCGGGACCTCTCCCACTGGATCCACGAGTCGCTGATGGGCCCCACGCTTGGGACGCCAATTGTAAAAAGTTCAATCGGGTCGGGGACAATCGATATTTGCCCGGCGGTATTGCCTCTGTGACCCCCTAGTTATTTAAATCAATGAAGAGGCAGGCGCTGGAGACTGGAAAGCAGGAAACAAGGTTTTTTTATTCTCTCCGGAGGAGAACACAACGAAACGGACAGAAGGTATCGTTCTGAGGTGCTCTAACTGTATTTCTGAGGCCTGGCCTCTTATACCCACATTTATGACTTTATTGCATGTAACACATTCTCGTTGATACTTTGAAGTACGGAAAGACATTCTCGGAACTCCCCTTTGGGCCCGTTCCCACACACATTTACAGTTGAAGTCCCCACCCTAGTCACAACAGGTGATGAGCATCGCGCAGCTGGATAATCCGCCGATTCACGGAATGTGGGGAGTTTGATCGGATCTCATGGGGTGGGGGGCTTTGATCAACCCGGGGATTCTTTGATGGGGGGAAGCTTTCTATTGTACGGGGAGGGGCAAGGATGGTATCGGCAGAGCTGGGTGTCGGCTTGGGAACGGGGAGGACAAAACGGGCACACGGGGAAAAAGGGGGTTTGCATCTAAGGGCCGGAGATCATGAAAGGAAAGCAGGGAGGTGTCGCGCTGGGAACAGGATGAGGGCCTGGGGCAGAGCAGCGCCGAAGAGGGGTTTATGACTCAAGGCAGGTGCAAGCAGGGGGTGGTCAGCGTGCAGGCTTAGCGAAGGCAAAGGGCTATGTCAGGGGCCAGCGGCATGCAAAAGGGTTTGTTCTGATCGGGGCATCTTAAAATGGCGGGCGCGCACGACAAAAGTGTGGCATCAGGGGAAGAGGCAAGATGGCGCAGATAATGTTCACCAAAACGTACTAATTTTCCACACCATCACGTCTCATCGTTAGATCTGTGCCTTAATAGCACAGGGCATGTGATGTTAGCCAGTGCTGGGATGTTAAAGCTGGGCCTCAGAAGCCCTGTGTCATGGGATGCTAGCTATTGGCCTTATAGTTAGAGTTGTGCAGCTTGTGATGCTGGCCCCTTGGTACAATGTTACAGCTCTGCCTTACTGGCCTGTGGTTCACCGTGACTGTGACCTGTGGTATTGCGATTTATACTTCATGACAGTATCGTTACACATAATCGTGCGCGTATGTTCTAGGAAACATTTCTGTCTGCTCCTCTGCAAGAGTGTAGGTTAGTAGTGTGGGCAGTGGCTACTTTGTAAAAAAAAAAAGTACCGGGGCTCTCATCGGGAGGAAGTGTGCACCAGCCCATTTCTCCTGTTAGCGCCGCCTGGTACAGCCCCAACTACTAACCGTGAACGTGGGGAGAGGATGTGGCTAATGGCCTGAGTGGCCGACTTCGGAACTGGGGAACCAGGTTTGAGTATCTGCATCAGCTCAACATCCTGTGTTTTCTGGGCAAATCACGTAATCTCCCCTTAAATTAATGTGCCCTTAACTGGTGCTCATGGAAAGCGCTGGTGTTGATGATTAAGTACTGGTGCTGAGCACCAGAAACCACCGGCTCAAATTAAGCACTGACTGTAGGGGTACATATGAATGACTTCCAATCTGTATGCTGCTGTCAGAGAATACAGAGAGCTAGGAAGCAACGGGGGAACGGAAAGAAGGGTTAAGACTGCAGTGAGCCTGCTGATTGACATGTCAGATGTAGAAAGTGGGAGAAGCAGCAACCTTAGCAGGAGTGTGACATTATGGCAGTGACCATGTTCTTTGGAACATGAGATGTGGATTAAGTCTTTCTGAGAAGGTGTGTTCATTTGTAAAGGGATCACCAGTAAGATCAGTTAGTGGGGAAATGGGAAGCAAATGATGTACTGGTGAGAGGTGGTAAGAGTTTCATGTGAATTAGGTTGAGTGTGGCTGGTACCCTTATGCTGGTTGTATAATGTGGATGAAGTATTTGCGTGGATTTATGAATTTTAAGAAAAGAGAGGTCTCTGAAATTCATACTTCAGAAGTGGGACCGTACGAGGGTTTGGCAAGCAGATTTAGTGACTAGTAAGTCAATAGGGGCTAAAAGTGAAATTGTGCTAATTATTAGTGTATTTGTGAGAGGATTATATACATTGTTTGTGGAAGCAGTGGGCAGTAAACTCTGGTTGCCAGGACTCACTCTGTGGTGAGCCGCTGTGTGGTTTGCAGAGGATTTGTGTGGTTGCGCTTATGCGTGTTCACATCTTAGGCGGGTGAATTCTATATATGTGAGGGGCGGCTAAGTTTGCAGTAACAGATGCCGTAATAGTTCAAGACATGGGGCTTGGACAAGGAATTTGCGAGTGACCGCACATTTTCCTGAAAAAGAGGACATTTTAGGGACAGATGATTGTTGACAAGACATTGTCAACATTTGTGTGGGGGCTCCAATGTTGACAGGAACCACAATCTCACCTAAGGTGCTTCTTTGGGTGTGACATTGTAGCACAGTATCTGCCAGAAGTGTAAGGTTCTCATTCGGGGGGAGAGGGTGTGGCCTAAGGGCAGGAGTGGTCGACTTTGAAGCTGAGGAACCGGGTTCGAGTCTCGTCAAGGACGCTCAACATCCTGTGATTCTGGACAAATCACCTAATCTCCCCGTGCCTAACACATGAATGTGTTCATCTGTAATGCAACTGGTGTGCATGTAAAGCTGTGCTCATGCAAACCTTCGGTCGAGTTCTCACTATGTAAAACTCCCCAAAAAAGACAAACATTTTTAACTACAGCATGGGCAGGGGACTTTTGGCAGGATGTTTGTGCGAGGTTGTAATGTTTACAGAAACAGCCATTTCATTTGGGGTGAAAAACTGAGCGTGAGATCTTGAACTGGTAATTTTTAAAGTTATTACATTTTCTGAAACGTTTTGCAGTGGACAGGAAAATATAGCACGAGGGCATTTGGCCCAATGGAAATGGAGACCTGCCAGCACTAAAAGACATATAAGGGAGGAGGTGATTGGGTGTGGTTGCCTTGGAAGCAGACACGTGAATTATGTCAGTGGTAAAATAAGCAATTACGATTGCGTTTACTCTTAGTGCATCTGTGTCAACCAATAGTTAGTGCTAGATTGATGGAAGGAGGGTGGTTGCAGAGGACACGTTGATGAGGTCAGTGATAAAAAAAATGGAGAGCATAACAAATGTGTGTTCCAAGAACGTTTAGGGGTATCGATATTTAACGCTACATTTTGGGTAGGCTCAATGAGTGTGGTTCTAACTCCTTCAGGGTAACTCCCTCGCAGGGTGGAGCATTATGGGATAGAGATTCCGGGGTTTACAAATCTCAAAATGTATAGCGCCGTTGAAAATGACTTTTTTCAGAGAAGTTTTAGGCGCGGTCCCTGGTACTCCAAAATTAGTGGTGAGGACAGAGGCGGGAATACTATACTTAAAAAAATCAAACATAAGGTCGTAAATATTTGGAGCTGAAAACCTCGCCCTGTTATTTAAGGGAGGGGCGGAGGAGGTGCCATGTGCCAACGGGGATATGTTTATTTTTAAGTGGTTTTTTTTCAGTTTCAGATTTTCCACAGCCCTCACTTCGAAAAGAAGTAGAACACTTTCAAATCAATGCCAAGACCTTGGCAGTGCTACACAAACTACCACGACAAAAATAAAGTAAAAAAGAATAACGAAGATAAATGAAAACAATTGTAAAAAAAAATCTAAACCCAAAGTCTCAATGAAAAAATACAAAGTACAAACTTGGTGCTGGATTTTATAGTTGCATACCTAAAAACTCAAGAGGCAGATGTTAAATTAAATACATAACTTTTTTTTATGGCTGTTCTGGAGACCTGTCTTGCGTTGTGGCTTCCAGTCCCTGTGACAAAGTCGGATACAGTGCCAGAGAGCTGTTCAGGATCAGCACAATGAGACTACTACTGTAAAGATAGTGTGCGTGGTGTCGCCTGGCGTATTGGAAAAGTTAATGGGGAGAAACCAGTAACAGATTAGCCTGTGGTATAATCCAGAGGAGAGCTACCAAGGTGGTGGTGCAAGGCAGCTCGCAGAATATTGTGAAGCGAGCGATAAGCCCTTAATTCCATAAAGCAGTGTGAAACAGAGAATGGAGGTGTTAGCTACAATACGGATAGTACCACAGTTGAAGCGACCAAGGCCATCATCCTAACAATCGCGGCACTCCCAGTAAGAAGAATCACATTTGAATCTGAAAGGGCGAGATTTTGATCGATACCTTATATCTATTGATCCAAACCTCGATCTGGTCGACTGAACCTTTATTGCCTGTCTGTAAGGAAAGAAAGTGCACCTATTTCCAAGTTAGTTCACCCAAGAAAGGACTCTACTCTCAAAGATCACGGACAACTTCTAGTTTTCCAAAGTTTATTGTAAAGATATAATGAGCTGCAAATACAGGCATCTCAGAATGAGATTCACGAGATACACAGGTCCAATTACATACATGTGCTCTCGGAAAGCCCTCAGACGAGCGACAGAAATCACTAACACAAGTTCTAAAAATAGCAAAGCTATCAGCATAGACGCATATCTCTCCTTCATTTAGGTTGGAGGAAAAAAACACACAGGTTAGGCGTCCCTACCCTGTTCTAGATGGTATCCCTACTTAACCAAATCCCAACCTAACAAAGGTGTCAGCAATGAATGACCCCCAAGGGAAGTCACCCACTCTAAGTCTCTTGGTGAAAACCTAAAGTTCTCCAGTCATGACCCCTCACTGCCTACCCATCCGCTCTCTAAAGGGTCCTCAGGTCTCTGCTCTAACTCCACCCAGGGGTGCTGTCCCTAATACAAAACAGTCAACAACATTTGAGACGCCCCTTGCGAAACGCCTCTCACGTGGTGCAACTTCAGGCTTTTTCCATGATGCTTTGTATTGGGCCTCAGACGTTAGAGTTGACCTTGCTTCTCAGATTCTTCTCCGGCCCGCTGATACCCCTTAAACATTCCAGAACCCTCCTCCATGTCTGGGCCGTCTACTTGAACAGACCTCTATTCATTCATTTATAATTGGATCCCCCCTTTCCTGTTGCAGACAGATATCTGCCGCCAAGAACCCAACTCTCATAGACTTCTTAAAAGGCTTGCAACATTTCTCAACCCAGACATGTACGTGTAAAATAATGCTAAAACATTTCAGGCCTACAATATTTCTCATTATGATTATAGCATTCAACTTCTTCATTTAATTAAAGCATGTTAAAACTCTTATTCTATTATTTAGAAAACATTACTATAAATCATGGCCTATTAATGCAAGGACCAAAAACGTTAAAACAATCTTTGTCGTGAAAAGAACCACCTTTCCTTTTAGCTCCAGCTCTGGCCCTGAGGCCTACCACTTTCTGCGTTTAACCACAGTCCATCTTACACGTTAACAGCTACACGACATAGAATAAGAATAATCACGTCTACTAAAATCATATAATATCACACATTTCGGTATCAGTTCCACTTCTACTTAAATCCCTACATTAGCCATACATTTAGGATATATTCGCAAATACTATTAGCACTCATGGCATTTCTCTTCATGAATTATGCTCTCTACAGGTAAGTGTGATGTACTCATACATGTAAATCAGTTTGCGCTCTCTCAGTTCCCCCCTTTGATGACCTCTCGGGGTCATCACTAACATTTAAACTGCAGTTATTGCTGGCATTCTCTGCGCTTCCAGAGCTCTCAGGCTCCTGTACTGATTATCTTGTATGGCAGCCAATCTCTGCAGCTGCTCTCTTTGGGCCCTTTCTGACCTTCTTGCTCTGTACCATTTGAATACCCTCACCAATCCCCACAATATTATCCCACAGATCAATATTATGATGATAGGCTTTAGGATATACCAAATAAAGCTTTTTCCTAAGGTGGAAAACCACCCTCCAACTGTACTCATTCCGTGGCCCACCTTTTCCCAGACATTTTCTCTACTCAAGTCTTCGATCTCTTTGTGAATATTAGTTATGTTCTTAATAACTTTCTCAAGGGGCTTCGAAAGGTCTGGAATGTAAGTGCAACATTCCTGAACCTTCAAAGCCTTACAGACTCCGCCCTCTTTTGCTAATAGGACATCCAATGCAAGCCGATTTTGAAGAACCATAGCCCTTATCGATTGCATCTCTCCTTCTACCAGCATTAAGGACTGAGCAGTGCTGGCAGACAACCTGTCGACAACTGTTGCCAGTCGTCTAATTTTAACATCATTAAGGATTATTCCCAAAAGAGGGAACATAGCTCCAAAGACATCTCCAACCATTTCGGCATCACCTACATCTCTCCTTCCCCTCGATGATGTCTGACCCTCAATGATCACTAAGTCTTGTGCATGATATATTTTGGGGAAGACAATTGCCAAGTAACATGATCCATACCAGTTGTCAGGTAGTCTCACGTAAGCATTTCTTCCACATACAAAATACACATTTGGAATCACTTGCATTCCCTTCAGGAAATCCTTAGTGTAGTACTCTAAATTAAAAGCATGTTCACAGTCAACTTCACCCACGTATACATTTTCATAATACGTTTTGGCTCGGTGAAGACATAGCTTTCCTCTCTGCGCTTTATCTAAAGCTATTGGACCACTACTACCCTTTCTCTTATGTGACTTCTCTTCCTCGGTCCAATCTAATTTCCCTTGTCCTGATTTTTTCAAAATCTTTTGTCTCCTGTAACGATCATCCACCTGCCCTATGAACTTTTTCTCGACTTCTGACACCTTGCATGTCAGATTATTTCTACGGGCATGTGAAGTATCTAAGGTAATCCAAGGAATGAAGAACTTGGCCAATCTGTCTTCACTCTTCCAGTAATCCCATTTGTTCATCTGCTTATAATTTGGGACTTCTGGCAACACTGAATCATAATTAGAGAAATAGTATTCAAAACTATCTCTCTCATAAAATATACTAAGCAATAAGCTACATGTAATGCCATATGTCAGAGGGAGGTGATGATAGCGAATTCCTTCATCTACAGACGCAGGCAACTGCATGCAGACGTAGCAATCCTTAACCTCCATGGCATCCACGTATTCATACAAAAGTTTAGCATAAGCATTTGACCTAAAGTCTCCTTGGGACTCGTCTACATGTAACCTGCGGGCTTCTGCAGCCAATAACGCTTTCTCTTGAGTGTTTTCCCTTTTCTCACCTGCAACAGTAGGTGTAAGCGTTCCTACAGAACTCACATCAATTACCTTTACTTCTTCTTCATGTCCCTTTACATAAGAAATGGTTACCACTAAAGCTATTAATAATATCACTCCTACTATTAGTGTACCTATTATACATTTAGCTCTGCGGTTCGGGGTGCCGGCCTCCATTTCGTCAGACAATCTAGCTTTCCCTTTCTCTTTGCAAAAAGTTCTTTTCCTCTCGTTCCTTTACAGTCTTTTTTCAATCCTTTTTGTCTTTAGAATCCACACAGCTGGAGGCTAACAGCCTTTTTCGCAAAAGTCCTTTAACAGTTCAAAAAGACAACCCTAGCCCTTCTCCATCAACTCAAGGGATTCCCTAAAATTCTCTGCTTCCTGGGCGCTAGGTAATCTTCTTTTTCTGCTTGCTTTATTTACAAAGTCCTTTAACAATCGACTATCAGATTTGTGGTTGCAGCTTCAATAGCATAGTTCAATATTTCCAAGCGAAGAGTGTGCTCTTCATGTGCTGTTATCGTTGTACCAAAGTCGGGGAATTGCAATTCTGTAAGAAACATGTGTTTTAACTTGCTGAGGCGGGGAGGTCTGGGGAGCACGAATGTTAGTGACCCTTCTTGTTCGACACCGGGTACCAACAGTCGTATTTCCACGGTGATAATGGGCTCAGAACTGGACACCACCACCGCTCGGATCCTCCCTGTCTCCGGTTTCACAGACATTTGTCGCCAGATATGTCCACTCAGGTGTGGAGTATCTTCTGTTAGGCACACGCACTCTTCTTGACCTTCTTCGGTCCGGTGCTTCAGCGCCCTGAGCACCTTCTTCTGGGTCTGAGTCTTCTGATATCGGAGGAAGGGTTGCTTCTGGAGTTGACCTCAGGCTAGAACTTCTTCTTTGCGGCCAATTTGCTTCTCCACGTGCCCTTCTACTCCTTCTCCTTCTGGTCTGTTCTCGCTCTCTTTCAGACCTGTCAGGGTCAGACTCGTACTCCCAGCTACTTTCTCCTTCTGTAGCGTCTTCAGTTTCGCTGTTGTACTGACCGTCCTCAGCTTGGTCAGACTCGTTCCCTGCTTCCGCGGGCACCTCTACAGCTTGACTAGCCCCCTCTATGGCTTCTTGGTCCTCAGCTGGACGTCCATCTGAGAGAGGAGCTGTTTCCAGAGGTGCTGGAACCCTTTTCGTATGTGACGCGTGGATCCAGTTGGGCAGGCCTCCCACCTTTACAGCTGTACTTGTGATCAGGATGACCTGGTAGGGCCCACGCCAACGAACATCCAAGCAGCTTCTTCTCACATGTTTCTTCACCAGGACCCAGTCCCCAGGATACAGGTCATGGCACGGGCCCTGGCACGCTGGAACCTCTGCAGCCTGCACCTGAAGGGACACAGAACGCATGGCGTCAGACAGCCCCTTACAATAGTCCAGGATCATATCATCTGTGATATTTAACAGTGCAGTAGCTGGAATAGATGGCAGCCTCATTGCTCTCCCCATTAACACTTCATGTGGTGACAACCCTGTTCTTCTGTCTGGGGTACTACGAAGGCTCATGAGGACTAATGGCAGGGCATCAGGCCAACTCAGGGTCGTTGAGGAACAGACTTTAGCTATTCTGGACTTGATCGTTCCATTGATCTGTTCCACAATTCCTGAGGCTTCTGGTCGGTAACTGCAATGGAGCTTTTGGTCAATATTCAGTGCTACACAGATCATCTTCACAAGCTCGCTGTTAAAATGTGTTCCCCTATCCGATTCCAAAAAGGCCGGCACCCCGAAACGAGGGATAAGTTCTCTAAGCAGTAACTTAGCCACTGTGAGGGTGTCGCACCTACGTGTAGGGTATGCCTCAACCCATCTGGAGAACACACAAACAACCACCAGGACATAGCGAAGGCGGTTGCATCTTGGCATTTCAATGAAATCTATCTGCATTCTGTTGAATGGACCTCCAGACCTTCCTATGTGACTTAGTGCAACTGGTGTTCTTTTTCCTACATTCAGCTGCTGGCAGGTCACACAACGCTGGCACACTGCTTCTGCTGCTATTCTAAACTTAGGATTGTACCAAGTCTGTCTAAACACTCTCAGCATAGCATCTCTCCCTAAGTGTACGGGACCATGTATGAGTCTAGCCATTGGACTCACCATCTCATTGGGCAACACTGCTCTGCCGTCTGCTGAGACCCAAAAATGAGTCTCACCCATTACACATCCTGCCTTTTCCCATGTTTCCTTTTCAGAATCTGGAGCATTTTCTTGCATGGTTGACAGTTCATCCCAAGTATCAACAGTTTCCAGTATCATAGCTAATTCAGTTCTTACATTTATTCCACCCACATCCACCTCTGTGAAAGAGTAACCTTGTTCCGCGCAATACCGCGCAACTTCATCAGCATATCTATTGCCTTTCGAAACAAAGTCCTCATTTTTGGTATGTGCGATGCACTTTACAACTGCGATACTTGCTGGACATTGCAATGCTTCTAACAACAAGCGCACAAACTCTCCATTGCGAATGGGAGAGCCTGAAGAAGTCATGAACCCTCTTTGAGACCATAACTGCCCGTAATCATGAACTACCCCAAACCCGTATTGGCTGTCGGTGTATATGGTGACTCGAATTTGATTGCCTGCTAAGCAAGCACGTGTCAGGGCAATAATCTCGGCTACCTGAGCGGAGTTTACTCCTTCCAGGCACCCTGCTTCCACAACTCCTTCAATTGTACAAACAGCATACGCTGCTCTCAACTGCCCAACTTCGTCTCTTACACATGAGCCATCGACAAAGAAAACTTCGTCTGGGTCGGTCAGTGGCTCATCTACGATGTCGGGTCTGGGTTTGGTGCATAGTTCAGTCACATCGAGACAGTCATGGTCTGTATATTCATCATCATCATCAATATCATTTGGAAGTGGCATTAAGGTAGCAGGGTTCAAAACAGAGCATCTCTTGAGGGTCACGTTCTCTGCAGCAAGAATAACCTGCTCATAGCGCGTGAGCCTGCTATTGGTCAGATGCTGTGTTTTGGTCCTGGTCATTAACAGTTCAACAGAATGTGGCACGCACACCTCTAACGGGTGCCCCATAACGATATTTTCACATCTTTCAATGCTGACACCCGTTGCGGCAACGGATTTGAGACATCCGGGCAACGCTGCGGCTACTGGATCTAAGGTAGCCGAAAAATAAGCAACTGGTCTACGGGCATTCCCATGGATTTGGACCAACACAGACAACGCACAACCTTCTCTCTCACAACAGTAAAGAAAGAATTGTTTATTGTAATCAGGCATTCCCAATGCCGGAGCACGACACAGGTCCTCTCTCAGCTGTAAGAATGCCATCAAACAGTCTTTGTCCCATGGTACCGGATCACTCACCTCTTTGTGCGTCAGTTTTTGCAAGGGCTTTGCTTTCAGTGAAAAGTTCACGATCCACTGTCGGCAATAACCCACCATCCCTAGGAACATCCTGACCTCTCTCTGTGTCTGAGGCGCATTCATTTTCATGATCGCCTCTATCCTGTCTGGTGACACTTTTCGTTTGCCTTTCTCAATTCTGTGTCCCAAGTACTGTACTTCTGTCAGGCAGTACTGCAATTTTCCCGGGGATACCTTATGCCCATTGGCAGCTAGGTGATTTAACAAAGCAATGGAGTCTTCCCTGCAAGCTTCTTCTGTTTCTGACGCCACAAGGAGGTCGTCTATGTACTGGACCAGAACTGACTTCTGGGGCAGCACTAGACTTTCAAGATTTTTCTTCAAAAGCTGGTTAAAGATCGATGGGCTCTCTGTATACCCCTGAGGGATACGACACCATGTTAGGACGCGATTTTCCAGCTTAAATGCGAAAAGAAAATGGCTATCTTCGTCCAAAGGGATCGAAAAGAAAGCCTGGCAAAGATCGATCACTGTGAACCACTCTGCTTGGAAGGGAATCTGAAACAGTATCACTGATGGATTCGGTACCACTGGACAACATGAAACGACTATGTTATTAATCTTTCGAAGGTCCTGCACTATCCGAAATTTCCCATTTGGTTTCTGCAGACCCATAATCGGGGAGTTGCATGGACTACCCACGATTTCTTTCAGTATTCCCTGTTTAATCATGGACTCGATCACGGGTTTTATGCCCGCAATCGTTTCTGGAGTCAATTTATATTGGGGTGTTCTTGGGAACTCAGCATGCGGCTTCACTACAATTTTCACTGGGTCCACCCCTTTGACCAATCCAATCTCTTCCCCAGTGAAATCCCATACTTCTGATGCCACTGTCTCTCTCAAATCCCAGGGAAGCTCGTCTACTGTCAAAGTAGGGTACAGCTCCACGCATATTCTTGAGTTTGCAACTTTAAAGTCTGCATCATCATCGTTGGTCAATACCTCCACTCCCTGAGGTGTACAGTATATAGTACAATTCAATTTACACAACAGGTCTCTTCCTAGCAGACACACAGGGCTTGAATCGCAAACCACAAACTGGTGCTCATCGCTGTACTTCCCTATTTTCACCTGTACCGGTTCTGTCAATTGGCTGGTTATCCTCCTGTTTGCGACCCCTACCACCTGTATGGTATCTCCAGACATGGGCAGGTCTGGAACTGCAGCTGATCTGATCGTGGATCTAGTGGCTCCTGTGTCCACCAGAAATGTCGTAGGGCACCCTGCTACTTCTGCTTCAACATAGGGTCCCCTCTGATCTACCTCTAAGGCTGCCCCGAGGGTGCAGTCTTCTCTTTCCACTCTCTGTCCGGTTAATGGGTCCACATAATAGCACTCTTCCCCTTCCACAAACAGGGGCATTTGTCTATAGGTCTTACCCATACTCCCTACTCGAGGAGGTTGCGGGAACTGGGCTCGGGGAGGAGCCCCCCCCCCTTTGAGCACCTTTCCTTGGTATTGCGTCGCCCCTCTCATAGGTGCGCTCTGGACCTCTTCCTCCTCTATCTCTTGCTCTCCTATCTCTACATTGTAAGGGCACTCGCGTTTCCAATGCCCCAGCTCGTTGCACTGGTGGCACCTAGTCGTTTTCTTCAAGGTAGCTATGTCTACTCTGGGTCTAAAGGTAGTACTCTCCTCATTACCCTTGTTCTGACTGTACTGCTTCTTACCTCCTGTACCTGTCCCTTGCTGCTGTTGTTGCGGTCCCCCCTTTCCTGCTGTCTGCAATTGTACCACCATCAGCTTTTCTTTTAGTTTCTTAGCCTTGGAGTCTACCTCATCACAGCAGTACCTGGCATATCTCAGTATTTCATCTAGGGGTTTACTTTGCCAACAAATCGAGTGTTGCTGAATCATTAAACTAATATCCGGTCTCAGTCCCAGGACGAACTTGGACACGAATTGCCCTATGTCTTTTGGATCCATTACATCCAAGCCGCTATACTGTTTAAATGCCTTCAGCAATCTCTCGTAATATTCATGAACTGTCTCTTTGGGTTCCTGTCTTGTTCGATCTATTCTGACCCAATCTATGTCTTGCATTGGCACCTCCTCTTTCAGCCAAGTCATCACTCTCTCGAATTTTGCCATCACAATCTCAGACGGCCCATTAGTCTTGGCATCTCTCTCTGGCTCCGTTGTGGGCCACTCAGCGCTAACCTTACATGCTGTCCACAGATCTCCAGGTACTACAATGTCGAACAGCGTGTTCAGATCTATCCAAAGGACCTTGGAGATTTTTACAAATCTCTCCACTTGCTTGTACCACTCCACAGGATTCTCTCGTAACTTGGGGAAAGAGGTGGTAAAAGCAGCTAAATCTCCCCTACTCCAAGGGACATGTACATAGTTCCCATTTGCAACTTCACGCAAAGGGTAAGCTTCTATTCCCTGCTGTCCTGGTGTCATACCAATCATGCTTCTCCTGCCGGTCCCTTTCTTGGACCACCTCTCTTCCCACTTATCTAGTGCCCTCCATGTCCTTATTCCAGTAATCAGTTCCCTTATGTGTGTTTTCAGCCCAATCGTTCTCCTCTCATCTAGGTCCCGATCTGAGTAATGTAGCCTGTGGTTACCCTGTAATGCTTTGGTTCTTGACAAGTCCACCATATATTTGCCTGCTAGTTCGACTAACTTCTCATGGACTGCTCTCGCCTTTCGAGTGATGTCCTTTGCCATATACAGTATTTCATCCTGCTCATACATTTCCATTCTTTCTAAAGGCAGGGTACCATCTACCATGTCATCCAGATCTGACCTTAAGCTGGAGACATCAAGTCTCTTGGCTTTTATCTCAGCTCGCAATATGTCTTTTGAAGGGGGCTCACTGGTCTCCCTACCATCCCAACTTCGAGCTCTGCGTTTGGGCTCAGGAGAGTTAATGGGTGGCCTCCCTTGCTCCCATCTCTCCAGGTCCCATGCTCGGCCATCCGATCTTGGAAGGTGATGGAACACGGGCCTGTTATCCCTACTCTCTCTCTGCCCACTCTCTTCTTCTTCTCCCCTCTCACCGCACATCTCTCTGTTATTTTCCCTCTGGTCGGTACACTCCCTTTGCCT
Organism: Lissotriton helveticus; assembly: GCF_964261635.1. Lineage (NCBI taxonomy): Eukaryota > Metazoa > Chordata > Amphibia > Caudata > Salamandridae > Lissotriton > Lissotriton helveticus. The sequence continues at coordinate 1,113,289,496 of NC_136068.1, forward strand.
CGTATCGCTCAGTATCCGATACGATCCTTCCTGGTTCCCCATATTCCCTGGGCTGCGCTCATTTCTGTCATCACAGGGACTATGGTGCGACCTCTCACAACTCCCATTCTGTTCTCTGGTGCCAGGCACACAGTGTGGACACTTAAAGCTGTTCCTGTACTCTTGCGCTCTCCTCCCCCTTCACTGAGTATTGGGCACGCCACCCCTCCATTCCCGGGGCCCCCGTTTTCCAGGTCTGTTCTACCTCCACTCCGGGCCCAATGGGTGACTCCCCTACTCCCTCTACAGTCCCACTCCGGGCTACTCTCTCCAGCCCCGCAGTGAGTCCGAGCTCGGCTGTCCTGACTTTCCCTTTCTGCTTCTGCAGCATTGATGCACTTTTGAGCCTTCACTGCCTCATCCCACTGCTTCATGTACTCATTTAGCTCTTGAAAGGATTTTCGTCCAGATCCCCTCAGATCCATTGGCCATCTGGGGCCCCCAGGATCTCCCCCTGGGTCCCCTGCTGTGTGCATCGGGGTACTCCACTCTCTGGGTATCGGCATCTGACTTGGGGAATTAGTGGTATCGTTCCTCCTTGCCTGCTCTGCTCTTTCCCTGTCTTTCCGTTTCTGTTCTTCCCCTTTTGCTCTCTCTTGGTCATATATCGATATTATAGGACCTATGGTAACAGGTACCTGTAGTGCATCTGGTAATGGGTAGGATGTGGCACTTTCCGTTTCCGGCGCTCTTTGTACCACAAACCTACCGACTACCTGTTGCACCTGACTAGGCTGGAGCAACTCTTTCTTTGGCTCAGGATCCCACTCTGAACTGGGAAGCGGTCTATGCTCTCCTGCATTGCCCCCCTTTGCTCCTTCAGTATTCTCGACCTCTCCCCCTGCTCTATTATACGGGGGTGGCCTGTCTGTCAGTAATCTGTTTATCAAGCTATCCTCTGTTTCGCTCTCATCATCTTCTTCTAGGGGACTTTTATTTACTGGCGCCTCTAACACTGGGTACAGTTTATTTATCTCCAAATTATGCACTCTCCATCTTTTAGCATCCGCATCCCACCTGGCATCCTGCACTGCCCTTACCGATCGTTTCACCCTTTCTTGTCTTCTGTTCATATTCCTTTCATGCGCTGCCCTAAGCCATGCATCAAGAGCTTCAAACTGGGTTGGTCTAGGCAAGGGTCTCTTTGAGGTCATGACTGATTTCAATCGATGTAACACCTCTAATCTGAACGTCCCGTACTTCGGGAACGTCAGTTCCTCATTTCCTTCAGTAATCTTACTCCACTCTGATATCCAAAGGATCGTATGCAACCCAACATTTACTGCCATATAACGAGCTGGCGTACCCTCCGGCGGGGCTTCTTCCCCTTCATACGATCCTCGCTTCTCTTTCTTAAACAGCGCTTTCAACCATTTAAAACACTTCATAATTATGCGCACAAAATCCAGCCTCGCTACTCTGTTTACTTCCTGATGACAATCCACCAATCCTGTCGCGGCTTTTTTAGCTTGGCCTATCACAGCGCGGTTTTTCTCCTGTCGGCCAATCACGTCGCGACCCTGTGTGACGTGTTCGCTAGCTGGCCTATCACAGCGCGGTCTTTCTCCGGTCAGCCAATCACTGCGCGACACCACCTGACGTCTCTTTTCTCCGCTTCGCAGCAGCACCCCTCCTTTCTCAACTCGTCTCCCGGTTATGCATGCGTCCCATTCATACACCGAAAAATGACTACTTCCGACCAAGCGGTCACTTCTCTCGACTGTACGTCCACAGTCTATCTGTAATTGTCAACACAACTGACGAGATGTCTATCGTCTCTTTGATAGGTTGCTTACACACACAGTAACTTCCGACCAGCGTCCGTTACTCACGCACTCACTCTTACGTTCCCCCTATCTCGGTCTCTCGGGTGGTCAATGGTACCTCATGACCCCCTTCACGCTAGTTGACAATTACTCTGGGTGTCCGATACACCCGAACCACTTAAGCTCTCCTTGAACTTAAGATTTCCACCGGTTGCGCGCGCTCACAACCTGTTCCACAGTCACTCTACAGACATTCAACTCCGCCAGACATTACAACATAGATACAATACAAAAACACCGCAATCTAACACGCATAACCCTTTATACTCACTCTCGACCGATACTGCTGCTTTTTCTGTCTCACGTCATCCGGATCTTCATCTGCGGGCTGTTCTTCCGATCATCGATTTCTAGGGGCCTTGGGGTAAGCTAACCTGGCCTAGGTCACCGTCCTCAAGAAGGCAACCATCCTCTGCTACCAACTGAAAGGGCGAGATTTTGATCGATACCTTATATCTATTGATCCAAACCTCGATCTGGTCGACTGAACCTTTATTGCCTGTCTGTAAGGAAAGAAAGTGCACCTATTTCCAAGTTAGTTCACCCAAGAAAGGACTCTACTCTCAAAGATCACGGACAACTTCTAGTTTTCCAAAGTTTATTGTAAAGATATAATGAGCTGCAAATACAGGCATCTCAGAATGAGATTCACGAGATACACAGGTCCAATTACATACATGTGCTCTCGGAAAGCCCTCAGACGAGCGACAGAAATCACTAACACAAGTTCTAAAAATAGCAAAGCTATCAGCATAGACGCATATCTCTCCTTCATTTAGGTTGGAGGAAAAAAACACACAGGTTAGGCGTCCCTACCCTGTTCTAGATGGTATCCCTACTTAACCAAATCCCAACCTAACAAAGGTGTCAGCAATGAATGACCCCCAAGGGAAGTCACCCACTCTAAGTCTCTTGGTGAAAACCTAAAGTTCTCCAGTCATGACCCCTCACTGCCTACCCATCCGCTCTCTAAAGGGTCCTCAGGTCTCTGCTCTAACTCCACCCAGGGGTGCTGTCCCTAATACAAAACAGTCAACAACATTTGAGACGCCCCTTGCGAAACGCCTCTCACGTGGTGCAACTTCAGGCTTTTTCCATGATGCTTTGTATTGGGCCTCAGACGTTAGAGTTGACCTTGCTTCTCAGATTCTTCTCCGGCCCGCTGATACCCCTTAAACATTCCAGAACCCTCCTCCATGTCTGGGCCGTCTACTTGAACAGACCTCTATTCATTCATTTATAATTGGATCCCCCCTTTCCTGTTGCAGACAGATATCTGCCGCCAAGAACCCAACTCTCATAGACTTCTTAAAAGGCTTGCAACATTTCTCAACCCAGACATGTACGTGTAAAATAATGCTAAAACATTTCAGGCCTACAATATTTCTCATTATGATTATAGCATTCAACTTCTTCATTTAATTAAAGCATGTTAAAACTCTTATTCTATTATTTAGAAAACATTACTATAAATCATGGCCTATTAATGCAAGGACCAAAAACGTTAAAACAATCTTTGTCGTGAAAAGAACCACCTTTCCTTTTAGCTCCAGCTCTGGCCCTGAGGCCTACCACTTTCTGCGTTTAACCACAGTCCATCTTACACGTTAACAGCTACACGACATAGAATAAGAATAATCACGTCTACTAAAATCATATAATATCACACATTTCGGTATCAGTTCCACTTCTACTTAAATCCCTACATTAGCCATACATTTAGGATATATTCGCAAATACTATTAGCACTCATGGCATTTCTCTTCATGAATTATGCTCTCTACAGGTAAGTGTGATGTACTCATACATGTAAATCAGTTTGCGCTCTCTCAAATCCATAATGTGATGTGTGCGGTCATTCCGCATGTGGTCCTGTTGCAGCCTCTGGCTTTTACAAGGACATGAGGCCAGATGCACTAACTTTCTAGTCGCAAAAAACGGTCTCCATTTGCAACTCTGCTTTTTGCGACTGGAACTTATATTTGCAATCACTCTATGCAAGAATAGATTGGTACATATAAACGAGGGATGAAAGTGGTTCACAGTTAAAACTGCCAAATGACCATTAATAAGACAGGTTGCAATTTGTGATTCAGTACAAGGGTTTTTTTGTACAATTTTTTTGTTTGTTTCAGTAGGAGTTGGCTTGGTTCCTCTAAAACTTTTAACCTAATTTACAAAAGAGAAAGTGTGTAAGTTAGACCCCTTCCTTTCTGCCGATAAGTTACCACCCCAACGGTACATTTCCAATGGCTTGAGACTGGAATTGCAGACAGAAAACATTGATACATCTGGTCCGGAATCTGTATTTGGAAGTGATGTCCGAAACATGCCCCTTCTAGTTACTGAATCAGTATCCCAACAAAAACCAATTTAAGAGTCCAGAAAGCTTTAATGATTCCTAAAACGTATTTACTAAATAAGAAATAACATGTCTGCAGTCGTAAACTCTGAATTGAAGTGTTCACAAGGGCAAACAAGTTGAGTACATCTGAGCCATTTTTTTACATTCCTACTCGTACTAATCTACCCTCTACTCTGCTTTCTCCTTCTTTAGTCCTCACTATCCATCTAATCTGTTTCTCTTCATTGCTCCTAAGCCCTCCATCACTCTTTTTGACTTTCTTCCTGTCTCCTTCTCCTTCGCTAATTTCACCCTCTTACCCTTTCTTTCTGTCTTACATTTTTCTCTTCCTTCCCCCTCTCAGTGGCTCCTCATTTCTTTCTGACCCTAACTTCCTCACGCCATTGTTATCTTCTTTCTAACTCATGTCTTCTTATTCACCCCCCTTCCATCCCTTGGTTGTTTTTAAACCTTTGTCCTTTCATTTCTTCCCTCTCTGTCCTCACTTCTTCTGTGTACCCCTTTCTTTTTCTTCCACTCCTCTCATCTTCCTCTCCTTCCGCTGCTCTTGCAACTCTCCATTTCTCCCCTTTCTCTACCGCTCTCTATTTATCCTATCCCTGACTCACTTCCTCTCTCTCCCGCACCCCCACAGATCAGACGCACATGTGTCTGGCTGGTCTCAGTAGTGTTTCGCTCTTAAAACGATTGCCATAGCAAACCAGCTGAAAAACATGCCTGGTACGCTGATGCCCAAGTGTGGCTTTACTTTGTGCTGCTCCATCCAAACCTAGGTGGTAAGGCGGTTCCTTGGGTCTGCAAATGAGCTCAGACTTGTAGCGGAGGCCAACTTTTTGACCATTGCGTAAGTCATGGAAAATCTGAGGATACAGACCCAACAAAAATTATGACATTTTTTGGGGGGGTTTCTGATTCAAACTGTACTTTGTCGTAAAAAAATAATAATATATATTGAGCACAGAACTCCATATTTTCAAAGAACGTGCCAGACTGCAACTCAGCCTACTCAAGGCTATGGACAATTTTTGCACAGTATTGTAATGAACACTCGACCTCACTTGCAGGTAAAAAATGTTAATTTGCATCATTAAGGACCACAAGTCCCACGAATCTTTGCGAGCGGTGCACTTAGCACACGCCCCTCTGGAGGCTTGTTAAATAAAAGGTCAAGCAATGTTAATGAAGCACAACGAGTGATTATTACTGCAGCCCATGAGGAAGGGGGTGGTTTTCCCTGAAACGCGTCGGGCAGAATAAATGCAGAGAAGCAGAATGGCATGTTTAAACTAAACAGGCAGCCTGGATGGGCGGAGAACTGTCGTGTGCCTCTTGAATGCCTCGGGCACTTTGTTTGACTATATATATATATATATATATATGTATGTATATTTTTTTATTTATTTTCCTTTGAAATCTTTCGAGGAGGTGGTGTACTTGGCAGCATATGCAGGCCCTGCTTAATGTGTCCCTGACGCCACGGCTTCTCATCATTTTGAGCCACTAGAAGTTTACTTACCATATTTTTCCCTAACCTGCAATTTGAAGAGTTCAATAATCGAGCCTCGAATTGATTGGTGCGGCCACACTAGATGGACCCATGCGAACCCTGAGCCGTCTACCATAACTGGGCCTATGGAACGTTACTGTTAATAAAATATAGTACTTAAAAATAGTAGCAGCTTGTGGTTGTACGGTCATATCCGAGATGACTGCCAACTTTTTTAAATTGTATTTGAAACTCAGAGAGTGTTTCTCATTAAGCTGCCTTCCTTTGCAGCCAAAGAGGGTGATCTCAGTTTTCACTGCTTAGAGTTTCAGAAACCGAATTCCACCCTTTCCAGTAGCCACCATGTTCCTTCCTCCTGGGGCTGCAAGGGAAGCCTGACCAGGCATCACCATCATTAAAGGGTTGGATTACCAATAAAGTGCCCAGATCCTAAATATGAGAGGGATTAAATGCTCAGGATTACGGGAGAAAGGGGCTATCCAAGGACACCCTAAATTATAGTTTTAAGTCAGGAGAGGGACAAGGGGCCTCTTTCACAGTTTGAGAGCAGCCTCAGGGGAAATCCTGATACCTTGCGTGTGTTCTCCACATGGACCTTTCTGTCAAGGCCAGCCTACAGGAGACAAAAGATGAGTGAAATTGCGGCCCCTGCCCCAATCCTTCGTTTGTGGTAAACCATCACAGGTACCTAGAGGTGCTATCTCAGTCCCACAGTGGAACAAACCCCTGATTGGTGCACTGCCATCTATTCTTGAGGTCCAAAAAAGTCCTCTAACAGCGCCACAGCAATTTTATTTCATATGTTTTGCTAATTTTGGCAGGTTTGTAATAAGTTTTAAATTGGCGACAGCGTTTTCAAATTTCAATTATTTCTCTCCTTGGCATTTTTAGGCATGGCCACTGTCCTGACTATTTTTTTTATTTTGAAAAAACACACATAATATACATCCAAGGAGGAGCTTTTTGTTAGGGGCTTTTTTATTTGGTCTTTTTCATTGTCGTTCACACGTTGCTTGCATCTGCCACAGTGTGGAGCGATGCACCTGTCCACTTTACCCATTGCTTCCTTCCCTTTGAGTAACTGAAGAAGGCCCCTGCACATTGTTCACATCCACCTAAAAATCGTTCGTGTTTTTTTAGAGACAAAGCTCGTTCAAATGTGATTTCTATTTAAATATTTTTTTATAATAACCGAAATACCAACTCTTTATTTTCCCTACACTTCAGGAGCCCAATTAGATGGTGATTTATTTTTGGCCTCCTCCTAAGATCTTGCCTACCGGACACCCCATGTTATCTGGTTGTGAAAGACATCCTGTAGGCGTACCAAAAACTTAGTGAGCTCACAGTCTGCCCATTGCTTACCAGTGGTTGTCCATATTGTCACTCAGCACTTGCGTCCTTCTTATTCGATGGCTTGCCTTCCTATTCTTGTGTTTGCCCTTTAGCTGGAGCTAATCCTTTTACCCTCCTTTTGTTTGGTCAACTTGTATCTTTCCACTGCTCACTTGTATGCAGCTACCCTTTTCTTTTCAATTAAACACTCACAACAAATGTTGTCAGACCAGCCCCTGTACGGTGTATAATGAGTGCAGCGAGTGAGCCTGACCACTACAAGAAGGGTTTGGAGGCTTTCCCCCAAGAAAAAATGGGCAAAAATGGTGCATTCTACAACATTTTTACCCTCTCACTACCTTAAATGAGTCAAAACTGAAACTAGCCAAAGCTTCGATCTCTCTCCAGCAGGCACTTTAATCACAAGAGTTGACGTGATACTTTTATTGCTTCATACAAACTACGGGATATACAACGAACTCTGCAGCAGGTGCTTTCAAAACTGCTGCACTGTAACAAAAATGGCACACAGTAATAAAACCGACCCGCGACTCCAGCGTCCTGGGGGAATTCCTGATGCCCAGTACGGCCAGTCCAGTTTTGGAGTACACGTGTTTTTCCAGCTCACTGTCATGTGTTTTCCTCTTTCGTATAATTTTTTTAAATATTGATTTAAGTGGTGTTAGCCATCTTGGACCAGTAAATAAAAGCAAATGGAACCCATGTCATTCCACTGGTGCATGCATGCAAGGTGACCCATGCGCACACATATGTCATCATGCAGCTGCTCACCATCGGAATGGCGTGACTGCTAACAGCGGGTTGTTGCACCATTGCACCTTTTTTCATTATCCCTCTTTTATTTCTAATGCCACAATATTTTTTTGTTTTCTCCTATGCTGCACAGTATCAAATAAAAGAATTGTCAAAGTCTACAAAGCCTACAATTCGGCAAGCACGTATTCACTTACCACTGTTAAAGTTGCTATTCTAAAGTGCTTAGGTGGCATTACAACGTTATAGCTGACTGTGACTTTAGTGCTTGGTTAGGTGGTGATTTAGTCTTGATAAAATACATGGCACGACTAAAAGGTACTTTAATTAAAACCATTACATAGTAAGATACCCATATCAAAAAATATTTTTCGCTTTGCCAGTGCTTTTTTAAAAACGTGTTTTATTCTTTTCGTCCCTCAACTTTTTAGAGAGAGAGAGAACATTTTCTCTCTCTCTATAGATAGATATGTATGTGTGTGTATTTATTAATACAAGTATTAATTGATTTATACATTATTGTTAAACATTTGAACCCATTTTACTCTTGGCCCTAGACGTTTATTGTCATTTCAGAAGCACTCCTGTCCCATGAAATGTGTTCTTTTGTACTAATCATCGTAACTTGTAATTTATGTTTATGTTCTTACGTGGTACTTGCACAGCACGAAATTAGCCCCAAGTATAACATTAGTGAGCACATTCTGCTGCCCGGAGATGACTTTCCACAGTTCTGAAGTTTCCATCATAGACTGGTGCCTAGGCACACTTGTGGAATTGTGCTTAATCCGCACTTTTGCTGCCTCCGAGCACTCTAAATAATAGGTGTGACACTCTTATCATATTTAATGGTACTTGTGTTTTTTTTAACTCTGTAGGCTGAAAAGCTTTATTGGGATTTTACTGCTTATGTCTGAGAGCGTTTAACTCACTGAGTCATGCTACCTGTTTGCCCGAGTTACCTTCTGTAGTGGAATTTAACCTGCATCAACTCGTGGAAGAGAAACCCTTCTCGGTGCTGTCATTATTTTTGTTGGGGTCAGTTGGAGTAGGTAGATGTTGCGTGTGTGGTGGCAGCAGGATTAGACCTTGAGGTTGGCACATTGTTGTCACTGCCTACTGTTCTGGTCTCATAACAATACCAGGGCAGACGGTGCATGGCTCAGGATTCTAAACTGTGTCAAAACGAATTCCAAACATGAGCGAAATCATTGGTCAGGATTATGCTGGAAAGCCAAATCACATTTCTACCCTATTTACAATATTTGTGGACTTTTTTTTTGTTGCTTTTGCCTCAATACTCCAGACTGATGTCAGAACAGTAATGAAGCCTTTAGAATCAACTTCCTCCACATAGTCTAGAACTAGAATTAAGAATATTAAATTACCCATCCCGAGGTCTGCAACTGAAGGTAGCAAATTCAAGGAAGCCCTTAAACAGCAGTAGCCTGATCAAAGCAGACACCCGCGCAGTACAGGGGAAGCCTAGTATGCCAACAGCCCAGGCCACCCTGCCCTAGGATCATCACGTGACAGGTTTGTCAATGACCCCCCTAGGGGGCCTTCTACTTCAAGCTCTCATGGACTCATCCTACAACGTGCCCCAGTCACCTATGGAATAAAGGAGTATATAATGGTCTTTCCTCTTACGCCACACTTCTGCAAATGTGTTTATAAGGATAGGGTCCATAAAGGACTATCAATGCAGCCTCCTCAGACAGTGTTGTGATTAGACTAACACTGGTACATGGACTACACTGGGAAAATGGATATGGGGACAGGGTAACTCGAAGACAAGCTGGAAAATCCCAAATGACATAAAAGTAACAACTTTAGAAAACAATATAAACGGGACATGGAAAGGACAGACCTGTTGCAATGACAAGAACGTACCGAATATGTCATTTGGAACCCACCAGCTCTGTCAGAACGCAGCTTAAGAACGAACACACCACACATAAAAAACAATAGAGTCACGGACGCTGCACTACAGTCTTGTTGCCTTGTACTGTCTTATGCGCCTCAATGGTAAATAACAATAAAACATTTTTAAAAGACTTACACACAACCCCATGGGTAATTGCATTGCCCAGGCAACAAACAGTGGAGGCTTCAAAAACAACAGTCAATGACTGCAGTAACTAACTCAGAGAGGTGGAGGGCCTCGCTTACCTAGCCACCGCCCGACAGCGATAACCTGTTACACAGATAACAGGTACCTGGGCTGTATGACTACAAGTTCCTCCCCCTATAACCACGCGCAACACCACAGGAGGCACAACTCTCACCCTACAGTTGGCTTTACTCACACGTCTACGAGCCATGCGAGGTTGTCTCATACCATCAGAGTAAACCATCTAGTAAACCCACAATCGGAGGCAACAGTCTGCCCAAGAGGCGGATAAATTAGTGAGCGCGGTGTCATACAAAACTACTTTTCCGTACAGTGAAAGGGAGTGCGGTGAATGTCTACCATAACCTCCCGGGCAAGAGTAGCATAAGAAAGAGTAAAAGTGTTTCAAAAGTGTTTTATAATAAAAATAAAATGGGACCAACAGAACTGACAAAACAACGGTCAACCTTGAGACCATTTAGGGCTTTGAGTGATGGACAGCCAGACAGGTCGACCAGCATTCCATTAGTAATAATTTCAAAAAGTGGATTTATAAAGTCCTGCAGACCCAAATCTGACATTACACAACAACAGTGAGAGCACACTCTAGGAGCCTGAAGGCACTGATAAACACATATCACAATAACAGAGTCAAGGACACAAATAGATCACAGTGACAGTTATTTGCACAACATGGACCCCTAATCTCTGCATAATTGTATGATTTGCTGGCAGTAAGTTGTAGGTTCAGGCTTGTCTTGGAAACTTCTGTGAACTACAGACGGAGATAATCAGCCAGGTGGCAAGCAGTACAACTACAGTAAGAAAAGGCAAGTCAAAAATAACAATAACAGAAATATCTAATGAAATATCAAATAAAGGTGCAAGAAAGACACTGGCAGCCAATGAAGGCCTGCTGGGAGCACACAACACTTCGGCGTAGAAGCAAACAAAATGACATTGAAGGCGGGGTTTCAATACACAGAAGCATCTGCAACAAAACATACCTCTATTAAGGCCAGTGGGGCTGAACACAGCATCCCTGGTGAGGTCAACCGAAGTAGACACAGTAAATCGGTTGAGGCCTCCAGACCCGGGCATTATACTCGAATATAAAAACACACTGCCCTATACTATATTAGGCTTCCCTAGTGAGGTGGGGGGCGGAGGGGGGAGCATTGAAGGTGTATTGTGACCACTGCTATATCCAAGTCACCAGGACCCTACACACCATTAGCACATTCATTGGCCTCTGTGTTGTTTAATTGTTGCTGTGGTGACACCGCAGGCGAATGTGCTATTATTAAACTCGAGAAACGCTGTAGAGGGAATCCCCGCGCCTGATTGGTTCATGTGCAGCCTCGGTCTAGCCATCCCAGGAGTGTGAATGACGGAAGAATGTCCCTTCTATGTGCCAAAAGCTTTGGACTGGCAAAGCGGCTTGAAAAGTTGTTTTTTTTCACGCGTTTTGACTTCAGTTTGAAAATAAGGAAGAAATACATTTTAAAAAGTGAGTTGGTATGCAGTAGAGAAGATAAGAAGAAATGTAATGCAGGTAAGATTATGACAAACATCAGGAGTTGAGGAGGTAAAATCTGAGAATAATGGCCAGGGAGAGAGTATAGCACAGAAATTAACAAGCGAAGTCATTAAAACAGTAACGAAAAGGTTAATGTAAAAGCGAAACAGGGACCTAAGGGAGTGGGTAAGAAAATACTTAAGTAATAGAAAGCAAGGAAAAATTGAGCAGAAAAAAACCCCGAGAGAAATAACGCAAGAGAAAGCGTGAGAGAGAGAGAAAGAAAGGTAAGTGATAAAATGGAAAGTGGGGGTGCTTGTCTAACCCATTATCTGGACATGAGAATGATATCAGACGAGGAGATCAGATTGCATGGGCTTACCGGAGAGAAATGCTGCACGGCTTTGATCCCATGTATGGATGCATGCAGGGCAGCCAGAGGTCACCAGTGGAGCTCCGTGCATACCTGATCCCATTCTGGACTGTGCTATTGAGAATCACAGCGGAGGCGGGAGTAATGTCTGTGGTCTGTTTCCATTTCAGTAAAATCTTTGACACAGTGAGACTGGTATGATGGGAGTCTGGGTGTGAGCCCCACGGTGGGGATGCGGGCGAGGAGCTTGCTAAGGGACAGCAGAAGAAGGGTGGAGTTCTATGGAGCATCGTATTGTATTGTGCAGTGTATATAGAGCGTCATACTCCTGGCGAGGCTGCAAAGCTCTCTGGGGCACATTTGTTCCTGGCGCCCTTTCTGGGTGCATGGTGTTGAAGTTTGGGTTACGGTTCAGCACGTAAGGTGGTGTGTTTGTGAGGTTCATTGCTGTGGCACACAAAACTGCTCATGATACATATACACAGGGTGTACCCCAAAGGCTGCCGTTGGTCCTTGCTGTTCACGGTGACCCTGGGATCAGCAGCAACATAGAAACTTCAGAAAGGGTCTTGTGATTATCATACATACAGTGGAGGACATTTCTTAGCCATCAACGTCAATATTTTCAGATGGCTTGACAAAGATGAGGAAGCAAGGAAATGTTTGCGGTGCATGGAAGAGATATAAAGAGGAGAATGTGAGACCGGTGAGATGCAATGGCATTATTCATTGGTAATGCCTCGTCTTCTATGGTTCTGGGTTTCACTGGGAAGATGGGGATTAGAAGCATTCCAGAAGAGGGGATTTCAATGTGGTCCATGGGCATAAGATAGGCCCTCACATCCCCTGTGTAGCGGGGGGTGGGAGGCGGCGAGCTGCACAAGGACCCCTCAGCACAGTACCCTGGCCTGAGAGCACCTGATTGAATCTTGAAAGGGGGCACTCCATATATCTTGAAGGGGCGCCCTCTCGTTACACCACTGATGTGCTCCTAAGTCTGTACCAGGAATCTCGTGAAAAGACTCCCATAGAGAGTGTGTACCAGGAATCTCAGAGAGTGTGCACCAGGAATCTCGTGAAAAGACTCCCATAGAGAGTGATACATGGTCCATTAAAAGCCAAACATTGCCAGTGCGAACAGGTCTGACTTTAAAGGAATGGTGTTTGGTAATGTGAAGCATTAGAAGTAAATAGATAGGAACAGGTATGTCTTTGTGTGGAAGCAAAGAACTGTAGAATAATATTGGTGTAGGTTAAAAGGTCAGGTGACAACTGCACTGACAAGCCAGACCTAGAATCCATGTAGTTTATTCACTTTCCCACTTTTGCTGCTGCCAGAGAAAAACTGCATACATTGTCCCGTTATCTGAGACACTTCAATAGCATTCCAATATCATGTGTGTGCTCCTGAAAGTTCAAGCTTAGGCAGCTGCATAAATAAAATGATGGCAGCTGTTTGGAGGGCAAGCTTTTTTTTGTGGATGCCCACAACTTCTGCCCAATCTAAACATGTACTTCTGGCTCCCCAACATGTGAGCGGAGCCAAAGCCCCTCTCTAGTGATGATCACATAATTGTTTGGCGACAGCTGCACTGTCAAATCAGACCATAAAAAGGAAGGGAAATTGATGCGACGGGCGGTAGTTTGCTGGTACAAAATGGTATCACGAGATTACCCCTTGTAAATCTGTCTAGACTGAAAGAGAGGGAAGGTGAGATGTAAACGACAGAGGGAATACACTGGAGCAGAGGAGCTGAGCTTATCCTCTGGAGGTGTCGTTCTAGGGGAATACATGCTAAGATAAGGCTGACTGAAGAAGGTGAGGAACAACAGAAACAAGTTCTCACACAACAGGAGAAACTACAAGGAAGCAGCTCCGAGAGGCAGAACGGGATCAGTAATAAAGTTTGATAATGCCCAGAAAATACCTAAGATAGTTTTTATAGCATGAATTTAGGGCATCCTGCTCTGTGATGTTTCAGTAACAAGGTAATAGGCAGGCGAGATTAATCTGGTCGGGTGTAATGTATATCTATGTCTATGCCTAGGGCAGGAAGGAATAAAGATGGTGCAATACAGGTATGGTTGCAACATAGGCAGGAAGATGTAACAGTGGAGTGAGCTAGGACAGATGAGAAGAGTGAGATGTCTTGTTTTATACCCATGATGGGTCCGTTCCTATTTTTAATTATCAGAAGCCTGGCGTGCCCGATGATTCTGGCACCAGTGCCCTGGGCCCTTGGTTTCCAGGGATGCTAAGCTGCTGCTAAACCCTCTGTTTCTTGCCAGACTGGTCTCTTTTGTCAAGTGGACACAGAAGGCACTGCCCGCTTCCGTCTAATCTCTGTACAAGGCTTCCTCTTCCTCATTCTTTCCATCCTTTTGTCTAATGTTGCCCACTTGACATGTCAAAATTTTCACCTTCCACTCTCCTCACACACGTCACATTTGATGCAACTCGCACACGTCACATTATAAGGATGATTCACTCTTCATACCTCACGGTATTTCCAAACAACACACTTTCAGCTCAATGCATCATTAACATGCATGACTCCACCTCTACCTCTGCCACTTGACACTCCTGACTCCTTCCCTGATTTATAGTCCTCAGTCCTCCCCTACTTGATAGTCCTAGCCTATCCCATTTACGTTCCTAGCTCCTCCCTCATTTGCCATTTTTGTCTCCTCCTTTAAGTCACTTGCCATACCTATCTCCTCGCCTTCTTGCCATTCCTCTTCTCCTCTATATATGGCTTAATCACATAATAACATTGCTGCCTCTTTCTTTACGCTTGCTGTCTCGATGCTATAGGAGGGCAGGTTACCATATTTAGAGAGAGCCAAGCCACAGCCGTGTCACGGGTCATTCGTGGTCTTAAGAACCAAAGCACAAGACCAGCCTTTGAAAGACTCACCATGTAAGTAACAGAGTAGATGACAAATAAAAACAAGCAAATTCAGTGAGAGGGAAAATACGCACATTATTATTACGTTCATCCATGTCCTGCAGCAGATCTCAGTCAGTTTGCAGGATGCATTTCGTATTTTTTTCTGTTTCAAAACTGAATAACATTTTGGGGGAGGGGAGGCACTGGCCTGGCTTATCTGTGCCTTATCTTTTGTAAGGGTCTAGTGCTAGACTACAGTCAGACTTTCAGTTTGAGCAAGGCTCAAGCATGCCTTTTCTCACCCCGTATTTAATACATATGCAATACTGTGTTTTTGCACCATTTTAGTTCTTGCCTGACACAGCGCATGCATGTCACTTGCAAAACATTTTGTTAGCTGACAGTGGGGATAGATCCCCTCCTTTCCTTACCATTGGTTGGCTTCATCATCACTCTTTTTCTTAGTTCTCTTTGGTCAGCGAGTGCCACCTTGACTTCCTCTTTGTGTGGTTGTCCCTCCTTAGGAGCATGGACTTAATACTTGTGTCCTTCCCCTGCTTGCTTTTTTGGAACTATTTTTTTCTTTAAGCTGAAGTAGGAGTTGAAGAAGAGTGCATGAATTTGCAGGCCATCTGCCTCATGTGCTTCAACCCCTGCCGCTCTCTGTGTTGTTGTTTGCCCCCTCACACCCTTCTGTCCCTCTCCATGTTGCTGTTTGGCCCATCCATCACTCTCTGTGTTGTTGGTTTCCCCCTTCCGGCCCTTTCTGTGCTCTTGCTTGAGTCTCTTCCTATCCTCTCCGTGTTGTTGGTTTCCCCCTTCCGGCCCTTTCTGTGCTGTTGCTTGAGTCTCTTCCTATCCTCTCTGTGTTGTTGGTTTCCCCCTTCCGGCCCTTTCTGTGCTGTTGCTTGAGTCTCTTCCTATCCTCTCTGTGTTGTTGGTTTCCCCCTTCCGGCCCTTTCTGTGCTGTTGCTTGAGTCTCTTCCTATCCTCTCTGTGTTGTTGGTTTCCCCCTTCCGGCCCTTTCTGTGCTGTTGCTTGAGTCTCTTCCTATCCTCTCTGTGTTGTTGGTTGCCCCCTTCTGCCCTCCTGTCCCTTTCCGTGTTGTTGCTTGCCCTCATTCTGCGTTGTTGCTTGCATTCTCCCACACCTCACTGTGTCGTTGCCTCCCCGTCCCACTGTGCCCCGTTGCTTGTCCCCCCCTTCCTGCTCTGTCCTGTTGCTTGCCCCTTCCAGAGTGATCCACCATGGTTGCTTGCCACCTCTCACTCTCTTGCCTCATCACAGCCCATCCTTCCTTGTTGCTAACCCCCTCTGGCCCCGCTCCACACTATTGTTTGCCCCCTCCTGCCTCGTCCTGTGTTGTTTCTTGCCCACTCCCACTCAATCCTATGTTGTTGCTTGCTCTCCCGTCCCACCAGAAAAAAAAAGCTTTGGCAAAATCAATAGGTCCTGTTGGTGCAGCCCATTGGCTTTACCAATGTTTTTAGCCATGTTGCACAAGAGTGCGTCTGCTGTGCAGCATGGCTGACAGTTAAGGAAAAAAAAGGTGCTATGGTCAGGCCAGTGCAGTCAGAGCATTTTTACTGCTGGCAGGAGAGAGAGGGTGCAGATGCCTCCTACCAAGTCTTGCACGTCCTCCTTCCCTCCAACATGACTCCCTCTCTGCGCTGCAGCCATCAATAAAAATACATTTTAAAACAGTGATATGATGCAGCCAGTGCTGGCCATGTCATACTCGTCATACTGTTTTTTTCAAAAGAAATTCAAGCCAATGGCTCGCATAGATGAGACCACTTGGCTTTGCCAATGTTTTTTTTTATTCATTCACTATTTTGTCCTCCGCCACCTCCATTCGGTGATGGTTCTGTGCATTCAGTGCTCTTTCCGTAACCATATATTCTTTAATGTGTCTGAGTCATCATCTTTTGGTCGTCTGTCCTGAACTTTCATTACATCACTTCTCTTCTACAGTGCTGCGCAGTCCCTTCTGGGGGTTATTCCATTAGTACTGGCGCGCCTAGTTGAAATGCTGGCTAGTTACTGTTGTCTTTCTGCATTGTAGGGTCAATAAGAGTCTGAAGCAGGGATGTAGGTAGGGTGATAAGAACTTTATTGCCCTTGCACGGATGGCATTAACAGCTATTATGCGTTCTTTACCGTCAGCTCGAGTCCATAATTGAGGAGTGGGCATGTAACAGCAGGTGACACCCTCTGCAGAGTGTATTAACTGTTGTTGAAGCTCAAAATTGGCACAAAATGCTTAATTTACGAATCTGAATGTGGCGACTTTACCCCCATTCGTCTTTTGATCCAGAGCACACAGGAATTGAAACTTGTACTCCTTGGACAGATCCGCCGCACCGCCATTGTTCTGTGAAATTGTTGTAGACCTTCTGGGGAGGGTAGCACAATTTCATGTACCGTGCTGGGAACAAAGAAATGAAAAAATGTTCTAAGAAATGAAAAAATTATTTTGTTAAAGTTTTATTGCTTGTAAATGTCATTTCATTCATGAGATGAGAACAAAAGATGTTTCCTAAGTGCGTGTCATAATTAAATGGAGCCGTCGTGGGAGCCATGGCTATGGAGCCTGCACTTTTTCTCACTAGTCTCAATTCTCTGGGAACATAAAACAATATTTGTGTGGAGCTGTTCTGCTCCTTTGCAGCGGTGGTTTCTTATAGGATCCCTTGAGAGGATGCTTTTTGTGAGCATTTGAGTACTGCTTTTCATAGACCTCTGGTCAGCAACAGAACCACTCTTTGAAGAAATAGGGAGATTGCCTTCCAGGTTGACATTCTAAAAAGGCATGTGTAGAGTCAAATAAGTCTTCTTCCAATTTCAAAACTGTAAACTAATGTTAAGGGTGTATTGTATAGATCTAAGCACAACACACACTACAATCTGATATATTTCCTTGGTGTTTAAGTAATTGTTGCTTATTGCTCAATAGTTCTTATGTTATTGACCTTAGAATGATGAAAAGCTGAGCTGCCTCACTGTGAGATCTGAAGCAGTTTCCTGACAGATTTGAGCACTGCCCTACCCCAGCATCTCCAGAGTCTTGCTTGGGGCCGCTGGCTCCCTGCCCCGTCGCATCCACAATGAGGGATGTATTCTACCTCTTCTTCTCGGTCCCTGATTGTGACTCTGGTACTGATCCAAGTCTCCACAGGTGTTGCCACAAACTGCCATTTCTTTCCTGTTTACTTTTTAATAAAAGGAGGATCAGGGATGCTTCCTTTGGCCAGGCTTAGGGACACAGCGCTAATCCCGCGACATCTGCTCCTGTTTGCCTCATCAGAGCCTGAGTTGGTGCCTGATGTCTTCCTGAGCACCTATGCTTATGCAGAAGTCTCTTTTTCTACATCCGCCCTCGCCCTCCACTTCACCTTCTATGCCACCTCTGCATCCTCTCTGGCATGGCTGGGTACCAATGGGCTCACTGAATTAAAACCGAAGTGACCCCTGCTGGAGGGACTGTAATACTGCATGTATCCCATGCATTCACTTTGTCCACACTTTCGTTCCTGGTCACGGCAATCAAGTCACAGCACTGCATGGTATTAAATTAATAAGCCCAGTCCCAGTAAACAGCTTTTCTACGGATTATTGCCTCTCTAACCCCCGCCATTCCAGCATGAGGCAGACATGGCTGCTTGTCTGAGTACCTTCTCATAAATCTTACTTCTGAGGCCTATATACCAAAAAAAAAGAAATAGGGGTTGTGAGAAATTTACATGAATTGGCGAAATAGTGAAATTTCACTGAACAACCGTAACACAAAATTTCCAAAATTACGTTGGCGAAATGTTGATTTTCCAAGACCTAGTCAAAACCTACTTCAGAAAATACTTCCTTGGTTTGTTGCACTTAAGAAAAAGGCATGGCACCTAAGACATAAACCAAACCAATGAGGAGAAAAATGCCGGCATTAGACCAGCACTAGCAACAACATCTATTGAGAACAGTGCAGGCAAAACAGACCTTGTTATAGCAGTCCATCTTCATTCTGCCATGCTCTGACTCCGGTGATTGTTGGTCAGGGGCAAAAAAACAAGCGAGACCCTTGACCCCCACTTCATAAAGGTGGTTGGATCTCACCTCTCCTCAGCCTCTTTTGTCTGATCTAAACACGTTGAGGGTCCTCACTGCTCTCCAAGAAGACTCTCAGTGTTACTGTATGTCTCAATGACCCATGTTTCAAAGTCTTTGCATTTGACAGCTAATGCCGTAATTAGAAAAACTACTTTTAATTTTGTAATTAAAGTCTAACAGTTGAGTTCCAGTAGGCAATTCTCTTTGTAATCAGTGTAATGTTATTTCTATTATAATCATCAGGATTTTCTTTGAAGAATTATTTATTACTATTGTTGTTGTTGTCGTCACAGGTTTGATTTGCCTGCCGCCTTGACTTTTGTCACTAGACATTATCCAAAAAAACAAAACACAGAGCCCTACTGATCTGATGGCCCAAGTGTCATGGACTTTTCTTTTACAGACGAGCCGTTTCCAAGTGTGTTTATTCGCCCAGATTATGGAAACCGGACTACCACTCCCAGGATGCAGTAGGGCGTTAAACTAAATCCCAGGACTGTAGCAGTGCGTCCTTTGTGACATGGAGGCACCCGGTAACTTGCCGTTAGCTACTTTCAGACGTGGGCTGCTCTGTCTGCGGGGGACCGGGGCATTCCTCAACAAGCTGCTGAGACTCGGGCATCTGGGGGGCACTGCAGGGTTGTCCTGTGCAGCTGAAAGGTCACTGGTGGTGGGGAGTAGCCAGGCACACACCAGACCCTCCGCCCTCCCACCCCCCCCCCCCCCCTCGCTCGTGTGCATAGGTAGGCAGGATACACGCCATTTCATCAGCGCGTTTACTTTACCCAAAGCTGCTGAAAAATTAATGGAGTCTAACCGCACGCTGACATTTAACAAGCGGAAAATGGAAGTTACACGCGGCGCAGGCCTCCCCCGGCAATGCAGCAGCCACAGCACTGAGAAGGCGGCGGGCCTGCCCCACATGTCCCCTCCCCTCGGATTAGGAGCACAGTCAGTCATTCCCATTGGTTCGGGGCGCCCTCCTCTCCTTCCTGATCCGGGGTCTCGCGCCGCCCCAGCCTTCATCCCTCGATCCAAGCTTGCAGCCTCTTCTTCAGTCAAGATTCCATCTAAGCCCTTAGTGTAGTCATCAGTTTCCAGTTTGAGGGGACCTCTGCTCGTTCCATGCCCCTTGGCTCACTTTTGATTCATTTCATCCTTAATACCAGTTGTGCACGTGGCTCTTGTGTCATGGGGGTCCTCTAAACAGAGCGATTTGGGGGTAGCTCCCCCATATCCCATTACACCCCTCCACCCCCCCACTCACATTGACTCTCAGCCACCGGGCTTTTTCTCTGTATGTGGGTGCTTTGTTATGCACATACATCTCACGCAGAAACTTTTATTCATTAATACAGAACTGTTTATGAAAACATAAGGGAAGACTAGTTGGCCAAGGTTATTGTGCTGTGCATCACACAGGTTCGGTGCTCGTTGACTTCTAGTGACCACAGACGTGTTTGCAAGTGCTTAATTGCGTGTCACATCAGATCTGGAAGTGGAGGCCTGAAGCCAGTGACTGGCACCGGGGCGTCTTCGTCTGTTGCATTTGCTTAATAGATTCCTCCGGAGCAGCTAACGTAGACGAGCATAGGATAATCATGACAGCTTATTATTATGATTGGACCCAAGTGCTGATGGGTAATGTGTAAAATAGGTCTATCTTAAAATAGTGTATTTCTTGTGAGGTTATTTCCAGATACTGCATTGGACCTCAGGTTAATCTTAGGTACTGTGACTGGATGGCACAACCTGGCCACACGTGGTCAGTGATGATGGGTGAAGAAAGAAGAAAGAATTGCCACCAATCACAAACAAACAATAATTATACATCTATTGGCCTCTATCTCAAAATGGACCTGACCTTTCCTGGTTAGGGGGCCAGCTCATGGAAGGATATCTGCAAAGCCCCTTGCTGTCAGACAGAAACCCACAGTGTGACTTGAGCATCATGGACAAGGCTGTTCGGAGTCTCTGCTTACTTTATATGCGGGCCACTGGAAATATGCAGCAAGAAAGAGCCAAAATATGTGGCAGGGTTGAGTAAATTATGCGTCAAGAGAAGGCAACTTATGTGGCATAATGTAGCTCATTTCATAACTGCGTTACTTCATTATTTCATAATTTTTTTTTAAACTTGGTAACACTATATGGGAATTGGTTGCACCTCATTAGTACCTGTTTACCCCCATATATAGCAATGAGCAACAGAAAGGTGACCAGTTCAGCTTTGCAAAGGGCCTTCCACCGTGCGGCAACACGTCACAGAATTTTTAGTAACTTTTGACCTAGTTTGAGCTTGAAACAGTTTTTCTTGTTGTCATCTGAATATTATGCTGCAGACAATGGATTATGTGGCAAATGCGGCAAATCTTTAATTATGAGAAAATCGCTGCAGCCACACAATTGCATAATTCCAGTAGCCCTTTTTACATGGCAGTAGGGTGATGACAACGGAAGTCCTCTTAGTTAACAGAAGGTCTTTCTTGATTTAAAGAAGAAACTTTTCTGGGAAGACTAACAGCTTTACTGGGTCACATTAGCCGCACTTTATTTTGGCGGTAGTCACTTAAATCCAGGACTTTTAGCGAGGAGGCCTTCCGGTGACTCCGGGCAGCCTCTCAGAGTCATTGAAATGTCTATGTCTCTCTTTCGGCCAGTACTTCCAAGCAGCATCACCCGCCTTGAGGGGACAAGTAGACCGCTCCTCTGCTCCAAGAAGCGCGATAACTTCGCACAACTCAGTTCAGTATAGCTCTTTCGATTGCGGAGGAGATGCATGTTCTTATTGTACAGCACTTGGCAATAGGCCTCTGCCACTCATGTTGAGTACAATGTTCAGAATGTTTTAGTCCCACTGCCTGCATCTTCATGGGCTTTCTCTCTCCCTTGGAGGTCTGGATGTGCACAGCAGACTTACAAGCAGCATTTCCCATAAAGGGCCATAATGTTGTTGTGTCGAAGCTCTGCTCCCTACATGCAGTGGAGGTTACTAGTCTTTAGTAAACCTCGCATTTCAGGTAATGATCACCCCCACTATCCCATCTCATCACAGCCAGTGTGTTCAGGTTGCACGCCTCCTCAAAAATGCACTATGGGGTTTCTCATCTGCTTGCCGCTGCCAGCGTGACCTGTTTGTAGCACCGGAGCCAGTCGAGGTGGTCCCTTGGAAGAACCACAACAAAGAAATGTCAAAAAAATTGAGGAACGGTGGGTGAGAATGAGAAACCAGTAGAAAGGTACACCTCATAGAAACATTTTTGAACTTTTCTAATTCGGACCTCATTTTAGACTCCTGCACAAAAGTGATCTTGATTGGCCCTTACTCATCTCAGAGGTTCGTAATCTACTTTAGATCGTCTGGGCCTTCTCGAGCCAAGGATGTTATTCTTTCAGTATTGTTGAGAGTATTATGGTCTGTTCTTGAGGCTTCGTTTCTCAAGAGTGGGAAGACCAAAGAGAGGCATGCCAGAGGAATGAAAATAGTACAAAACTAATGACCTTTTATACCTTTAGACAGTTTTACCCGGGACAGCGGGCGGGCCTGCTATGCTGTTTGATGTGCCCACACAACCTGGCATTTATGAGCTCCTACACCAGTGGTCCTCATACTTTTTAATGCCACCCATAGGAAATGCTGCTTATAGTTTGGGTGCCTATGGGGCATGCTCTCTGGGGCACCCTCTTGTGTGCCACACAGCACATCTGGCGTATCCCCAACCAGCCTTACCAGGCATGCCTGCATTTTGAGCACAACCTTGTAATACCCAGGTGATGGGCAAACTGAGACTGATAGGAGGCGGCCTCGCGTGGATAGGGGCCTACGATAAACATAGGGCAATACGCCTAGATTGATATTCATTAACATACTCGTGGTTGAACCCAGTGCCCTGCTGACCCCTCACCCAATCGCCACACCACCCTTCCATCGGGCACGGTACCTACCCCGCGGGCTGCAGCCCGCTCCCTCTGTCAGCATCAGGACCAGCATTCACAGCCGTCTGTTGTCATGGAAATCTCGACGATGGCAGAGCCGCGTGTCAGGACATTAATACTGTACAAGTGCGCGCTTGTAAGATGAGACGGCGCTGGAACGGGGGCAGTGGGTTAGGATGGGGCCGCAGGTGAAGAGGGAGAAAGAAACCCTTCAGTTGGCGGCCGAAGGGTCGGCAGATGAAGCTGCAGCCCTCGGTTCTCACCCTGCTTCCCTCACTCCACAAAATGTGTAATATCTTCCACATTTCTGTTAAATCTTTGTGCTCCTCGGGTTTCCGTCCCAATTGTGGGAGCTTAGAAGCAGACTAAATGACAGATTAACTGTTATGTAAAACTGCCTATCTGAGTAGGGAATACGCCTACTACGGGAAAACCACTCAAGGTCTGACACTACTGGAGGTGAAGGGCTGAAGTGCACCACCTACACCTTAAGACATTGCCTGCCTCCCTTCCTTCCTTCCTTCCATCCTCATGCTCCTGAGGTAGAGGGGTCATTACTTCAGTCGCATGGAAATGTATCTCTGCCTACATAGATGGATATTAACCACTAGTAAGGAAGACGTACTCACTGTAGTAACTCCTGTGCTCCTGTTGCAAAGGCTGTCTTCGCTTCTTTAAAAATCTAAACTCTCACAACAGTCCGCAAAAGACCTGTGCTGGCTCCCCCCACCGGCGCCCCCCAGCATGACTTGCATGCCTTACTGTTATTACACTTAAAAGATTGACAGTTCTACCCAGTGCCGCACAGGAATAAAGGAAGGTGTGATGGAGAAAGCCCTGCGTTGTGAGTAGCTTGCATCTACTCCTCTTGTGTTTACCTCCTTCATTCACCTGGTTCCCAACGTTTGCCCTATGGCCTCCGATCTCCAGGACCTCCACGTGGTTCCAACTCTAGATGTATGTCACACTGTTGTTTAGGGCTGCACCCAGGGTCCCATTCTTGGGAAAGTAACTTCACCTAGGGACTTAGTGGCAGATGAATTTAAGTTTTGGGGGACAATTCTGACTACTGTATCTGGGTGTGGTGCTTACTGCCCACCACACTAACATTCAGGGAAATGATATAGAACCCTATCCTGTGCATACCTTAACCCCTTTGTTGGCCATACCGTCTCCCCCAAAAATGTAGGTGATTTTGGGTGGATGTGGGACATTTGTGGCTCTATGCCTATATGCCCCAGGCGCTGTCTGCAGGAGAGCTGAGATGGAGGGGTGCCCGCAGGCTAACCAGTAGTTGCTTCTGGAAGTGGTATGCCTGAATGGGCATATGAGAAGTTTCTGTTGCTCCTGCTATCTCATCAGCTTCCCTCCCCAAGAACAAATATGTTCTTTTTGGTGCCCTTTCTAAGAAGGCCAGAGTGGCAAAGGCAGCCTGGAAATTCCTGGCCACTTGGGAGAGTGCACCGACCTTCCCGCAAAGCATCCTCATCCCTTGTTTCCAGCCAGAGTTTGAATGAGATGCTCTTGGTCAGGTCTGCCAAGACATGGGAATGTGAGACAAAGAGGAAGGGATTGGAGCTGTGGACACAACTCAGCCTCGAATTCCTTATGGTTACTGGACCTCCTGCCAGTACCTCTGAACTTCCCTTGAAAGGTGCTAGGTACTGTGAGAGACATCTGTGGCTTGGACGCCACTGTAGCGCTGCTTCGTAGCTGAGACCACTTATGCCCTTGTCCTCCCGAAATACTGGAGCTAGCATCTGCCTGGGGACGATCGCCAACAGCTTATCTCAGCATGAGGAGGAGCTGCTGCCAGAAACCAGGGACAGTGCGTGACTCCTTGCCTCAACCCACCAAAGCATCCTGTACCCAGACTGTCAAGGGAGAGAGTCCCATCAAACCCACTTCCGAGATTAGACCATGCAGAATCCGTGTCATCTGAAAAAGGAAGCCGAACATAAGTTGGTTGCCGTGCCTGTCATCTCCAAAAGCAACTCAGATGCAACAAGTGGTGAATCTGCCGTGCATGAGGCAATGGCACAGTCTCTCTCCCGAGAACTCACATTATCCAGCACTCTGCCTGATGGGTTGGCAGTATATGGTTGGCATGCCTGAAGCGCTTATCAGCAGCTTTATTGGTCATCTCTGCCAGCTCTAGGGTCCCTGACGCTTTACATTTCCTTGCTGCCATCATCTTAGCACCAGTATCTGTACAGTATCTGTCGCTAGTGTATTTTCAACAGGCCACGGTGCTTGTACAGTGTCTGTGTTCCCTCACCCAGTTGGTAGTCTGCCTGGCATCTCACTGATGTATCTCTCCTAAGAGAAAAACATTGTTATTGACAGAGGCTCCTTCCTTTTTGAACTTGTCAGCAGACTCTCCATAGACAATTATCGCATTAACCAGCATAGACCATTGTAGGGGTACATTGATCGGTTCTTCACTGAAGTAATAAGGGCTTCCTTCTGAGATCTGCTGGTGGTCCAGCAGCTGCCTGGTCAGTGTAGGGCATTGATTGCATGAGCAGAGGACCGGTCTGCTCAGATGGGATCTCTTTGCCAAAAGTGCATCCATCGGTGCAGTGCAAGCACTGTTGGCAAAGCTGAATGCTGAGCAGGCCACCATATTTTTAGACCCCCTCAGCATTCATGTTTGCGTTTGAGAAAATGGCTCTTACTCATGGGAAATTTTTTCGATCCATGTCTTTTCTTGCCATCTTCTTTCATTCCAAAAATGGAAGTCCCAGGCAGGAACAGGCAGTAGCAGACGCTTTGCTTTAACTAAGTAAGAGTATCGGCCACTCTGACCCAGCAGTTCAGTGGCAGATGAGTAACCAGGTCACGGATGTTCCATTGAGCAGCCAAATTAGGCTCTGCTGTCAGAATCCAGTGTTTCCCACCTCTGAGCGGGACCAGGGAGCTGGAGGTTTGGTGGAACGGGAGGCCAGTTGAATTATGGTGGAGAGCACACTTTGCCAAACTCTAAACCAGCCACTTAGCCTCTGGCTCTTTATTTATCTGTGGTGTACCTCACTCTTCAGTGAATGCCGATCTAGACTATTTAGCTGTCTATTTTTCAATATTAATACAGACCTTTTCTTGATAAAGTAAAAAAACTCCCATTGCGCATGTTTATTCACATGTGTTGCTACTGTGTGTGTTTATATTGCACCATTTACTTCGAAACAGCCTAGGCCTTGATTGCTTGACCCTTGCTACCTTAGGTGAGTCTACATAGCTATGGATTCTTTGTCGTCGTTCATCATACTCAGAATCCAGGCTAGGAGGCATCGGTTCTTTAGGACTGCAAAAACTCTCTACTTGCTGCTAGGAGATAGGGAATGGGATAGCAGTGGGTGCCAACAGCCTACGGGATACTTAAACAGTTTCTCTACTCTAGCTCCTATGTATTGCCTGATATTGGGAACTGAGCCATAAAAGGAATTGAACTGTAAAATGATACTTACTTCAAGCAAACAAGCAGAAAATAAGCCAATGATAGACTCTAAAGCAGGCTTCTCCAACGAGTAGCCCGTGAGCTGCTGGTATCTCTCCAGCTACCTGTAAGTAGTTCTCCGGTGTACAGCCCGACCTGCTTGATTAGAAGGTTTTATATATATCTATCTATCTATCTATATATATATATATATATATATATATCTATATATATATATATATATATATAGATATATATATATATATATATATATATATATATATAGATATATATATATATATATATATATATATATATATATTAGTAAAACGCATGTATTTGAGAGGAAAATCTGCATATTTTGAGAACTTTTTCAGCAGTGGATGTTTGGAGAAAAATAGTTACATTTGCAAAATATATTTAAAGCTGATATGTTAGTGATAAATCATGTGGCTTTAGGGAAGCATGTTACTCATGTTATTACCTTGGTGCCAGGGGCATTGCAGCTATGCATTTCCCACATAGGGCCATTTCAAATTAATGAAGCCTTTTTTCTTACTGCTAGCAACCCTGCCAGGTACACTAAGGTGATCACTACTGACAAGCGTGCATTGCATAGGGTGGTAATTAATGCAATTGTATCTGACATGGTCTCTCTTACAACACTTATACTATTAGTAGCTCTGGGTGATTTTCATTCAACAACAGTAGCTCTTACTGCAGAAAGGGTTGGAGACCCCTACTCTAAAACCACCCAGCATTTGTGTTACAAAGAGTAATACACTCGTTATAAAAACGAATTTAAAGGAGCCCCGTTGCTGTCTATTTTTTAGATGGATGGCCCGGAAATGTCACATCTTATGTTGTGCTTTGAAAGTCCACCGTTCCTCCCAGAGTTTCAAGAAATAAAGTACCAAAAGTTGCAGTAGAAATGTCCCCTATTAGTTATAGGCAGCGTGGCACAGAGTGACTGAACTTCTATGAGAGCAGAATCAACCAGTTTCTTACATATGGAAGTTGTAAAAGACTCTTTGACCCTATTTGATATTGGGCCTAGGAAAGAAAACACTCTGAATAATAATCTGCTCAATGAGTTATTCACATATTTTCCCAAATTCCATAATCAATAAATACTGCGACTGGACATTGCCTCTGCATCTGGTGTGAGTGTCTTTGAAAGGAACACCCAACCATCCCAGAAGACATGTTGAGCTCAAACTTTGTAGGTGTGGAATCTGAGCCCGAAATTATTAGATCACCCACAACAAGAGAGCATGAGAGCCGACCCCTGGAGAAGTGTGGCTCACTGGTTAGAGGAGGCGGACCTGGAAGCAGAGGTCAGCCCGGGACCAGGGTTCAATTCCCGGCTCGGCGGGGTCTTGAGTCCTAAAATGTCCATGGACTCGACAATTCTCGCTCCGGTGCCTACTCGATTCACGGGTTCACACTCTGCGACTCTGGGCAATAGTTTGCTTAATCTCCACAACGGCCCCTAGCGGCGGGATGCCTGGCTTTCACCTTGCGGATACCCTGCTGGGGTTATCTCACAGGGGAATACCAGGACGGGTTCCCTAAGCAAGCGCTTAGAAACTGCTTGGTGATTTGCGCTATATAAATTCCTGTACATTTACATAAACAAGTAATGAGGCAAAGCCAGTCGGTCTGGGGTTAGTGTGCTAATAAATGTGGTGTTAGATCAAACCACGCAGGGGTTGCCATCAGGAGTGGGAATACAGGGCTATATTTGCACCATTGGGCTTTATTTGTAATACAGTCCCATACACCCACTCTAGCGGAGGTTGCACGATACACCAAAACAACCAATTGCATTAAGCGAGAGATGAATATACTGCTGGGCTGATCTAAGACTTGATTGACAAGGTCTCAAGCAAATGGTAGAAGGAAGCTTTTTTACAGCTTAGCTGCCAAAAGAAAGACCTAAAAAGAACAAATGATTGATGGTTTCTATTTCGGTCCATATGTGATGCTGAATTTAGGAACTCTGCAAATCGGAGAATTTCAGTTATGAGTAGATATGTTCGTTTTTTTTTAAAGATTACATTTCTAACAGACGAAGCTTACTGTGAAGCTGCCTTAATTTGATTTGCACATGCTGTTCCGAGTGGTATTTAGGAATTCTGTTTGGCAGCAGTTCCCAATGAAACAGCTCTTTGGATGTGACACTTAAATAAGTCTTCTAAAAGTCTTAGCCGTATCCTGGAAAGTTTAGGGAGGATCAAGAGCAGTGGCGGCTCCTCCACTATGGCGGAGGAGCGTCGTCTCACTCCTTTTGAGCAGTGTAAAGGAAAGGAAATTACAAAGATAACTTTGAGATATTATAATTTTATGTTTCCTTTGCTCACAAGCAGGTGGGTGGGGCTGCTCTGCTCACAGAGCAGGGAGGAGTGGTTTGCCCACTCCTAAGTGCGCAATGACTGTTTGGTCGGCCCTCTTGGGCCGCCCAAACCAGTCATGTAGACTTTCCCATTCTCCATGCAGGCTGCATTATAGCCTGCATGGAGAACAAGCCCAGGCTTCCATTACCTGGTTGAGCGTCGAACCAGGACGCTCAAAACCAATCACAACGCTGCTTGCAGCGTTGTGATTGGTCAGGAGAGTGTGGCTGTTTTTCCTCGCTTCCTGTCCCACGAGGACAGCAGAAGCAAGGAGCTGAGAATGGGGACCCAGTGGCAAGGTAAGTGCATAATTTTTCACCACCCGATAGTCATGCCAGTCGGCACTGGTCGAGGGAGCATCATGTAAACTTCTGAGTCGTCTTTAAAATGCATTTAGAAAGGGTATTTTTGATGTAGAAGAATTCAGAAAATGGTAATAAATAGGCAAAAATGTACATAAAAGCCTCAAGAAAAAAGGAGCATTTGAAAAATTTGTCTGATTTGATTGCAGCTAAATTCAAAGCAACCCTTCTGAAGTCTATTTTGAGAGGTCAGTGCAGGCAAGACTTTGCTCAAATACATAACAAAATGAAAGCTAGGGAAAAATGATCTTCTGTATTGAAACTGTTTTTTTTATGAATAAAACAATTATTCTGGTAATTGAAAAAATGTGTCGTTAAATTAAATGCAGTGGTTCCTATTAAAATTTTAGTGCTTGCTGGTGCTGGCGGCTAGAGATTTGTAATTAGAGAGAGAGCGCCTTCCCTCGTTTTATTGTTTTTTAATCTCCAAGCGGGCCTGCCGCGCAAGCCATATTTCTAGTCTGTGACGACGCCTCATGGGGGACAAGTCAAACATCTGGGGGTTTTGTGTCTTTTCATGCTTGTTATAATCTCCTCTTCATATTGCTGTTTACCCATGTAAACATGGTTGATGCAATGTGAGAGCATCGATAAAAAAATTCCACTGTATTTTTTTTGTGCTTCATGTTGGTTTGCTCCACGCTCACAGAGGGTGTGTACAGTTAACGGCCGCCCAGCTATATGCCACTCGATTACATCACAGCGTGGCGGTGCAACAAGACAACGGTCTCTTGCAACATTTTCCAAATAAGGGTACGCTCACTATTCACAGCCAAGTAGCACAGATGATTCCTCATCCACAGATTTTTGTTTTCTGAAAAATATAGAAAATATACTGTTCAATCACAATGAAGTTCAATTTATGTAATCTGGAAACCCTCCAAGAACTAAGGAGGTTTCCACAAAGAAAGACACGGAATACTAGGGGACGGCAGGGCCCATGCGGTCTTACAGTTTCCTGAAGATGAGGGCAGCCAGACGCCCCCAGTCTGCCCATTTCTTGCTTTTGAGGCATGCTGGACTCTTCAAGTCAGCCCATTTCCAGCACTCAAAGGACTTCCAGGCCTTTCCAATTTGGCCTTTACCTTCGGCTAAAGACTCCCATGCCATTCTGATCTGCCCGTATCTTGGAGAGAAGGACTTCTGGGACCAGCCCAGACTTCCCCGTTCCTGCCCGTCATTTCTACCCATCTGACAGCAGCACCAGATCCATTCGAATGACACCTTTCTTGGAGAGGAGTACAACCAGGACCATCCAGTTTGCTCATCTTGAGCAGATAATGACCTCGCGACCCAACAATTCTCCCCCTTAACTGTGGCTAAGGACCATCAAGGTGATCGTGTCTGCCTATTCTTTGGACCTAAGGTCTGCCTGGCTCTTCCAGGATTCCCAATGTCCACAGTTGAGCACCTCAAGGCCATCCCTGGTACCATATATGTGTCCTCTTTGCACACCGGCCGTTTTCCTGTTGTTTTTGATAGTGCTGCTGTTTATTTGTGTCTGTCACAGGGCTGTTTTGAGGTCGAGAACTTTTTTGTTTCGGCCACGTGTGCCATTTGTTCACTGTGGCTTCCATTGTATGCTTTTTTGTAATGACTCTTAAGCCTTTTCCCCATTTCCACGTCTCCAATTGGTAGACACGACCTATACAGTTGTGTATGGTGCTGTACATTTTGTACAGTCAAGGTGGGCTCCCTTATATGAGCATGCGACTGTCTCTGTCAGCCCGTCGCCTCTTCTTTACTTGTGTGTATACATCCCAGCAGCTTTACACACTTGTCATGTGGTTTCAATCAGGCACCTTTCTGGACGGCAGTCTTGAGACTGTTCTACCTCCAGCGTGCCCTTCTCCTTCTACAGATGTGGTGGTCAGTATATAACCATTGTCTGAAGTATACTGTATATAATGCTCCAGAAGAAGCCCCCAGAGCTTCACACCAAACTCCAGATTTGTCCTCAAGAACTGACCACAATTCCCACAGTGTAGACTTGGGAATACTCCCCAGTCCTCAAGGATGTCTTCAGAACAGCGACCAGCGGTGGCATTCAGATTTAATACAGGTCTTCAAATGTGGCCCGAACATTGGACACTACAGAGAGAGGGCCTGACGTGTGACTGGTTTATCCCCAACCCTATCGGCGAATAGGGCTTGGCATGATCATTACTCATTCCAAGCCCACCAGTCAGAAATGGCAGTCCCTCCCAGCAGGATGAAGGTGAATACTTCCTCATTATGCACCTACCAGGCATTGTGCGCTAATCCCGACAGGGCCACTGCACTTTGCACCACACATTGCCACTGTACTCACTCAACCTCTAACCATCACACTGCTACAAGTGTGACAATGTAGACTGATCGAGGCCGACAAAGCTTTAAGAATGGCTTAGGTGGCGGTATTAGTTTTGAATGTATATTGAATTAACAAGCAACTGTTTTTCTGCTCATCTTTAAATTACACAAACAACCCTATCATGTGGCAGCTGTCATAAGTGCAGGTTCTGGCAATTAAGTGCGGTGCCAAGTACCGGAAACCACCGGCTCAAATTAAGCCCCGGCCTATGTACTCATATGTGGTTCCTGAACTGAGATCACTGCACCAGAGTCCCAGCACAGTCTGTCAGGCTGTAGAAGGGCTTGTAAAATGTGAAACCCCCTGCTGCTTTGGCCCAGGTTCCTCTGGCGGTAGTGCATCACTCTTTCCAGACTCGCAGCATCTGCCCCACAGAGGATGGCTGCAAGCTAGACATTCCATTAGTGAAGGTTTTGAAGTTACCAAATGTATCTTTGTCCAGGCAAAGATTTATTGCGCTACCAGAGAGTATTTCCTCTGCAAAGCAATTTAATTTTAATTGTAATCAAGCCAAGCTGGAAAAAGTATGCATTTTTTTTCTGAACGTTTAGAGTTTGAAAAGCTTTTTCTATGCATAATGACATACTGACATTGCGCAGGAAAAGAACACTACTTACTTCCTGAGAAGCGTTTGCTATGCCAAACCATTTTGTGCTAAATTGAAATTTGTGCAGTATGATTTCTAAATGGCATCATTTGCATATAGAAATAGCTAAGAAAAAATCTCCCCAACCTTTGCAAGATTTTAACGCTTCCCATAGACCCTTGCGAGATTGCCCAATGGTAGACAATAGACATAGCTTTCTTCACCAGCTGCCAAGGGACATGGGG